>NC_136484.1:186388017-186510517 GCF_053919585.1 Euprymna scolopes | reverse complement strand
ATATAAAATTTTTGTTCACAGAAAATGTATTCGTAATTTCAAATCTTGAAAGAGGACGAATGTTAGTCCGTGAAAAAGATAATTTCATTTTTTTTTTCCAAACTTAAAATTATAAATTGTTTGTAACTACACGAGATCCTTTTGTTTTAAGATACAAAATGTTGCAGACACAAAATTTAGTTTTATCCAATTATTCTTTTTCTTTTTTTTTTTTTTTTTTTGAATTCTTCGAATTTTTCCTTTTAATTATTTTTACGTATCTATTTTACTTATCTTCTCTCTGAGGTGACACACGAGGTCAAGCTTGATTTTCTTTTTTTTTTTTTTTTTTTTTTTTTGATAAACGCGTTTCTGTGAGACGAACTGAATTTGAACACTGCATACTTTGATTAGTCTGTGTCGTTACTTAACCACCACATCCTTTTTTTCCTTTTTCTTTCCCGTTTAACTGTTCATGCCATTCTTTATCTTGGTGCTGCTTTTTTTCAGTTGTATGTAAAACAGTCACCAACCTAATAAATCTCGCACTATCTGCTAGGCTTTAACCGTTGTCCCATCGACGAAATGTTGCATCCCTCTGCCTGTTTTATAAGCATTTTAGTGGTAGGTGCTCTTAACTACAAGCCTTTGCACACCCTCAACGTAAATACCGCTGACAAACTCGACAAGCAGCAAAGTCTCACCCCTACATCCCCAGATGTAAGAAAGCGTTCTACTCCAATAGTTTCCTCCCTAGGACTGCTAGACTTTGGAATTTCCTTCCGGGTTCCTACTTCCTTGACTATACTCACATGCAGAAGTTCAAGTGTAATGTAAACATCTTGCTGTTCAACTCCCTACATAGTACCCCTAGAAATTATGTCCCAAATTATCTCCCCTTACATCAAAGTAGCACTCTGCCTTTTTGGGGTAAAAATGCAATAAAATAGTATCAGTCTCTATGCATTCTTCAATATTTATGAATACGCTTACTATTTTTTACGATGTCAGTACGTCCGTTCTTTGACTAGTTTTTTTATTCACTCCTGTTATTTTATCAAGTCTCTGAAGAGTTTAGAGAATCCAGGGATACTACCGAAGTGTTTATGAATTTTGTAAGGTTTGCTACTATATAATTCATGTTCAAGGAGTTTTTTTTTTCTTTGATATTTCCGGTTTTTATAATCTTTTTCATCGGTGTCTATTTCAAGATGCCCTCTTCACGGAAAGCTCATGTATTTATAACTATCACTTACAGAGCAATTAGATGAATCCTGAAGTAATTCCGATATTTGGAATTTGAATACGTGTATGTCGGAACAGGTTATTAAAACATTTTGAACTTTGCTTTTGTAGTCTGTCACGAAGAGTGAAAATGTTTAAAGCTGGCAACAGAAACAAATCTTAAATTCAAACGTGTTCCTATGCATTTAATCTCCAATTTTTTAATGATGCTTCGATTTTGGATGGTTTCTATTCCACATCTATCTATAACATTCTATAAACAATTGAGTTTCATTTCCATCATCAAATTTTTTATGTTAAATGTTTAACTGCTTTAATTTACGCATGGTGTTCTTAATAACCATATTGCATACACCCTCATCGATCATCTGAATAAAGTTCATCTTGGAAAACGATTTGTATACTTCACTCAATTATATTTATTCATTCAAATTTACAAAACAAGTTTCTCTGTATCTTGTGTTTGCGTGTTTAATTCTCTAATGTAATAATTTCCTCACTAACAAGCTTCAGCCTCTGTCTTATCTAATGTAATAATTTCCTCACTAACAAGCTTCAGCCTCTGTCTTATCTAATGTAATAATTTCCTCACTAACAAGCTTCAGCCTCTGTCTTATCTAATGTAATAATTTCCTCACTAACAAGCTTCAGCCTCTGTCTTATCTAATGTAATAATTTCCTCACTAACAAGCTTCAGCCTCTGTCTTATCTAATGTAATAATTTCCTCACTAACAAGCTTCAGCCTCTGTCTTATCTAATGTAATAATTTCCTCACTAACAAGCTTCAGCCTCTGTCTTATCGTCATTATTTTGCGTCCCTGCACTTGTCTGACAGATGCTTCCATGGAATGTGCTTAGACGAACTTGTTGCACTTGTGTCCCATCAGCAAAATCCCACCCATTCACTCTGCAGATTAGAAAGTTTTCTACTCTAAGATCTTCTTTCTCCGAACTTCTTTTTTTGGGGGAGTTCTTTCCGTGTGACCTGTTTCTTCGACTGCATCAATACGCAGGCATTTAAATATACTTTTTTTTTTAATAATTTAAAGTTTCTTTGGATATTTTCTGTTTTATCTGCAAAACAAATTTCACTTCATTACGGCGTCCTTCGTTTAATTAATGAAGATGTACGAAGAACCCTAACAGAAAGAACAGATGGAATTTTAGAACAGAAAAAAAACGGTTTAGTTCACACCAATGTTTTTTTTTTCTTTTTAGCATATCAGCAGATGTTACTTCGGGTAATCTGCATGCGACCACCTCCTGCTTTCTGTATGTTTCTTCATCTGACAGCTGATGCTGCTTTAAACTCGCATTTTTCAGATTACATTTAACACGGGGAGTGGTATCTGGAAATGCTCGATTTTCGGAATGAACGCTGATTCTAAAGATGGCAAAAAGCTCCACGGAATTATGAAGACAGAGAGAGTCTGATTGTTTTCTTTCTTTTAGATCTTTTAATCAGGAGTTTCTCAATTTAGATGAAAACTTCAAAATTCAGGTTTCTCTCCTGTCCTCTGTCTAAAATTTAAAAAATCTGTCCTCTCTAATGGGGGGGGGGCGTCTTCAAAAGTATCAGCTCTTTTTTAAGACGGAACATGTACTATTGTTGCTCATCTGACACGCCACTATCGGAGAATGCCATTGGGTTATTATGAAGGTAATCTCAGTTCAAAAACGCGTATCCAGCCTAATAAGTCCCACAGCTTCAATCCCTGTCCTATTCGCCGCAATGTTCCATCCATGTGCCTGTTTTATAAGCATCTTAATGAACATACTCTGACCAACCCTTACCATTTGTGATCCCTTGACATAAAAAAATGCCGACTACCCCGGCCAGCAGCAAAATCCCACCATTTATTAGATGCCGAAAAGCCTTCTACTCTAATAGATTCTTCTTGCGAATTGTTGGACTTAAGAATTCTCCCCCAACCTCCTGCTATCCTGGCGATACTAACATGCAGAAGTTTAAATGAAATGTGAACAAACATCTTGCTGCTCAACTCCCCAGATCCTCTACACATGATCTCAAATAGTCTAACTCCCAATATGACTTGTACAGAGTGAATAAAAGTTTGAAAAAAAAAACGTGGAAGGCATTATTTTATGATCTTTATATTGCTTTATCTTTCGAGGTACAATTTATGCTTTCAGCATCCTTTATTGTTATTTTTAAGGGGTACTCTTTTCGTCGCCTTGGTGGGGAAAGTTTATTCCAAACCATTTTTTTATGTAAGGAAGATATGTCTTCATCCGTAGTTTTCTTTTGGGGGGGGGTTCCGTCTTAGAAGAGAAATGTTCAACTTTTTTTGCGTTTGGGCGTGTTGTTTGCTTCTCTTACAGAAAAGGCGATAACAACCACCCTGCCACACCCTGTTTAGAGGGAGTAAAGTGAAGTTTATATCCTTCTCTATTTTAGGGGTGGCCTTATTTTCTCTAATTGAGGAAGGATTTTTATTTGCCTTTACATTTTCTCTAAAAAAAAAGCGTTAAAATACATAAATATATCTCCCAATTCATTGTCACCTTCCAAACGAAAACGATTTAACGCCATTTTAAAACAGCGATAAATCTTTTGTATTTTAAACTATGTTCCATCTGCTTATTTCCAAGTTTAACCATAATTTACTACGCGTCGTTCAGTGTTTCCTTCTTGAATCATTTCCCAAACCGGCGCTTAAATCCCAACGCCTCGATTTCTCTAAATAGCAAATATAAGCTATTTTACGTAGATGATTTAAGATAGTTTCTAAATAATTGAACGCAAGATTTTAATATTTTAGGATGGATTCATATCAATATAAATTTGGTACATTTCGTATAAAATATTGGCGCGCGAAAATGGAATAGATTTTTTAGGATAAATAACTCGTGGAATAGATATTTTGGAGTGAGATTGCTTGTAACAAATGTGAAATCGCCTAAAGCTGCAGTTTAATCACCAAATAAATATATAAATCTGTATAAAACCAGTAAATAACTCCTGATTTATCTCGATAGATATATACGTTATTTTTTTCAATTTGTTCAATTTATAATTATTTGATTGTATAGAAATCCCAAACTCCAAAATGTTTTTATTTTATGTGTTTATTTGCTCTGGATTAAGAATTATTACTAGCATACTATGTGAGTTTCACAAACGTCAGGACATCATGGAGACCCTGGGCAGGGCAAATGTTTTTTACGTAGCATTAACAAGATAATTTCAAAAATTTATGAAAAACATTAATTTCAAATTGTACATTAGTTGTTCCTGTTCAGAATCTTACTATATTTTCGTCTTTATAACCATTTTTTCTTTCTTTTTTATTAATCAAAAATTTGTTTCACTTTCTCTTAATTTATTTTTATTTACTTTTTCAATTTCTAAACTCTTTTTTCCTGTACTTATGTATCATGTCTCTAATCAATAATTAAATGTCTGCAGCCATTTAATTTTTCCATATAAAGAAGTTGGTCCTCGTTAAGGAAGGACTTCCTGAGCTCGCTAGTCTCACTCACGGAGCCCTAGAGCTCCGTGGACCCCACCTTGGGAAACCCTGCTATATATAATTCTGAACGATGATAGCAAAATATAGTTTTCGCATAAAACGGCACTGGGTTACTAGTTGGGCTGCTATCATGTTGAAACTCTTAATGAAACCTATCGCATAGGATTTATTACAATATTTTACGATTAATGTAG
This sequence comes from Euprymna scolopes, assembly GCF_053919585.1. Taxonomy (NCBI): domain Eukaryota; kingdom Metazoa; phylum Mollusca; class Cephalopoda; order Sepiida; family Sepiolidae; genus Euprymna; species Euprymna scolopes. Next base: position 186,505,604 of record NC_136484.1, on the reverse strand, counting down.
TTTTTTTTTTGTTTTGTTTTTCTGCTGTGAGTTATCAGAATCGGTTTAAAATTCTCATTTCTTAATCTACGCTCGATTTATGGATAGATAATTCATTCATGTTGATGCTGGCAAGTTGAAGGTGTCGACGACAAAAACTAAAATACATTTTTCATTTAAAGAAAGGCAGACATTATTCAACTTGGCAAAGAGGCACTACGTGTTGAAACCGACAATGGAATATCTATTACATAACATTTATTCAAGTTATTTTTTCAACACGTTCTTATCCTGCTCCACTATAGATAATTCATATATGTGTGTATGTGTTATTTTTTTTTCATGCATTTCTTTCGGAATATATATATTTATATAAATATATATATATATATATATATATACTAAAAAGTTCATGTGAAATAGTTATATTTTCGACTGCTTTTTGCAACCATTACAGTGTAATGAAATATGTGTAGTGGGCTGCATCAGAAAAATAGGGAAGGGCCAGTGGATAAAGACGTGTGTACACGTAACTAGTGCGTACTCATCCACATATCCCTGACCTTATATATACTAGTAGGCCGACCGGCGTTCCCTGTTGTAAATACGCTTTAATATTTTAATTTATTTAAATTTCACATTGATTATCATAGAGCCAATTTTCTATTGATTATTTTATTGTACCATATTTAGTAGTGGCCGCCTGTTGTGGCCTGATCGAAAAATACGCTTAAATATGATATTTTAATTCATGCAGATTTCGTATTTATTATCAAGCGAATTCTCAATTGATTACTATATTGTGCCCAATATATAATAATACTTTACAGTTTTAAAAAAAGTTGCTTGGGTGCCATTAGCTAGAATCGAACACAAAACATTTAGCGCTCCAGCCTTAGTCATGATCGTTTCTGCTACCGACAGATCGATAGGAAAACGTTAAAAATGGAGCCACTTTTAACTGTATATTTTAAAGTATATTTGAGCCTGCGAGGAAGACCTTATAGTAGCTATTACTGGTTAAAAATGAAATTAAATCTATTCTATTCGCCCAACTCATATATATATATATATATATATATATATATATATATATATATATATATGAATCAAGTTTCATATCTGTAGACCGAAAATTGACAGATTTGTTTAGTAGAGACCGTTTATCATACAAACGGGAAAGGTTACTTATATGCATTGCTCCAAAATTCGCATAGTCAGATGCACGTACTTGCATTTCAATCTGAGATTTAAAGCATTGAAACAAAAAGTAAAGATGGCAGTTAAGATGCACATGCTGAGTTAATAGTTGCACTTTACTTGCTCAACACTGCAATAAATCTCAGCCGTGTAAATTCTTTGTGTTTTGTTTTATTATTTAAAATACTTGAAACCCGACTTGTTTTAGTTTTTAAAGGAGCCAAGTGTAGTTCCATCATTATTAGAATAGAAAAACTAGTTGAAAATAATTCTGAAAAAAAAATGCACATTTAGAAAAAGAAATATTAGTCTTTTGAGTTTATTTTGATTTAATTTTAAATTTATATATAATAGTGTCTTACAATATTACTCTCTGATAGTAACCATGAAACCCTATTCTTCTCCCCCCCCAAAAAAAATAAACACGATTCGCACGTTATGCACGAGTAACGCATTTATTCAAGGATTGTTTGTTTAAAATACTTGCTGTAATGTATAATTTCCCTAAAATAAAAAAGGAATAAACTAAAATATGAATCCGTTATGCTGTTTTATCAGTTTGGTGCAATATTGCTGCACTTGTATGTTTCTTATTCTTTCTGTGATCGGATAATCCTGGAACGGACAACGTGAAGCTTGCCGTTTCATCTCCGGCGAAATTGTTGCTATGGATATAACGAGACACGAACCCTGCACGCATTAAAGTAAATACCTGTCGGCATTTACTTTAACACCGTCATTACCCTAGCTTAATGTGATCAATATAAATGAGTCGCACTGCATCGATTAAAATGAAATTTCTCTTTCCATTAAAACGTCATTTGGAAAAATTTATTGGCATTTAATCATTTTTGAGGAAATGGTTTTGATAATTTGTAATTTTTTTTTTATCTGTGAAACTTGAGGTGTTAACTCTAATCAACCCTACGTTTGTTCTTCATGAAAAATAATAAAAAAATAATTCAACCGCAATAATCTTTGATAATCAACGCTAAACGGTTTCAGATTGATCTTCATAGCAAATCATTGCTAATTTATAACTGCATTCGAATCGCAATGGCATTTTTAAATAAGGAAGCAATCAGTAAAAGAATCTCTTATTTCTTGATTTTACTTTGTTTTAATACATGAGCTTGATGAGTTTTCTCGTATTTTCTTTGAAACGAACTATTTTATTCATAGGAAATTCACATCATGAATTCATAGGAATATTCGCCTTTTTTTTTTTTTTCATGACTTAATCTCGCCTTCAAACTAATTTGTATATTCCATAGAAATGGCACATTTCGGTTCCTGATTTTTTAATATTCTGAACTTTGTTGGCGCCACTAATCTACCAAGGAACACTCCATAGAGGCCAAGCATATTCGAAAGTTAGTTGGCATAAGAAATGTCTTAAACGAAATATCGATTTCGGCTGCAATTTCTTAACACGGTAGCTCGGCTAGAATGGTTTAAGAAATGTCTGTTTGTCTGTCACGCTTATCTTGAAATTTCATTAAGGTTTCTCATGTATCTCTCAAGAGGTTAGAGACAAGGTCAACACGGTTTAGTGAAGGTGTTTCTAAGGAACGAACTGGATTCGAATTTGGTGCACCCATGTGTTTTGTCCGTGTCGTTAGTCATTTTATGGTTTCTATTCGTAATCGATATTTAGTGATGTTGTTCAATTTGTACCCCCAAATGCATCTCCAGCCAGCATATTACGTTTAATATACAATTATAAAACTCTAAACCTTGCTTTCTTGCTGGCATCTTCGACGATCAGGCGATTCCATCTTTTTAAAAGGGGGTGACAGGTGAATTATATGATGTATGCATATGCGTATACCCGTGGCTCAGAGACTAAGGAATGAGGGTAGTGTGTTGGATGTTTCAGTTTCAATTCTAGCAGATGGCATCCAAGTCATATATATATATATATATATATATATATATATATATATATATATATATATATATATATATATAGTTTGGATCTCCCTACTATATATTAAGTATAATATAATAATCGATATATTGAGTTCAATAAAATAATCGATAGAGAATTGTCTATATAATAAGTAATCTGCATGAATTAAAATATATTTAAGCATATCTTACGACCGAGCAACGACGGGTGGCCTGCTAGTATATATTTAAAAATAAGTCGTTAAATGTATGAATGGGAATTAATTAAACCTATGTGCCCCAGGCAGGGACAAATGAAGTAAACGAATAAGCTATATGCACAGGTGAATAAATGTAAGAAATTAAATTTCCGTTCATTTTTTTTTTTTTTTTTTTTTTTTTTTTAGATCTGCTCCTACCAGGTCACGCTGCCTGAAGATACAGCTTCCTGGTCTATAATGCATCTATGTTATTGTTTCTTTGTTTTCCTTTTCCTTTGCAAACGTCAATCATGTTATGCAAAGTTAAGTTTTCCTTTACAAAACAAATTAAACACTTTGAATAAATATTTAAAGATATAAAGACCTTAAATAATAAAGCTATTTTTAATAAAATTACCTGATTCGATATTACATTTAATCTGAAAAGGATATGTAAAACAAGACCACTAAATCAACCACTATTTATAATATAAACCTCACCTGTCTGTTAAAATGTCTGCCTAAAACTTTCGACAGAGGCGACGTATTTTCACGAGATTGGTATTCTTCTGAAGCTCGACCCTTCGGACGATAAATATCGAAAAATTAGCTGAAAATATTAATTCTTTTGCCCTCACTTGGGCCCTTTTCTAGGGGGAGGGGTCGCTTTTTTTCGTCGATATTTTCGAAAATCATTCCCTCTTTTCGATTGAATAGCCTTAATTTAAACCTTCGCCACTTCCGGTTTGGCAAAGACGTCACGCTTTTTTTTTTTCATGTTCAACTCTTTCGCGGTACGGGTTCGAGCCTGACGGCCTACTTTCACTTTCTTTTTTTTTTTTTTGCTCAACACACACCTCCAAAAACGCCGGGCAACGCCTATCACTCAGGCTAGTAAATTAATATATATAAAAATTGAATTATAAAAGCATTTATCCAAATTCGGCAATAAATAACTCAAAGAGTGGATACAAAAAGAAACTAATTTTACAGAATTTCAGTGAAATTTCTACGAGTTCCTTAACATTGGTTTTACACCTTAGAGAAACAAAAAAAATTGTATTCTTCCGAAACATACATGGAAGATTTTGCATTTCACGAGGAAAATGCTATTTCGACCATACGCCCTGATAGACAATGTAAATATTTAAAATTTAAGCCTGGCGGACAAAGCATCTCATGAAAATATTTGGACGCATCAAAAGGAAAATTATAACTTATTCATCAAATCCGGATTGAACTTTTTTTTCCCCAAAAAATGTTTTATGGACAGCTGTCATCAAAATGTAGATAAAGAACGAGGTGGGCTCGCAACCAGGAAAATGGATAACATTTTACCTGCCCTGCTGCTATTTTTTTTTACTTTTAATATGATTGATGTTATAAGTCTGACCCTTGTAATATCAATTCCCTGTTTGACAGTGGCTGGCATTGCAAGTATCCCCTAGACGCAAAGTACTACTTATGGCATGTGGAGAAAACCAAATTAAACGCTTCTATTTCACCTTGGATGTCTGCTATATACTTTAAAACTAAAAACAATGAGAAAACAAAACGTACAAGAACTCAGGTGTAGGGTTGCTTTAATAATCTAACAACGGGTTTCGATATACATTATTCATGGTGAAATTATTCATCTTGCATAATTCCATAGATTTGGAAGAGTTCAAGATAAACTTGAGAAAAAACTTTTAGAAACAGTTTAAAGTAGCAAGTATACACCTCACTGGACGGGTTTTACACACCCCCGGACCGTTCCGGGTGTTTTCTCTTTTCACTCTACCCTGAAGTTTATATAGATAGATGGATAGATATGACACAATCACGCCAGATCACCGAAGTTAAGCAACGTTGAGCCTGGCCAGTACCAAATAGGTGACCATTTGGGAAGGCTAGGCGCTGTATGTACCGCGCTGAGTCGTAGAAATTTCCAGTTTGGTATCTGGAGGCGCATTAATTCACTGCACCCCCAGTCTTAATAAGGACATACGTCTAGGAGAAGGTAACTCTGTAAAAACCTGCGTTGTACTGAGTGTTTTGTCTTGTGGCAGTCATCTGCACCGACAAGGATTAGCAGTAATAGCAAAAAGTGTGGTTGGTTCTATACAAAGCCTTCACCACTATAAACAATTCATGCATGTAGATTTCCGAACAACTTGGTTGTTGTGGTGGAACCTCATATGTCGAAATCGACGGGGGAGTCCATTTATATATATATATATATATATATATATATATATATATATATATATATATATATATATATATATATATATATATATATATATATTATATAATTTAGAGTCCCTGATTAATACTGTGATCATCATATGTCGGTATTGTTCCAAAGATGAGCAGTTCTGGATAAAAAAATCTTCCTGGATTTTTCGTTTAGTTTTAGGTATAGATGGATAGATAGAAATTGTTGCTAGGTATCCAGTCGAGCATCTGCCATGAAAATATCGATGGAGCAATGTTTCTTCTGTGTGAAACACCAAGAATGAGAAAAGGGCATTACCCACTAGATTTCGACGTAAGTTTTGTACTTTGATCAGGAGTATAGATTGTTCTCAGCAATCCCCCCCAAAAAAAAAATTGACAACAGTACTCTATTTTAAGACGTATAGGCTCTTATATAGGTAAAGGATTGCATCGAAATTGCCTCAGTAATGGGAATACATGTTAGATAGTTTAGCTTGTTATAGGCATGACCTTGGTAATTGTATGTTTTAGATACGTTTAAGAATTTCTATAACATTCTTGTCATCTGTTACGATTAAATATTGCATGGATTTTAATGCCATATTCGAGTTAAAATAAGTTTCGTTAGTTTATTTCTAATGCCGCAATCATTGTTTATAAACGATTGACTTGAATAGTCGCTTCTTAGAATATTTGGTCACGTTTTATATTATGAAAAAAATTGATAAGTTGCTCTTTCATAAGAAACCACCCTTGACATATTTTATAGCTTCGAATGTTGGTTCATAGAATTTCATGCCAAAGTTGGTGGAAGTTTATTGAATACAATGAAAATTCCCTTCGTTGTGTTTGTGTACATAATTTAAACTTTATTGTCAACGTATATTGCAAATGATGAAAACCTGGATTTTCAAGAGTCAATTTAAAACGATATCCAAAATCTCCCATGATCAAAGTTATTTTTTTTCTCGAACTATTTGTAGAATACAATACCTCAGGGCTGCTTTCAAGCTAAGTCTAAATGATCATTTTCAAGTTAAATGTAAACAATTCCTTTTAAATACTCTAATTCTACCAAATTTCCAGTATTACCAATCATTAGTGTTGTCTCACCGGCCACATGACATTCATTAAACCTCATTCTTGAGTATTTTTCTAGCCTTGATATTTGATGACACCCCCCCAGTAAAAAAAATAGCGGGCAGTTAATAATATTAAAAAAAAAATGCAAGATGTTAATTTTCGAAACTGTTTTCGAAATTATTATATTAAAGTTGAATTTGGCATTAAAAAAGTTTAAGTAATGGTTTTGTCGAAGCCAATTCTTGCATTCCAACTTGGAAATGTCTCCAATTAATCAGCTTTTAATTAACTCTCAAGAAAATTCTTGTATGACAGATGTTTCAGATATCTTAACGGCCTTTCCCTCTTATCACTGTCCTGTTCAAACAAAATGGTTGTTTGATCTGACTACCTGATAACCAACGCCTGACAAGTTTAAATCCTCCGCATTCTCTCCCTTGGTATCTCTCGCGCGCCTGTCACTTGTTGCTGACAAGCGGTCATCCGATACAAACTTGAGAATTTCGCTTTAATTAGTCAAAACCAGACATTTTTCATCCGTCGATGGAAACTTGGTTTCAGTGGCATGAGGAGGTGAGGATAATTCTTTGGTTATTCTGGGACTAGAATTAGCCACCCTGTTAACACCAGGGGAATTAGAATCTGTAACGCAGGTTCAATTACAGGTTTAGGTTTACCCTTTGTTTACGTAGCACTGAAGATAGGCATTAATCCTGACAGTCTTTCTTTAGCTAAACAAACTAAGAGTTACAACTTTACGGTCTCTACGATCTTCAAAAAAAACTCTAAATTGGTTTTTGTAACAGAACTGGATTTCACACAAGATAAACAACGTATAGTCTATTATATATTACCATGTTTATTTTACTCGTTTTGGCATATACGTTTATTTTTTTTAATTTAATCTCTAACAAAAATACACACATGCCAATAATAACAATAAATACATGCCAATATTAATGCAATATACTAATCCAATTAAGCTTAATATTTTATGCGATAATTTCTAAAAATGCTCCATAAATTCCTTAGTGGTTTGCTCATCATTCTGAATCGATTTAATTCCATCTAAAAAAACTGTTATTAATTGTTCTTGATCTGGAAACTTGTTTTAATCAGTTACTCTGAGTTACATAACTTTTTTATTCACGTAACTATTTGCGTTAAGTGACCTTTAATAAGTCAGACATGACCTTAGAAACAGAAGTTGATGAAATTACGTTATATCTGAGCAAAGATAATTCTGCTTCTCTTTGGAAATCTTAAAGTAAGGAGGACTTGAAATGTAACTAGTTGTTATAAGGAGTTTTACACTTGTAGTATACACCTATTTGTCTCGCGCGTGCGACAGTCTCTCTCTCTCTCTCTCTCTCTCTCTCTCTCTCTCTCTCTGTCTCTCTTTCCTTTTCAGGAAAGAACAAACAAACCTGTGCCCGAATTATGTATCCACAGACAATGACGAGCCTGGGTTACTGACGATCATAACGAGTCGGGTATATAATTCCTTATACACATCTTTTTAAGAGAAAAACCAACACTGAACCAGAAACTCCACCACTTATCTAGTTTTTTTTTTTTTAATTTCTGAATAATCTTCCAAATTTGTAATTTCTACTATGAAAAATTATTTTAAAATTTTAATTTTATTCTCTAGTAAAGTAGTTAATCCAAATTTACTTAAACTTCTACTTGTAACTGTTCGCTTTCACCCTATTAATTGTTACTCTTGTGTGCCTTCTAATTTCAATATTATGCTTCACTTTCCATGTCTAGACTCTCGATCCACAGGGAACCCCCAAGAAAATGTGAGATTCAGTTTTACACTCGATTTAAGTGCTGAAACGCCTGAGAAGGTAAAAATTAGCCAATTATAAATATTCATTCTTTACCAGCCAACAAAACCACAAAGCCTATTTTAAAGTGTTATATATATATATATATATATATATATATATATATATATATATATATATACAAACTTGTACATAATTTAAACGTTTAGGATGAAATATTCTTCAACTTTGAAAATCAGTTTAAAAAAAAAACACTATGCAGCATATTTTTTTAAATAAATCAATTTTAGTTTATCAATAAGCCTCTATAAGCCTTTTTCGGGATAATACAAGTATTTTTTTCATTGTTGAAATCTTACAGCATTTCCGTGATCGCCACTTTTTCCCCCGATGTTGATGGTTTAGTGATATTATCTGTTAAAAATCTAGAAAAAAAGCATCTTAATATATGACATATTATACATTGTCGGAAATGTATTTCCAATATTAAAATTATTAACTTACTATCTAAATCCTGTTCAGACTGATAGTAGGTATTGGATTGTGTTCATTTTTAATATAAAAAAACACGTGGAAAAAGACTGCTCTCCCGATTTAACACCTTATAGTATTTTTAGAAGTATGTTTTTTTGGTTTGTTTTTTTTTCTTCGCAATAAAAAATAAACAAACGATCATTTGGAATGAATCTGGTGTCGGAGATGTTTTTATAAACAAAACTGACTTCAAATGTGATAAATTGGCTGAATTTAATCTAATGCTCGCCTTCCTTATTTCATGCTTTAATTTTTACATTTCGTGAAAGATTTTTCTGACAAAGGAGCAAGAATTGCTATTTTCTGGGTCGAAATCTATCCATATCACAGTTATAGATGATTAGTTTTTTTATTAGCCTTGAAATGTTTTTTAACTCTTGACATCAAATGATTCCATACTTTGTCTGGAGCGATTTCCATAAAACATTGATATGCACACCAACGGATGGCAATGTTGACAGATTTCGTAGATTGAAATCTGTTGTATCCCTTGCGAAATTTAATCCGTATAAATCAAATAAAATGACTCATCGCACAGAGTAAGTAATAAGTTTATTATACAAAGGAACATGTAACAAAAAGGAGATTGACACCCGAATTTATCTTGAATGCCAGAGTATCAAGATTAGCGTTCTCCCATAGGTTACCGCTTGCTAGCGTCCTTTATAGTCTGGGTAATCCATTCTCAAGAGGTGTCAGGATATTCTACTATATCAAAACCATTAGGTTTTCACTATGAAATACGCTGCTAGCAGTTTTTAGATTGTGTCAGAAAACTAGTTTTATAAAGAACTAAACTGTGATTTATTTATTTTAAAAAATAAAAATATTAAAAAAAAAGAAATACTCGTTTTATTTACATATGATATTTTTAAGATATTTGCGTTTATCAGATAAAAACATTTTAAATTTCTGATTAAAATACGTTTAACATTGAAAAGCTGTTTTAAAATATATTCCCGCCTGCTTTTTGGGAGGATTTTAAATCCGGTTTGTTTGGCATTACCATATGTTCTACTTCTGGTTCCGATAATAACTCGAGATAAAAAGATGCAATTTTTCACCGGAAAACATATTTGAATAATTTTTTTAAATTAAAAAGATTAAACGAAAACTAAATTGCGTAACATAAGTTTAGAAAGCTTGTGCCAATCTTAAAAGAAGCTACATGAAGATGATCTGCCAGCGTCTACTATTGGCTGAGCAAGTATGCGAGTCAAAAGAAAGGAATGCCTTGAAACAGTACAGGGTTAAAAGTTCTATATGATCATTCATTTGGTATGAATAGCATGATTATTGTTGGCATCCGTTTCCCTGATATCTTTTTAGATAGAATTCTTCTTCGAAGCACATACCAGGATGGATCACGTATTTCGCTACACATTCTTGATTATGATTACGAACTAAGCTTTTGTATAAGCAATATTGCCTGAAGAGATGTCTAGTTACAAGTAACTGGCTGACCGAGACATGCTCATGACTGTGTAGCGGCAAATTAATGCTTATGTCAAACAAATAAAAAGTATACCCTGCCGCATTTCGGTATTAGGCACTCGTGTATTAACCTCGTTTAACTACATTGGTTATATTACACCTGGAAATTATATAATATAAATATAATATATATATATATATATATATATATATATATATATATATATATATATATATATATATATAACACGGAAATTACATAATTTATGTTATATTGTCGTGTTATATTTGTATGTTATTGCGCTCTGTTTACCACATTGAGCACTCATACCCGGATTTCCTCCTGGAATTATTCCATTATAACACTATATATATATATATATATAAAGAGAGAGAGAGTGCGTGCGTGTGTGTATGTATGATTTGGTTTAGTTTATCCAATCTCTGATAGAAAACACTTGAAGTTAGAACCATTAAATAACTTAACATTAATGAAAATAGTTCAAAGCTTTGGCTTTCTGACATTGACACAGACTCCTAGCACCCATGGCTACGTCACTCACAATAAAGCAATATATTTTTTTTAATCGGGACAAAAATACATGTTTAAAAAAAAGACTTGTTTGACTGTTTCCCTTCCTATGTAAAAGTACAATCCGCTCTCATTTGTCAAGGTAATCAGCGACCTTGAGATGCCACAGCCTTCGAGAATATCATTTCTTATACGGCAGTTAAATCTGGGTACTTGGCGGTGATCAATCCACGGTCATGTGGGTGGGGATTAAAGGTAATTTCTTTCTCTGGTTCCCCCACATTTCTACAAAACATTCTCCTAGGAATATATATATATATATATATATATATATATATATATATATATATATATATAATTAAAATAAAAAGGAAACCAGACAAATAACTTAGTTTTTCCTTTTTATTTTCATTACATTGGAATATCATTTCCTTATTTATTATATGCATATATGTGCATTATATATATATATATATATATATATATATATATATCCACAGTCAAACAACGTCGCAACCCACAAGAGCCATGACAGTCAATAACCCGGAAGTCCAAGACATATATATATATTGTATGTATTGGCGTAGGCGGAATTTCAGTTGAGATTATAGCAATTTCACTGATACTCTGGGAAAAGGTTTCGAGCCTCTATAGTCCCCATCGACTCCAAGTAATATATTTAGGTATTATCCAAAACCTTATCCAGAATTGTAAAAAACAAAAACAGCAGTTCTCTGCAGATTCCGGCATTATTTTTACTGTTATTGACCGTTTAGTTGTCAGTAGATTTTAAATAGTGTCGACTTAGAAAATATTAGATAGTACGCAAACAAAGGCGCTAGAAACCTGGTTGGACCATACATCTCCAAAACATCTCTCACTCCTGACGTAATTCACTACCTGCAGAAGTGTTAAATTATTATTATATGAAGCACAGTGGAAACACCTGGGATACTGCAGTTTAAATCACATTTTTGTACATTAGCAGAGTAATAAACATAGTTTAAGATATAGTGGGTGTATACATATGTTGGCAATCTTTCAACAGGTCTGTTCATCTTGTTTTTTGTTAAATACAGCTTCGGTTTCATATTGAACATCATTTGAATACTGTGATCACACCTCGTATTTTGGGAAACGCCTTTATTGTTCATGTAATCATTGTTTAATATACGTACATTTCTTTGTTTTCTTTTCGAAATTCATTATTCATAAATCTAAAAGTCTTCAGAAAATCTACTTGATTGATGGCAGCTGTGATCATAAAGGTGGACACTTTCACTAAATAATACATGAATTTAAAAGAGAAAGGGAGTTAAATATGGAAATATTGAAAGAAAACTAAATTTCGATATATTCACTTTATTCTATGTTTACTTGAGTGAGATTATGATTCTGGAAGAAAATAAGTACCCGTTCCTCATCATTATCTTGTCTTCTATGAAAATCCTTCAGGTAACTGTTAGAATTCGAATAGTAAAGGTCAAATTGAAATAAAGGTTTTATACGCAAGGTTTATAAATTGATAGTATTATATCTTGATAATCTTTCGTGAGGGTTCATAAATATGATGCAAACAGTTCTGGCCAGGAAATTTATTAGAACCGTTCTGTGACGAATACCCAAACATTTTTAATTGAAACCTATAATTTCCCATTAAATGTTCATTCACTTCTAGGTAACTTGTGACGTCATATATATTATATATAATTTCTTCCCCAGAACTGCGAGTCTTTGGAATTCCCTTCCGGGATTCTGCTTTCCCAACTGTACTGATATGCAGAAGTTCAATTGTAATGTGAACAGACATCTTTCTACTCATCTCTCTTCATAATGACCCTGCTAATTAAGTCCCTGATAGTAGCCCCCTGCTTCAAAGTTGCACTGTGACTTGTTTGGGGTGAAAATTGAATTATATATATATATATATATATATATATATATATATATATATATATATATATAACCATTTCTTTTACTTCAAGAGGGATACTACACCACACTAATACAGCAGTCGTTAACAATCCTAAATACTCCCTTTAAGCATAATACGCAAAAGTTTATCATTTCTATATACATTAATAAAGAACGTCAATAATTCCTAACAATACTTAATATCCATCACAACTTGTATCCTAGAAATTGATTTGACAACTGGTTTGCGATACTGACTTCTGAAAATATATAAAAAATAAAACGATCAAAGGAAAGCCGCGCCGAACAGTTATATACAATTATTTTATTTTCCATGAGGAAGAGACACTACTCCCGAAAATAAGGGACATCAACACTCGCCATCTTGTCCGACACATTACATTGGTAGATAAACTTATTCATAATTGAGAATATAAAAAATCCCTTCTAATATTGTCTTTATTTTTTTATATATTAACTCGTAACCACGGCGTTTCCTACGAACCGTATTTAAACAACTCCTAATTAATAATAATAATAATATATATATATATATATATATATATATATATATATATATATATATATATATATATATATATATATATATATGAAAGCGGCTGTCATTGCCCGGTTGCAAAATACGCTTAAATATAATATTTTGATTAATACAGATTTCGTATTTTTATCATATTGGACCCAATATATAGTAATGATTTAAAAGTGTTTTGTTTTTTTTAAATGGCTGTTGCACCACCAGAGAGAATTGAAACCGAAACGTTTAGCTTACGATTTATTTTTGATTTTGCAGTTAGTGATATGTTTGCAAGGTTAAATTTTAAAACACTGATCAATAGCTATTACGTTACGTATGCATATTCGAAATGGCATCGTTCAACCTTCACCTCGCAAATTTCATTTGTCTTTTGTCATACTTTTGTAATGATTTTTCAGAGCTAAAACCTAAATAAAGTTCCGTATTATATATGAAGTTTCAGGTCTGTAGACCAATACCTCTAAGGAGTTTGGAAGGAAAATGTTTTAAAATAAAACTATATACGTATACATTAATATATATGGAAAGAGTGTTGTACTTACTATAAACTTTTTTACACGAATATTACGCAAGTATAAATCATGTAGAATATCTGCATTAATATGCGTACACGTAATAGTTAAGATGATCATCCCATAAGCAAACCGAAAAGACTAATAGGGAATTAATTAAAATGGATGTTTAAAAATATGCAAATTAGCTAGATCTTATCCTAGTAAATGCAATTCCACGGCCCATATGCAACAAAGTTGTATTTTATTTACAAATAAATAAAAAAAATATCAATACACAAAAATAAAACAAATTCATAGGATATATACACACACACACACACACATATATATATATATATATATATGTGTGTGTGTGTGTGTATGTATATGCATGTATGTATATGTATGTATAATTAGTAAGCAATCAAACACTAAAGTATAAATTAAACATGTTTAATAAGATTCTAAAATATAAGGTCCGGAATGAAGATTGCCTTAATTATTCATTTTTTTTTTTTTAAATATTAGTCCCGGGCAATACCAACTTTTCTTGCTAGTTTGTATAGGAGTGGCTAGTAATAATGACTTGTTTACAAATTTTGTTATAAAAAATGTATTTTTTCTTCTGTGAAATATCCGTAAACAGCATATATATATTTCAGTCATATGCACTGTAAAGTCGCTAATTGTGGACGACCAGGAAACGATTCAAGTTATTGCTACCGGCTGTACATAACGAATGTAAATGTTGTTATTTTCATAAGAAATATGTATTAGTGGCCTTGTTTTAACGTTTTTATTTTCTCGGCTAAATTAATTCGCTCATCATTGATTTCCGGCACGTTGGTTTAATTGGCTTTGATTTATGACACATTTTACGCATTTTAACAAATAGAAATGTTTGTACCATAACATTTTGACGACAAATATATTAAGAAACATAAAGTGAAAAACATTAAACATCCGTAAACTCATACACTAAACTTAACGAACAGAAATCCTGTATATTTTACGAGTATGATGAAAACATTCTTTTATGCAATAATTATATTTATGGGAATGTAAATACAATACGAACTGTCTCGTTCCTGGAGCTTGGCAGACAGTTTAGAACCTTTTATGTTAGCGACCCCCTTTTTTTTACCTTGCTGGGGATGAAGAGACTAGTTATCTGTGCACAAGCTAACATATAGCAACACTACAGTTTCATAGACGAATTGTGGCTTTTAAATAAATGGACTTGTCAAGATAAGCAAGTTTGTTTCAGATCTGCTGCAGAGAATGTTTTTCACTGTATCAGCATCCTTCCTCAAGTCAACAGATGCCTGATAACGCTCCATGTATTTGTTTTTTGCTCAATAAATTTTCTTGTGGTTTTCTGATCGAAAATGCATCTCTAGTTTATATATGTATGCATGTATATGTATGTGACTCCGCTATCTAATATACCGTTTACTTATGCAACACACCTTTTAATCTAGTACGGTGACCAACAGTTCCCAAAAAAGGGAACGTAACATAATTTAGTGCCGTGCTCCCCTTGAAGGGAGTACAACGTAATACAGTGCATAGGTGTTATTGGCGATGGAGACGATCCATACACCTAAGAGAAAAGATTTTCATTAGAATCATAGGCTGATTGACCTTTCATACTTTTTGTTGCACCGTAATATTCAGTTTATGTAGTACTTTTACCTATTTTTAAAATATTTCACTATCGGGACGTGTGGAAATTCTTGGGACTCTTCATATATAATATATTGATGTTGGCATTTTGTAGATGTTCAGTGTAAACGGAAACGCTGTGATATTATTGTAGCTCTTTTGTTAAAACTATAGAAGTGTTTATCTAAGCTGGCGGGGATGCCTGGCGTAGCCTGGTTATAAAGTACACTTAAATATATTTTAATTTTTGCAGATTTCGTATAAATTTTATATAGTTAATATTCTATCGATTTTCGGCCTTGTCGGTGGGGCATTAGAATACACCGACTGCCCCCCTGCAGAGGGTAAAAGTCCCTCAATGGGGGTCCTGGATATGACCTTAAACTATATCCAGTGGTGAGGCCCCAGCTTGCGGGCTTTGAGGAGTGTGGAGCCACCCTTTAATTACCATTGCTCCCAGGTCCACTCTGACCCAGAGTGGTTGTACCTGTTAGGGTTCCAACTATGGGTTAAATAGAAACCGACGTGAAAACAACAAATATATTCTATTAAAAAATTTTTCTTCCGAATCTTTGGATTCGGCATTAAATAACCCGAAAAGGGTTGATATGCCGTAAAACAAAAACAACCAACCAACCAATCTATCGATTTTCATAGATTATAAAGTTGCTATTTAAAAAAAAAAAAGATATATATCCATATGACTTGAGTGCATCAGTTTGAATCGAAAGCGAAACCTAAACTTAGTAAATATATGTAACTTAAGTGCCATAAGCTATAATTGAAACCAAAACTTAGGAATCATTTTTGGTAAAACTATTTATTACAAGAAATGGAAGTTCATAACAATGAAACGACAGTCACTCGGATGTAAGCGTGACACACAAAATAAATAGCACACACGTTATCCTATTAATATATAGATTCTCTTTCTCTGGACAATAAAGCCAGTAATTTCTCTCCAATCTAGCTTGAATTTCCGTTCTCATAGAAACAATCTGGAATCCCTTTTCATGACAGCCAAGAACATCACAAATACAATCTAGTTTCTAAAAATATTCCAATTGTGTTCACTCCACCCGCATATGCACGCGCGCACACACATATCACAAACTATATATTTTATTATATAACAAGAGTTAAAGGTGACACTGAGTGCGAGTAGTTCGACCCGCAGTAATTATTTCTTTCACTAAACATGCGTTATATGACGTGAGTTAAAGAGAGAACGATACGACTTGGCAATTTGGTTCGAATTCTTCGACCTACGATAATTATCATTTTTTTACACTGAAGATTGTAGGTAAAAAAACATTTTAAAAATGATTGAATCTGTATATATGGCAATATTTTGAACGTATGGGTTCTGTATTTATGCTTTTCCTTACAAAATAAGGCTAAGTTGTCTATTTATCTGTCAATTTTACTATTTTGTCTGGCTATACACCTCTAATCCTTTATATATATATATATATATATATATATATATATATATATATTAGCCGCACTGATGAACTGTGATACAACGAAACAGTACTGTATGTTGATGACTATATTAAAGCCCCCCCTCTTAAGGTAGAAAACTGTCGTAAATATATCTCATTTGCTACATTTTTGGCTATAAAGCGAGTCTCGCTGTTTGTTTCTAAATAAACAAGCAGCTCGAACACTGTAAAAGCGGTGGGCGAATGCTTATTTAAATGGACATTTGTTGAGGACATTTACGGGCACCGATCCCATGGGTAGAACTGCCGACTATCAACGTGATAGTTGCAGGTTCAATCCCCGGCTAGAGACAGGTGCATGTCTAGCCGCACTGATGAGTCGTGATACAACGAAAACAGCACTGTAAGTGGATGACTACTGCACATATTTGAATGTGCATGCATGTATATACATATATTCACGTGTGCATATCTATACTCCTATGAATTTGCTTTTTTTGTGTATTGATATTCATATTAGAAAAAACCTGTTTTATTTAAAAAAAGAAAATACAAGTTTGTTATAGAGCGTGGAATTCCATTCATCTGCAAAAAATCTAGCTAATTTGCATATTCTTTGAAACATTCATTTTAATCAATTCCCTAAGTTTTTTTTTCTGTTTTTTAATGGGATGATCATCTTTACTATTACGTGTCATTATATTCATGCAGATATTCTACATGATTTATATTTCCGTAATAGTTACGTAAAAAGTTTATAGTAAACATAAACTTCTGTGTATATTTATGTATGCTTATATATATTTGTTTAAAAAATTTTGCCTATCAAACTCCTCTGCCAGTTTTTGGTCTACAGACATGAAACTTGATATATAGGGTATTCGAATTTATTCGAAACTTTACATTTTGGGTTTTAGCCGGGGAAAATCGATGCAAAAGTAAAAATTTAAAGAAATGAAATTTGCCAGGTATAGGTCGAATGACGGTATTACGAATATGCATGCGTAACGTAATGGCTATTGGTTAATGTTTTAATTTTTAGCCTTGCAGCAAACATGTCTTCATAGCCCAGGAATTAACGTCAAAGGAAAATGTAAACTGTTAAGGTATTAGTTAACTATCATCCGTATTCATATAATTCATTTTACAATTTAAATGTTTCCTCTAACGCTTTATTTTGCTCATGCAAAGACAAATATATTTAAGATATTCATCTGAAATGCACGTGTTAGACGTAAGTCAAATTTAATTCGACGACTAAACGAAGAAGAAAAGTGAATAATAGCAATGGTTCCTCACAACGATTTACCTTCCATCAAAGTTTAATGAAAAAAAAAATGGCGGGAATCCGCTGGGATTTAGTAACAACAATGAAACCAGTGAAAATGTACACTTTTAATTGATTACAACGGATAAAGTATAGCAGATTTTTCATTTGATTTCTATTTCGAAAAACAAAGCTGATAGAAGGTTTAGATGCAGTTAAATATGCGAACTGAAATTAGAACATTCGCATCAAGCATAAAATTGTGCTTTACATTTATGACAAGATTAAATCATGAATATATTTAATTTTGCAAAAACATCAAAATTTTATAAAATTTGAAATGTGACAGTTCTTAGATAATCTTTTTAATCTATGTCCGATTTGAGGGTTTTTGATAAGGTACAAGGACCTATCTGTAATTTGATTATCCCCTTTCTTTGCACCTTATCTCTCTCTCTCTCTCTCTCTCTCTCTCTCTCTCATAGACGTTATGTTGCTAGTCTCTCTTGTATTAATGATGTTATAACATGCTCTTGAATTGAAAGTCATGTTTAATTTAAGGGGTTTTTTTGGCGGGTAGCTTTTGTACAAGTTTCGGACTTTTTCTTTTTTGCCTGCAAAATTATAAAGATCTTTCTCGTGTTTACATGAAAAAAAAAAATGATGTGCCGGAGTGCTAAAAGATTCAATATTTTATGAAGCAATTCTGGTTTCAGAACGTGGCTCCATTTAATTAGTCACTTCCTATCGCCAGTGTCTATAAATAAAGCCTTCCATCTTTCGGTGATTATACCCGCTTCATTATATCAAATATTGCAACACATATTTTCTTAAGGAAAGTCTGTTTATTCGCTGAATAGTTTACTAGTAGTAGTAGTATAAACATATCCTTCGAAAATAAACTATGCAGAAAGGTTTATTTTAGACCTGCGGCAAATCCTCAGGCTAATATTAATAAATATATATATATATATATATATATATATATATATATATGTTATCAAAGAGTACAAAAATGTGCATGTGCTTGATTTGGGTAATGTGTTTATGCACAAGGAAAGTGTATGTGAGTAATAATTAAAATGAATTTCCATCTATTTCCTCCCACCCTTTGCTCTGTCTCTCTTTTTCTACCTCCTCCCGACCTTTTTGTCTGTGCCCTCTCTCTCTCTCTCTATCTCCTCCCACCCTTTTCTCTGCGCCTCTCCCTCTACCTCCTCCCAGCTTTTTCTGTGCCTCTCCCTCTACCTCCTCCCACCTTTTTTCTGTGCCTCTCCCTCTACCTCCTCCCACCTTTTTTCTGTGCCTCTCCCTCTACCTCCTCCCACCTTTTTTCTGTGCCTCTCCCTCTACCCCCTCCCACCTTTTTTCTGTGCCTCTCCCTCTACCCCCTCCCACCTTTTCTCTGTGCCTCTCCCTCCTCCCACCTTTTTTTCTGTGCCTCTCCCTCCTCCCACCTTTTCTCTGTGCCTCTCCCTCCTCCCACCTTTTCTCTGTGCCTTTCCCTCCTCCCACCTTTTCTGTGCCTCTCCCTCCTCCCACCTTTTCTCTGTGCCTCTCCCTCCTCCCACCTTTTCTCTGTGCCTCTCCCTCCTCCCACCTTTTCTCTGTGCCTCTCTCTCTACCTCCTCCCACCTTTTCTCTGTGCTTCTCTCTCTACCTCCTCCCACCTTTTTTTTCTCTGTGCCTCTCTCTCTCTACCTCCTCCCACCTTTTTTTTCTCTGTGCCTCTCTCTCTCTCTCTACCTCCTCCCACCTTTTTTTTTCTTTGTGCCTCTCTCTCTCTACCTCCTCCCACCTTTTTTTCTCCTCTGTGCCTCTCTCTCTCTCTCTACCTCCTCCCACCTTTTTTTCTCTGTGCCTCTCTCTCTCTACCTCCTCCCACCTTTTTTTTCTCTGTGCCTCTCTCTCTCTACCTCCTCCCACCTTTTTTCTCTGTGCCTTACTCTCTACCTCCTCCCACCTTTTTTCTCTGTGCCTCTCTTTCACCTCCTCCCATCCCTCCCTGTCTCTATCTCCTCTTGCCCCTCTTCGTGTTTCTGTCTTCTAGTATAAAACATCAAACAACTCATTAGTAATGAATCTCGCTAACAACAAACTTTTATTTTCCTAAAAATTCTTTTATGTTAATTTCCCAAACATGTCTTTCCTGCAAAGCTGCCCGCAAGAAAATATCTTTTTTATTGCAAATATGCCGAATGCCACAACCTTTAATAATTGCACTTCAAGGTTTCTATTAGCCTTAAATGAGCCAACTGATTATATTTAATAAAAAAATGTTAATCCCATTATAGACAACCTGATTCATTTCATTCTATTTACTAATATTAGCCGTAAGAATTCTGTCAACATCATCTAATTATTAAAATCAAGATTGCGTATCTGAAACCGAAGCTTCATAACAGATCTTGGTCTTGGAGATTATGCAATTTAGACTATTAACAATTTTAATATTTTATTTATCATTTTAATAATACAGCTTTCAAAAATGTTATACATTGTTATTTTCAAATAAAATTTTATGGATTAAGTAGGATTTTAAGGACCCTAGCAAAATGGACGAAGCAAGAGGAACATCTTTTGATTAACTTACATAAAAAAATGCATGCTTCTGACGAAAATATGATTAACTTTTTAATGTTTGTTTGTAGAATGACACGTCCGTGCAAAGGTCAACCGGTGTCGACCAAAAACTGTTCCTTTTGTTCGCTCCATCTGCTTGAACCCTACCTGATCAAAGTAGGATGGTTTTGCTGAAATATAAATATTCAGTTTGCTACTCAACAGTTGATTGTTATATTTTTCTTTTTGAAGTATACTAACACTAAAGGAGGAGAAATTGCATGGGAGGATTTAATTACAAAACCACAGATTATATACTATCCTCTAAAACAGGAAAGCATAATTCCCGAGGGGATGATATCAAAATTACACAAAATAAATTCTCCACTAAACTAAAAGGAGGAAATAACTGGTGGATTGATTTCGTGGTAATAGAAAAGACACTACGTTACCTCCTGAATTGCGTATTAAAATACAGATTACTTAATAGAGGTAATAGTATAGTTTCGACTTCAGGTAGACAGATACGAAATCTGACGTGTGGAACAATGTTTAACTTGCTAATTACAGTTAACTTTCGAGAGAAAATTAGCAGATTAAACTGGAATGAAGCTGATGAGACCCTGGAGGCTTGTAGGGTTCGTTTATTATCCCCACTGCTTATAAGTCAATTTTATGTATTAATCATTTCTTTACATAGGGTTTTGATAGAAAATGATTTGTCAAAGGATTGACATGGCGTAAACCAAGTCATTGCTATAAAAGGAATCAGGCATGCACACACACACACACACATATATATATATATATATATATATATATATGAGGGCTCGTTCAGTCTTTGACAGACTATGGATACCCACGAAGGGGTGTCTGCGCGTGAAATTTTTGTGGCAGGTGTGCAATCTCCAACCACACCTCTCCTGAGTTGACATTGTTAAATACCAGTGGCAAGTGAAGTGTATGTACTGGACAACTGGAAACAAATGACGAGATACAACACCTAAAATTCCCAAATGGTGACTCGTCTGATACTAACCAGGCTCAACGTTGCTTAATTTCGGTGATCTGACGAGAATCGGTGTGTCGACGCGATTATGCCGTATGATATATTTATTACTAAAAATCAGAACATCGGTACCGTCGATTTCAAGTCCAAACAAAAGAGATCTATAATTAGTCTACATTTCCAGACTCTCTTCCGCTCCTGTTTATATTACACAGATGGTTGAGGAGCTTGCTAATGAAGACCGCTCATAGATTCCCTCTGTTGGATTTGAAACCGATGGCACTGATGTTGTTCTAATCTGTACAACACATAAATATTACGCTCTTATCTTTGATCAAAGACTTTGCTGGAGTTATTTCTCTTACGTTACACACACACACACACACACACACACACACACATTTTACCTTCGATAAAGTTTTGAATTTATCGAGATAGTTCAGTAATTAGAAAGGATAGTTTCCAAGTATAGAATTTTAGGAATTTCTTTTAGACGCACCAACAACACATTTCAGTCGGTCTACATTTTCACGCGAGACAATTTCAGTTTGCTTTAAGATCTTTCCACTTAGGAAAATGGAACTTTTAAGAGAGAAATAACTACGAAGAAAGCTAAAAATGGAATAAAAATGTTGACAATGTGGTTTAAAAACTCTTCGAGATGGAGCTCTCTGACTTTGATTTTTAATATCTTTCTGATCGATCTCAAATCAATCGCGTTTATTTGATCTTTCTTCTCCCTTCCCCCTCCCTGTACTCCGATGATTAATGGCACTTCTGACACGCTGCTCTTACTTATTTTCACCTTTACTTGAAACTCAAGTATTTATAGAATGCTATCTTGGAACCTAATGACACATTTTAATGCATTGCAATTTTCTTCTCTCCCAGACGGCAAAACATTTTTTCATTTTGCGATGTGAATTGCATCAGTGTTGATCCTTGATGTACGTCCTTTCCAAATTTCTTGGACATTTCGTTTTTCACTTTTTACACTTTTCCATTTTTGTATCAATCTAAGCATTCCCTTTTCAACTAAAGTGCTTGATTGTTTTTTATTATTTTTGCATTTTTTTACTTTTTATAAACTTATTTTCTGGTTTATATGGAGTCTTCTTGTCCACATATTTTTCTCTACGCCCTCCCTCGTGTATCTCTACGCCCTCCCTCGTGTATCTCCACGCCCTCCCTCGTGTATCTCCACGCCCTCCCTCGTGTATCTCCACGCCCTCCCTCGTGTATCTCCACGCCCTCCCTCGTGTATCTCCACGCCCTCCCTCGTGTATCTCCACGCCCTCCCTCGTGTATCTCCACGCCCTCCCTCGTGTATCTCCACGCCCTCCCTCGTGTATCTCCACGCCCTCCCTCGTGTATCTCCACGCCCTCCCTCGTGTATCTCCACGCCCTCCCTCGTGTATCTCCACGCCCTCCCTCGTGTATCTCCACGCCCTCCCTCGTGTATCTCCACGCCCTCCCTCGTGTATCTCCACGCCCTCCCTCGTGTATCTCCACGCCCTCCCTCGTGTATCTCCACGCCCTCCCTCGTGTATCTCCACGCCCTCCCTCGTGTATCTCCACGCCCTCCCTCGTGTATCTCCACGCCCTCCCTCGTGTATCTCCACGCCCTCCCTCGTGTATCTCCACGCCCTCCCTCGTGTATCTCCACGCCCTCCCTCGTGTATCTCCACGCCCTCCCTCGTGTATCTCCACGCCCTCCCTCGTGTATCTCCACGCCCTCCCTCGTGTATCTCCACGCCCTCCCTCGTGTATCTCCACGCCCTCCCTCGTGTATCTCCACGCCCTCCCTCGTGTATCTCCACGCCCTCCCTCGTGTATCTCCACGCCCTCCCTCGTGTATCTCCACGCCCTCCCTCGTGTATCTCCACGCCCTCCCTCGTGTATCTCCACGCCCTCCCTCGTGTATCTCCACGCCCTCCCTCGTGTATCTCCACGCCCTCCCTCGTGTATCTCCACGCCCTCCCTCGTGTATCTCCACGCCCTCCCTCGTGTATCTCCACGCCCTCCCTCGTGTATCTCCACGCCCTCCCTCGTGTATCTCCACGCCCTCCCTCGTGTATCTCCACGCCCTCCCTCGTGTATCTCCACGCCCTCCCTCGTGTATCTCCACGCCCTCCCTCGTGTATCTCCACGCCCTCCCTCGTGTATCTCCACGCCCTCCCTCGTGTATCTCCACGCCCTCCCTCGTCTTTCTCCACGCCCTCCCTCGTCTTTCTCCACGCCCTCCCTCGTCTTTCTCCACGCCCCTCTTCCTATCTTAACTTATTCATCCCTGTATTTTCCGTCATTTTCAACTTTTCCTTTGTTACTATTGTTTTTTTTTTATTTTTACTTCTCGTCACTTTCTCTCATCCTCAACTTAAAAAAAAAAAATGTGACATATTGACGATCCAAAAAATATCACCTAGCATTTCCCTTCCAAATTTTTCATTTTGATCTTCCCACCTACGACATATTCCTTTTTTAAAAAATATTTTTTTGCAACACAAAATGATTGTTAATGATGGCAGGTAGATCCATTCGTGAAAAATGCAACGTTCCACCATCGCTCACGTTTTAATTTTTCAGCTATCAAATGGCGCTTTCCAATTTCCAATTTTCGTGTTACACCTTCTCCCGACTTTTATTAATTGCAAATCAAAATTCCTTTAATTTTTTTTTAAACAACTGCATGTGCGCTTGCGTGACTTTATTGAAACTTTTCTCCTGTTAAATTTACTAATTTTTCCCTGCATATCTTGTTATACCATCTTCGATAACTGCGTTATTTATGTATACATGTTTGTGTATGTAAATTTGTGAGCTTTTACGCATATTCTTATATTTTACTATGTGTATCATGCACACACACGCGCGCACACGCACACACACACACACACATATATATATATATATAGAGAGAGAGAGAGAAATAACATTTTGTTCATACTATTTTCTATCTACTTATGTATATAATATCATTAATATTTTTAAATACGCATGTTTTGTTTCGAACATCCTTGAGAATAAGTAAATACATTAGGAATTTTTTTCTACACGGACAATTCTCGCTTCCATACAAACACAACCAGTTATGCATTATATGTGTGAACATTAATTTTAGCAAGTATGTATATCGAATGTTAGTTCCGTTAATGAAAAAAAAAAGTGAGTTTCGCTAAAAAAAATAAAAAAATGTTAAATGCGTTGATTCACACATTTTAGTTTGTACGTGAAGATTTACGCATTTGTGAAATAATTAAATAGTTGGCAATGAAAATAAATATAACACGAATGCGTATGTAAAGGGACGATATCAACCGTAATTTTTATACATAACGTGAATGCGATTAATATGAAAGGCAGATTTAAATAATACCGAGGCGAAAAACGGAGCCTATAAAAATACTTAGATATTTACTTCACTGTGTGAGCATATTATTTTGCTATATTTCCATCTGAGCTATCGTAAACCGACCGTTCAACTGAACCACCATTTCCTATGATAGAGCGGCCACGACATCTTTATCATCTCTTTACCTCCTTCACAATTATATATCTTGGAGAAAACGTATAAAGACAAAACAATCTCGATATTACTCTGAAGACGTCGTTTTTGTAAATAAACAACAAAATATTACGTCAAGGATGAGAGTTCATATAATGAAACGTTGATTTAATTTGAATAAAATAAGATACGCATCAAGTGTGCTTGAAAGCCAAATCACAACGTAATATAAGGAAAATAAACAAGTATTTTACTTGTTTGAAATTTAAAAATAAGTAAAATATTTTATTTTCCTAATATTACGTTGTGATTTCGCTTTCAAGCGCACTTGATGCGTATTTTATTTTAACAAAATATTAATCCATAGGGATTTTTTTTCAATTCGATTTTGTCTTATTTTTGTCCCGTCACTATATGCGTGTGTTATGTATCCATCCATCTATCCATGCTTCCGTTCAGTCTTGAAAGACAAAGGATACACCTTAGGGGCAGTAGTACGTGTAATTGTGAGGCAAGGGTTTCACACCTCTCCTGAATCAGCATTGTTTGAGCCCAGTGGAAGGAGAAGACCAGGGGGACTGGAAACAATGCCGAGATAAGCGGAGAGCAGATACACCACCTTAAATCTGTTGGTCACCCATTTAGTACTGACCAGGTTCAACGTTGCTTAACTTCATTTCTTTGACAGTGGTTTCAGCTAGACGGGTGTTTATCGTAAAAGATTGGCGAGGGAGGACCAGAGATTGGAGCTCAGACAAGCACTTGCCATTGAAGTAACGATAAAACAAACGCAGGCTCGCAACGTCTCTCCTGTAGGAGAGAGGTTGCAGGGAATGTTTTTTTCTACTTAATATTCCCATTTATACGCTTTTTTTTATTATTTAAAACATTTATGTTTGATTTTGATTTTTTTTTAGTATTTTTAAATTTACTTCATCAATTTTTATGATTTTATATATATATATATATATATATATATATATACAATTAGCGGTATTACTAGAGAAAGATATTTTCCGTCATTTTAGTATCGTATATTGAGGAACGTGTGGATTATTCTTACGTAGTTGTGACGTCACGTGCAAGAAGGGAATAAGCTGGTGTGTTTCCGTAGTTAAAGGTCGAGTTCGTATTTATGGCGATTTGGTATTACGAGTCACAAAAATGTCTTCCATGCGCAGATTATGGTAAGAAACTGAATTCTTCTCGTTTTATAACAACGTTGGTATGTGCCACGCGTTTATTTATGATTATTCACCCCAAGCAAAGCATAGCGATACTTCGATGTAAAGGGTACATATTTGAGACTGTCTACAGGAGCACCATGTTAGCAGTTGCGAAGCGAGATTTGTGTTATTACATTGAGATTTCAAATATTAGTGCAATCAGAAAACAGGGACAGAAGTCCAAAATCTAAGAGTTTTAATGGAATGGTTTTCGGCATTTAGGAACTTCTACTGTAAAGAGGTGTCAAAGATGACAACGACACGTGGGATACAACAAAAGCAGAAACGACACAACAGATAAACATGCCGACTCAATTGACTTGTAAATAATGCGCGAAAATCCATAGACATTGTTAAAATATTTTGTGTATAATGAATTATACTATTCATCTTTGCCCAAGAAAATCTTCTGGAAAGCTTTGGTAAGGTTCATTTCAGAATTATTTGTCGTTTAGTCGATCCGTTACAGGGCAGATCCATCAATAATCGGAACATACTTTAGTCGTGACAGGAGGAGGGAAAAGCGGAAGAACCAAAGGTAATGGTTGATTTTTGATTAATTACAACTCGTTTTCGGTACACGTTCGTCTATCGCTGTCTTAGTTTGGTTCCTGTTCGGAGGAGAGTACTATTTGGCATTTTTTCCTTAGATACGTCCACATATCTTTGTGGGAGGCTTTGTCCGTGGGTCGTATGTGACATACTGGATGCCTAAAAAATGTACTCGCACTTCGAACGACGATAAAATCTTCATGAATATAGTGATATGGAATATCTAACTACAGAGGAAAAATGCAATTGAAGAATCATGTTCGCAGCTATTCAAATAGATAAAGCTGATAACGTGCACTAACGGATTCGCAAACGTCACGAAACGGATCATTACAGCATAATTTTAGAGACCCCTTGTGTGTGTGTGTGTGTGTGTGTGTGTGTGTGTGTGTGTGTTACAAAGACGAGGAACATTACATAGGACTTGAAATACATTTTTTTTAATTACTTTTTCACCCCATACAAGGCACATTGCAACTTTGGTGTAGGGGGCTACTAACAGGGGCAGCAACTACTGGGGTACTATGCAGGGATTTGGGCAGCAAGATGTTGGTTCACGTTGCACTTGAACTAATTTTAGAGACACTTTGTGTGTGTGTGTGTTACAAAGACGAGGAATATTACATAGGACTTGAGATATATATATATATATATATATAAAATCAGGGAGACCTGGCGTTGTCCGGGATTGAATTAAGATGTTCTACATTCCCATACTTTTATTGTCATCGAAATCTGTGAAATCAATTATTTTAAAATCAAATCAATTGATTGCCTATTTAAGTCATTGTTTAAGACACTCTTTTGGTTAAAAATAGGTTCCGCACTGAACGTTTTGATTGAATAGGCTTATCCTACGTACGATACGTCCAATTATGAATGTACACATCAGTGTCCTAATTTTTCGTAAACGTGCCTAATATATTTTTAAAAGGAGTAGATATAATGCGTATTAGAACAAAATAAACATGAATACACATATATAATCCTAAAAAAAAGCGTTCTGTTTCGACAATTTTATTAACAAATTGACTATTTTTGGACCATATAATTTTATGAATAAATACTTGTTCGTGTTATTTGGATTCATTGGATTGTCCTCATATTGAGTGATTTTAACAACGTGTCGGTCGATGTAACCCCCGACCGTCTTCAAGTGTATGTTGTCGAACCCCGGAATTTCGAACGAAGCCCTTTATTTACTTAACGAGAGTAACATGCTCTTGGTTCGACTGGATAGAGGTCCTAATTAAATCGCAATTGTATTTTTCGGTCGCCAATACTGAGAATTGAACCTTCAACCGTCAGGAGAATACCACTTTTACATTACAAGTACTCTAACCACTGTGCTACGGTCCACATCTAAAAAATTCAGAAACGTCGAATATATAATGATCTAAATATATTTAATGTTCACTAACAATCATTAATGTTGCATAGTTAATTGTACCGCGGATCGAACAATAAAAATCATGGACCTAAGTAACTCCAATTCAACATTATTAAGCATTCAGCCATCGTCATTATAATATTTAAATGCGATAGAAATAAACACCGTATATCATTTACGAATATTGTAAGGTTTAAAAGGCGTTCGATTTATCAGGACAGACAACCTCCGTAATATTACTTCAGAATTTTTTTATATTTTCCTCAAATTGCTAGACGTGAACAGAACTTTTTAAAAATGTTAGCGATAGTAGGATTATCAGAACGCTTCTGTTTGAAATTAACTGAAGTAATAGTGTTTTGCTCACTTGCACACAAATCAATTTTTACGAGACACCGCATTTTTTAATATATATATATATATATATATATATTATTATTCAATTTTAACCCCAAACAAGGCGCAGTGCCACTTTGAAGTAGGGGCCACTAAATGGGACATAAGTTGTAGGGGTATTCTGAAGGGAGATCAGTGGCAAGATGTCTGTTCACATTACACTTGAACTTCTGCATATCATTACAGTTGGGAAAGCAGAATCGCGGAAGCGAGTTCCAAAGCCTAGCAGTTCTGGGAAGAAACTATTAAAGTAGAAGGCTTTCTTACACCTAGGGATCTTTACTGTGAAGAAATGGGATTTAGCTGCTTCTCGGGTTTGTCCGGGGGGTCACGTCGAGGGAGTACAAGTGCTTGTAGTTCGTCAGAGCATTCACCATTAAAGTACTTGTAAAACAAGCAGAGGGGCGCAACATTTCGTCGATGGTACAGAGGCTGAAGCCTAGATGATAGTTCAGGACCTATCAGGTCAAGAAGTGAGAGACATGTAGCAGATGCACCGGCCCAAATGTGACAATAGTACTCCATACATTGGCGAATGGTGGGCTTATAGAGGTAAAGGATATTTTCAGGCGTATATATATATAGTCGTAGGAATTTCAAGGTTGGTATCTGAGGCCTCATTAATTTACTGGGAGAGATGCAACCACAGTCTTCGTTAAGACCTGCATCAAGAAGGAAAATTCTGATGTAAAAAACTGATCTACTGTATGCTCTGTCTTGTGGCAATCATTGCACCGACAAAGATTTGCAGTAATACCAAAAAGCGTGGTTGGTTCTACACAAAGCCTTCACCACTATAAACAAATCATCTGTGTGGATTTCCAAACAACTTAGTTGTTGTGGCGGAACCCTATACGTCGAAATCGACGGGCTGGGGAGAGTTCATATATGGTCGTTTCCAAGAAAATGCATTTTAGTTAAAACGTTGAAGAGCTAGAAAGTCTAGAGTGATACCATTAAAACGAGTGACATTTTGTGTTCCAAAATTTATTTTTCTGCATAGTCACCATCATTCTCAATGCACTTTTCTCAACGATATTTTGGTGGATGTGCATAGAAGCCTGAAGCCTCCATTGTCACTCGTATCCCTGTCGCCACTCTTAAATCGGCAGGCCCATCTCCTGTGCTCGCATCAATATATCAGTAAACGTTCAGCAGGTGCCGGTGAATGTTGATAGGTTCAATTTTTTTCTGAATTAAAATTCAATGATACATCTCTGCTTCTGATGTACGTCTGACATGCTACATTTTTCTGAGTATCACACCGTCAATATCTGCAACAGAGGAATGAAACTTTCAGGTCATGAATGAATAAGCTCATGCATCATAGCAATGAAATTTGATCCGTTCAGGGGAAAAATAGGAGGCATTACTTTTGCATCATCCCTAATATATACAAACGTTACATTTCGCTTTTGTGGAGACGAATGATTTCTTTTTCCCTTTACTTAGAATTATTTTTCTATTTTATTTGGGTATTTGTAGCTTCCTCTCTTGCTTTCTAAATATATCTATATGTTGTTTCCATGGAGACTGGATCTTCGAGGTGTATCTTAGCGAATCTCCTACCTTTCTCTCTTTCCGATTTGGAGTACCATTCCAACGATTGAGGCCGGGCGTTGAATGAAATAAAAGCGTATCATGAGGCAATCCGATAGAAAACCTTTCAAAGAGGAACGTGATTGTATGATTTGATTTTTGTTGTTTTTCTATGGAACGGTTCAGATTTCATAGGTTCGTCCTTGACTCTGTTCGTGGCCATGTGTGATCTATTGTTACAATAGCTGATTCTATTTAGTTAAACGCCACTGGATTATTCACAATCCCTACGCTTTGACATCGAAATATTTTCCTCGAACAATATTGACTAACTACGAACATTACAACGTTTATTCTTTGGATTATCCGTTAGATTTTCTACTGAACAATACAAATCTAACGACATTATTTAAAGAAAAAAAGACAACCATTTTCTAAATAAAAGTAGCATCTTAAAAATCGAAAAGTGTGTGAAGATTGTAGAGATAAATCATTTAGAATTATCAGTTGCTTCAGTGCTCAGGCAAAAGATACACTTTTTTTTCTAAAATGATTTTAGTTAAATACTAAACGACACACTAGTATATATGTTAACTCTACATTAGTCACCTGGATGATCCAAACATGGTTAATCACATACGGTGTTTATACATTCCAATACAAAACTATTTATAGTGTTTTTTTGTTTGTTTTTTGTTGTTGTTTTTTTTGTAAAATATACTTATCCTGCTGCTTCAGGATATATCTACAGTCCTTGTAGAACAGTTCGAATCATTTGTAACTTGTTGGTATTAACATAAAATAATATAATAAAATAAATAATAAAACTAAGGAATTTTTTTTTAATCTTAAGTTTAGATCATATTTATATAAAAATACTTACAGGATACACTAGTTTTTTTTTAATATCTATGATGAACACAAAATGTTTCCATAAATTGAAATAGCAAGAAAAATTAATGAGTTCATTACATAAACATTACCTTTCAATCTGATTCACCTCCAAAGAAAACTGAGATACGTGTGATATGCCCGCACTAAGTTAGGAGAGTACTGGAAGGGAGGAAAAGAAATCGGTTGTCAACTAAGAATTATAATTACTAAAGCAAAATTGGAATGACAAGCACCTCATAGAACTAACGAAGGATTAATGGCGTTGAATGATTATTAGGTGAGATATGAAGAATCATATTAGACGATTAGGAGAGTTTGATCAGATAGACCAAACGAATTACTAGTATATACTATGTACATGTTTTTCCCGATTTTTACTTTTATTATATAATATTCTACTTCCGCAACAGTGATAGAAATTCCGTATAATATATTTCAACGACATCTCCCTTTCGGTCCTAGATATGACCTTAAACTATATCCAGTGGTGAGGCCCCAGCTTGTGGGCTTTGGGGAGTGTGGAACCACCCTTTAATTACCATTGCTTCCAGGTCCACTCTGACCCGGAGTGGTAGTACCTGTTAGGGTCCCAACTATGGGTTAAATAGAAACCGACTTGAAAACAACAAATATATTCAAGTAAAAAGATTTTCTTCAAAATCTTTGGATTCGGCATTAAATAACCTGAAAATGATTGATATGCCATAAAACAAAAACAACCAAACCGAACCATCTCCCTTTCGTAAAACATGTGTTCAATAATTTTGTGTAATTTCATTATTTGATCTCCGTATCAATTGAGTACCTCATCGATCCCCACACGTTACATTTTTAATCTACAATCGAGATATATAGGTGAGGTCCCTTTTTAGGCTTTTGTTCATAGCGTCTTTGTATAGAATAGTTCTGTTTATTTCTGAAGATCAGACTTTCAACTTACGAAAGGATTTAATAACTTGAATTCGTTTACGTTTCTATAGCTCTCACCAATAATTTTCATGTTTGCTAATACGAAACTAATGCTGAATTCACCGACTTCTTTAATGTTCACTGCTCCTGTCTCATTAATTTACACATGTCTGTCTTAACGTGACTCAAAACCATAATCCATATATTATATCTATACTAGCATTGCCAATGCCGATGTTCTGTTATTAGATTTATTAATTAACATCTATGAAAGAATTACAATATCGATTTTCATAAATAGTTTAAACGCCAAAGGTGTTCAGTAATAGAACTGAAAACTTGAACAAGGTTTATATATTTTAGTCTACATATATACACGCACACCAAGGTCTCATGTATGATATGAAAAGAAACTGGAATCTCAAGGAAATATCAATCATACCTGTTCGTATAGGTGCCACAGAGCTTATGAAGAAGAACTGAAGTCGTACCTTACTAATATTCCTGGTGAACCAAGTGCAAAAGAGATCCAGACAATTGCACTTAAGGAAACAACGAGGATACTAAAAAGAGCTCTCGATTAGTTTCAATAAAAAGCAGGGCAATGTTGGCAGCTGGTTTGGCTGCCCCATAGCCAGCATTACAATCTTCAAAGAGAAAAAAAAAGTAAATCAGGATAAGGTATAGTGTATACGTTGTTTAGTTACGCAGCAGCCAAACGAAAGGGTCTTTTGTTAACATGGCGATAACGTTACGAATGATCAAGAGAAGATAATGGCAGAAAACTGAAATGATACGAAGAGGAAAATGTCAGTAGAAACAAAGTGAAATATGTTCTAGTCATCTCCATATGATGTCGAGTATACTTTCCTTTATTTCTACATGGACAACCACACACGTACATGTATACTACCACGATGTATATAATATATATAAATATAGTATAATAAAACAATAGTATACGAGAAACAATCTTTATAGCCTAACACTTTTCGTGTTATCCATGAAAAGTCTGATAATACAAAATACATTACACACCATAGCTTTTTTGTCTTTAGCATAATTTTTTCTGAAGATAATCATTTGTATACCTTATATTCGTGCGTGTATATATATATATATATATGTATATATATATATATATATATATATATATATATATATATATATATATATGATTTTGTAACTATAGAAAATGTTTTATATTGTTTTCTATTTTTTTATAGTTGGTTTTGAAAATTAGATTTCAAACTAATGTTATCTACCACTAGCCTTTAGGGCATTTCTCATTGAATAAAAACAATACAAGCTTTCCGGCGTTCGATAAAGTTTACTATAAGATGTTGTTTATATTCAGTGTGTGTTGAATGATAGCTTAGTGTTTAGAAGTACCTACTATCTGTTCGGCAGTCAAGTTTCAAGCTTAAGCAAGCCCGTAGGATTACTTTGCATTTCTTCTTCTTCTTCTATAATAATAAACTTTATATCAAGAAGCCTTTATTTTTATTTTTTTATATCGATCAAAATTCATTATATTTTAATTTTAGAAAATGTTTAAAATTAAGGCTTAAGTACAAAAGCCTTAAGAAATAAACTAAATTCAATGAGTTTTGTTTAATTTGTGGCTCAAGGTTATTGGACAAATCCCATGCAAATCTAGAATATCCAAATTTTAGAATGAGAGGTTGTCTATATTATGCTTCCGAAAACTTTTTTAATGTAAATAAAAAATTCATGGAATATTATTACTCGTTGTCCGATATCTATTAAGAATTCTGCAATCGGAATTATTTGAATTTTTATGAAGGACTTCCACCCTCATTTTTACCCACAGTTTTTTCTTATAAAACTGAATTAAAACAAATACGACTCGCATTTTAACCCATTTGTGTCTAGCAGCTGTGTTTCAAAAGTTGTAATGATTAATGTATTAGCTTAGATTTGAATCTTTTACATACAAATATATAAACACGTATATACACCTAACTTCATATATGTTAATAAGTAAATATCAGCAGTTGTTAACTACACACACTGTTTAATGCTTATGTAATCACCAATGTTGGAAATTATAATTACTGCCGGTCGAAGACTACGAACTCAGACACGGTTACCTTTGAATCTAAAGTGAGGTATGTAAACCCTCGTCTACCGACATGGGAGGCCCTGTCGGTGGGGCATTGGAATACGCCAACTGCCCCCCCTGCAGAGGGTAAACGTACTTCAATGTGGGTCCTGGATATGACCTTAAACTATATCCAGTGGTGAGGCCCCAGCTTGTGGGCTTTGAGGAGTGTGGAGCCACCCTTTAATTACCATTGCTCCCAGGTCCACTCTGACCCGGAGTGGTAGTACCTGTTAGGGTCCCAACTATGGGTTAAATAGAAACTGATTTGAAAATAACAAATATATTCTATTAAAAAAAATTTCTTAAAAATCTTGGGATTCGGCATTAAATAACCTGAAAAGGATTGATATGCCGTAAAACAAAAACAACCAACCAACCTGGGAAAGAAAAGTATGTTCTATATATAATATCGAGGCAAGTTGACAACTACAGAAACCTATTCAGTTATTAACAGCAGACGTCGGATCATTGCATTACGCTAACGTTGAGAGCTGATTGTACATCTCTTAAAAAGAACCAATCCTTGTTGAAGGGGCGTATATCTTTATAAATAAATACTATTTTTTATACCTACAGGTGCTAGTGCTGCCTGTTTACGCAATCATCGGTGTAGGAAGTGATAAGCAATTATGTGTGTTTTTAAATGGGTATTTTCACAATTTATTTTCTGTTTGTATTTTAGAGGGTATTAAGTATCGAAATATACTAACAACTCGTTGAAAACACTTTTGAAGAGAAACTATTTTTCTTGTGATCTTGTATTTTTCATCTTTACATCGAAAAAGATATTAAATATTTTGCCTGCACACAAGCTCTTCATGGGTGGCCCGTTAAAACTTTCGATTCAATTGCTATGTTAAATAGCAATATTGCGTGTTGTTCATGCAGAGGATAACATCGCCTTCAATTCTCAATTTATTTTTACATGTTATCTAAATGGTCCCGGTTTGAATTTGATCATTTCAATGGAAATCATTGAATTCATAGTTATTCATGTTTTTGTTATTGCGTGTGCATGACTTCGCTTAGGTTTCACAGGCGAAATGAAAAATGACTTTCGTATTTAACTGTATTGTGTGACTGTTTTCCACACATGCATCTTAGTTTTAGCAGCTTCCTCGTGCGCCATTCTCTGTCGTGTGTCTCTTTCTCCTTAGTCACAAGTTACCATTTTTCTACAACTGATTTATAACAATTTAAAATTCTTGTCCAGTTTACGACCCAACTTCCGGCAAGTTAACGTCGTCATATTCCACCAGGTTATGCAAGCAGCTGGGAAATACTGAAGTGAAAACTGCCAGACGATTAATTTAAAGTTAACGTCGTCATATTCCAAACGTCGTGTATACCCCCTCAACGTGTTAAGAATGTCTTTCTATTTAGAAAGATATACTTAACATAATTAAAACGTGTGAATTTCACGTTTTAACATGTTGAAACTCATTTTTAGTTTAAAAATGGTTTTCTTCTCTTAATGAATTTCACGGTTTCAGTGAAACTTCTGACTGTTGATTAGATAAACGCTTCGGCATCTTCCAGCTTATTATTTAACCTATTGGAAAATTTCGACGCGAAGCTGCCGGAAATTTCATCGTAAACTAAATAAGTACCCAATCTAATTAATAAAATGGCGTACGACAATGTTTCGTCCGCTTACCGGAGGTAAGCATCTATAAACTAGGTCAGCACTTATGTGGGTGACAGTTTAAGAATACCGGGTGTCGTATCTTGGGAATTGGATGTAAAGTCACATCTTAAAAAAAAAAAAAAAACTCGAAAATGTATAACCTGTTCTTGTTACCCCTTCGAAATTGGACTGACGAACCTTAGTAAGGAAAATGATTCCAGAAGGAGAACTTTGAAATAACATTCGTTTTGTTGCCATAGAATTTCTTTTAATTGCCCAGTTCATGGTTGCTCATTCGCTTAAAAAATGCCCGAACAGAAGAAGTGAGAATTTAGATTGTGCAACTGCTGTTTGACAAATTCCTTAATGCACAAACCGGTCACTTCATACAAAGTAGCAGATTAATATGTAAAATTCGAATGTTATCTATATATCTATAAAACTGAGATTGTGTGTGAGAGGACACTTCTCAACCTTTTACTCAACAAATTTTTAATCTACATATTTGAAATTTGATATATAGGATATTCAGACATATGGACAAACTTTTTAATGGTTTTATCCAGTAAAATGAGCTACTAAGGAGTCAAATTGAAAACCTGGCACATGGGCTTTTTATGCTTGTCAACTGTTTCACGAATGCGCATGCGTAAATAGTTCATATAACCAGTTCTTATGTTTTGAAAACACTTTTCATGCTGGCCTAATGTTTATCGTACTTGACTCAGTGTCTAGATGTTGGTTTTGAACTTTTACTGGAGTATTTTTTACTTACAGGAAGTAAATTGTTTAGAAAAAACATAATACTCGTATGCACATATCTCAGCTTTTTATTAATGCGTATTTTAAAACCGGGAAACGCCGGGCGACTTACCAGTAACCGATAAAGCCACTACATTAAGCAATAGTTTTTAATTAAAAGAGCACAGATAAAAATAAAGTTGTGATTTAAAAAAAAAAAAATGAAATTACATGGCATGTTCTCCTTCCGCCGGTCGTGACCGGGTAGATGTGTTAACATTTTTTAGTGCGAAGACCGTTCCAAAAATAATATCGCTTGTTTTTCGATCTGTCCGAACAAAACGGGGATTAAAAATTGTATTATGATGACTAATCTTAAGCATTAATGATCTGAAAGTTTCATATATCCCTTGCAGATATTGACCATATGAGACTCTAAGAAAGCAACCTCTGTCGTAGATGCGTTATTGAATTCCTGATAAAATTGAATTGATAATAGTGATGATAATGTAGAAAAACAAATTCTGAAGCTCTTCAACTTTTTGAGTTAAAAAATATATAGGCCTTTCTTTTTGGAACGATCCTCATAATATAAATCATTTAAAATGATTATAAAAATATTATAGAAAGTTCGAATCTAAAAGGAATTTAAGACAGATTTAACTAGTGCTGAAATTAATCGGAATCGGGAATCGAAAATATTAGATGTTTTCTTATTTTCCTTTTCCTTTTTTTTTTTTTTTTTTTTTGAATCGTTATCGGAATCGAAAAAATTATGCCTATTTCCGAGGCTAAAAACGATTTTTTTGTTTGTTTTTATTTGATTGTTTTGTTTCAAACCTAATTTTTCATGTCACGTATCAACCATTAAATATATTTATTGATTTTAAACTTCCAATAAAACTTATTTGTATAAATCATTCCCACAAGTGGGTTTTTACATTGCGATAATATATACACATATTACTTAGGGTTTTGTAATCATTAAGTATTCCACACACGAAAAAATCAACTCTATTTTTATTTTTAAAAAGGATCAAAATCGTAATTGTATCAGAATCAGGAAAAAATATTGGAATCGTTTCATTATATTTAATCTTAAATACTTATGACATATCCAGTTATTATTGGATGCAATTTCGCTTAACAATGATATATTTTTCAGGAAGCGGGAGAATTTGCTTGGGATTTCAGTCTGTAATCTATATTTCTTCCACAGGCTTTTGTGGATTCTATCTTACTCATCTCTTACTCTTTTTCGAACCTTTCTGTTTGCCTAAAACTGACTATTTGTTTCCAGAAAAGCCTGGTGGAACTAGCGTTAGATAATTGTATTTACACGGGAATGTGTGGTGATCGATCATTCCTGCGAGTTTTAGCTATTGTTATTCAATTTGCTTTCATTACTGTACTTCGGATTGTTGCCGATTTGATATTAGAACTGTTTTTGATGCGCTTGCAGTATTTGTATTATTCGACCTTGTTTTCTTTGACGTTATTCTGACAACATTTCCGCCGAGGTAAAATCCGATAGTTTCAAATACGTCTCATCGAATTCTGGAATCTGTACGGAATTTTGAACGGTGTTCTTTACTAAGTTGCTTGTTCTCGTTCCGTCAGTAATTAATGAGTAGAAGCCTTAAGTAATTGTATTCATAGCATTGCCAGTACTGAGGAATGAACCTTTAGAAGATTGTCACTTAGAACTGATTATTACATGGTACTTTGAACCGGGGGTCTTGCGAACACTTTTAGTAAGAATTTCAGCAGATTTCTGAATTCTATAGGACGCACCTCAAGAAGTTTGGGGTTATAATCGGTCAAAACTGAGAATAGTATCAAAGATTATAACACTAATCCAAATACTCCTCCTCTACAAACTTGTGAACCATAAGTATAGTGATCCGAACAATACACGTTATCGATCCTCGGCTAAAATTATGAAAAATAAAATGTTTATGAAATGTTTGCACAGCACAAAATGTGGTAAATAGATTATTATTATTATTATAATATAATAATAATATAATAATAATATAATAATAATAATAATATAATATAATAATAATAATATAATATAATAATAATAATATAATATAATAATAATATAATATAATAATAATAATATAATATAATAATAATAATATAATATAATAATAATAATATAATATAATAATAATAATATAATATAATAATAATATAATATAATAATAATATAATATAATAATATAATAATAATAATATAATAATAATAATATAACAATAATAATAATAATAATATGTAAAGTAAAATTCTTATGTTATTCCCTTGGATATGTTCATGTTCGAGGTATTCACGCTAGTTTCTTTCATGCTATTCTCTGTACCTGCTGCTGGATTTTTCCCTTAGAATCCAGTGCTAAATTGATGCATTTCTCCATTAAAAGAAATATGGCGTTTTTAGCAATTTAAACCCTGATTATAAACTCAACAGTTCGTGGTTAAAAAAAAAGGTTGTGGTGTTTATTGCAATCCTGCGATTCAAATCAAAGAGATGCGCAATTACTTCGTTTTAAATCACACACAATTTTCTAAAAAGGAAACTGTTTGGGAAATGAAATTGGGCAATAAATCCCCAGAGAAAATACGTCACCCGGGTTTTTTTTTTCTGAAAGTTTTATGTCTATTTTACAGGGTTTATTTTTTATTCTTTATTTTTGCCTAATTGGGTTTCCCGGTTATTTTTTTCTTCCATATCCGATCTTGTTACCAAATGGATGAAACCTGCAACGAACTTTCGAAAAGGATCCTTTCGTTTTGACTGTTTCATTCCAATGATAGAAGAAAAGTTGCATTAAGCAAAGAGCATTCGTCGTCAAAAAGTCTGTATTCGATTTCTGTATATTAATAGAAAACCTATTAATAGAAAACATATCGCTGCTCATGCGGTGACGAATTGATTTTAACGAAGAACTTATCAACAGAAAAATATTAGGATTTTCATTCTGAAGAATCTTGTCAAAATATGACTTCACTATATTCAATTTGGTTGGAATTTTTTAGAATGATATAAAAGTTGGTTGCTCTTCCAATGTGTGATCTACCGAATGTTTTCTAATTCCATTTGTGATCTATCGAACTAATCCTTATCTTAGGTTAATTTCGTAAGGCATGCTTTGGAATAGAAAAAAGATCCGAAGATCACATATTGGAATAAAAAATACATTGCTTTACATTGGATTTTTTTTAATTACATTTTCACCCCAAACAAGGCACATTGCCACTGGTGTAGAGGGCTACTATCAGGGGCATCAACTACTGCGACACTGTTAGGATTTGGGCAGCAAGATGTCGGTTCACGTTACACTTGAACTTCTGCATGTCAGTACAGTGTGGGAAGCAGGGACCTGGAATGGAATTCCAGAGTCTAGCGGTTCTGGGGAAGAAACTACTGGAGTAGAAAGATCTTCTACATGTGAAGGTGGGATTTAGCTGCCTGCCGGGTTTGTCGAGGGTGTCTACGTCGTGGGGACACAAGTGTCTGCAGTTCGTCAGAGCATTCACCATTAAAATATTTGTAGAACAGGCAGAGAGATGCAACGTTTCGTCGATGGGACAGAGGCTGAAGCTTAGATGCCAGTTCAGGGCCTATCAGATTGGCAACTCTCTTTTGAACCTTGTCTAAGAGCGAGAGACTAGCAACAGATGCACCAGCCCAAATGTGACAGCAATACTCCATACATGGGCGAATCGTGTCCTTGTACATTAGATCACATGTTGGATGTAAAGGAACATTAGATCACACATAGGAAGAGTAGCAACCGGACTCACCGAAAAGAATTTTTAAAACTACCTGGCGAATATACCCGTTGAAGCAAATGAAGAACAATTTCAATCGAAGGTGTCCTAAAACCCCTAAAAAGATCTTTCTGTTGTAGCGGGTCAATGTCGAACAAAAATTAAAATTTAATGATTACCAAAAACTGTATAGTCTAATATTTTAGGGGGCATTTCGGCAAACAGTTAAATGCAGCTATTTTGCTCGTAGCTAAAAGTCGAGTTTGAAAATGCGTACTTAATATACATTAATATGCATCTAAAGTCATAGGTAGTTATTTTTTAGACATTAGGTTGGTGGAAAAATAACGTCGCTTTTTTATCAGATATATATGCAAAATAAAAACTGCATTATTTTTGCACCAACGTAATATTTCCAGAATTCATTATAATAAAGGTAACTATTTCCACCTGTAATGAAATCTGATCGGTCTATACTCGACAACCTGCAATGAATAACGCTTTGTATCGCGTTTCTGTTGAAATCAGCTTTCATAGCGAGACTTCATTACATGCGAAACGTTGGGAATTCAGTAAAGTCTTAACATTTGCTTGATCAACGCGCAA
This sequence comes from Euprymna scolopes, assembly GCF_053919585.1. Classification (NCBI taxonomy): domain Eukaryota; kingdom Metazoa; phylum Mollusca; class Cephalopoda; order Sepiida; family Sepiolidae; genus Euprymna; species Euprymna scolopes. Next base: position 186,464,555 of record NC_136484.1, on the reverse strand, counting down.
TATCATTTTAATGTTACAAAAAAATAATTGAATTTCAGAATGGTTTAGACAAGCTGTCTATGGCGGACGATTGTGCGAAGCTCCAATATTCCCTTTTGTATTAAATAGAAATAGCGGACAAGGAGAAAACAAAAGAAACTTGTGTTGTGTAACCTTTTTTTCTTCGACAAGCTGTCTATAAATTCCGAGTGCAGTTGCCATATTTAATCATCTCTATAACACAGAAACATCACAAAAGCCAAAAGGAAACTTTTTTTAAAAACACACGCGCATATTACATGCGAAAATATACATATATAAGTTGAAGATAAAGCGTAAAGTTACATAGGAAGTGTATTGCATTATTAATAAGGGCTACAGAAAGAAGAATAAGGGAAAAACTTTTTAGGATACAGCACATGGTATTTTAAAGCTAAATGCTTCTCGTCAATCTCTGCCCCCCCCTCGCCAATCTTTCACGAAAAACACCCGTCTAGCTGAATCCACTGTGAAAAATTTCCCCCACTCTATATCTGTGCCTAAATCAAAACGCGGATTTCATGAACAAAGCTTCTTTCTTAGAACTGCACGCCTGTGGAACTCTGTTCCGTCTGCCTGCTTCCCTCCGGACTACAACTTGGATGTCTTCAAGTCTAATGTTAACAAATTCCTAATGAACCGCCCCCTTAAGTAAACACTTCATCAAATCTCCTCACTAACGTAATGTACTTGCAATAACCCTTATCCCTGAGTGGCTTCCGGGCCTTGATAAGTGGTGATCACTGTGTAAAAAAAAATGTATTTATTTCACGTTCATATTGTTTTATTGCTGATATGGTGCGTTTTACACGTTTGTCATTTAATGGTGGAAACAAACACGTGTATTTAATCTAATACCGACGCCATATTTGTTTTATTAAAGAAAGCCAAAACAAACAAACAAAATACAATTCTCTCCTATATCATCGCTTCCATTCTGTTTTGAGAAACAATGGATAATTTCTATAAAGGTAGCCACGCGTGTAATTGTGGGACAAGCGTTGCGCAATCTCCAATCATACCTTTCCTTGATTCCAATGTCAAGGAGAAATACACCTGGTATTCCTAAATAGTCGACCAGTTAGTACTTGCCAGGTTCAAAATCGTTTTACTTTAGTAATACAGGAAATGGCGTGTGCCTTATCTAACTCTTTTGAAATGAGAGTGTATACTTTAAGAAAATTCTTGTTCTGCTTTAATTCTGGTCTTTTTTTTTCATTTAAGAACATTTTATAACTTAGTAAAAACACGGAACAAAAGCTAATGAGACTATATTAAGTCAAAATGGGTTGATATGCCGTAAAACGAAATAACATTTAAAGCAATGTGTTTAATATATCATAGTCTAGCGGCACTGATTGACTTCTATGAAGTAAATGTTGTAAAGAAAGCCAAGAAACTTCTCATGTGGTGCCATTGCCAATTGAGATTTTACAAAGCAGATGAATCCACTCGATGACTTCTCGCTGTCAAGCGAGTTACTCTCTCCTCCGCAGGGAAAGTGTCGTTTCATGTATGAGAAGCAAAGGTTCTTTCAGGTTGGTTGCCAGTTTTACTCGAGGTTACATTCACATATCTTAACATGTGATTGTATGCGTATAAATGCTCGTGTATATATATATATATATATATAAATAAATTAATGGACAGCATATTTCGCTGCATCACATCTCTTCAGTGTGGCTAGACTACCACCCATTCCGAATCAGGGGTCGCACCTACAACCATTTACTTAATAGTAAGCAATTCTTCCCTATGGGGTCGGTGTACATACATAGATGGTTATAGGTGTGTGTGTATCTACATCTCTCTCTCTCTTATATATATATATATATATATATATATATATATATATATATATATATATATATATATATAAAATATATAAAGCTGAATGTTTGTGTGTGTGTCTGGTCACGAATAGGCTCCTATATGGTTGATTATTTTAAAAAACTGATTACATATAATGATAGATGTATCGAGACACAGGAATGGGTATGTTTGATCTGGCAGAACGGTGATTCATTAAAACTGGGGTCTGCGTTCGCGCCTGGTTCACAAAGTATGGAAATAAAGTTTTAAAAAAACGTTCACAAGTCTTTCTGATGTAGATTTACATAAGAATATTTTGATAAGGATGTTTTAACTTAAATAGGGATGGTATAATAAAATTGTGAGGTCTGCGTTTACGTCTGGCCTCCATAGAATGGAAATAGGCACAAATTAAATAAAGACTTTTCATATCTATCTGCGTAAGTATACTTTGATAATTATGTTTCAGTTTGAAGAAATATTGTATAATAAAATTATGGAGTGTTCGTTCGCGTCTGACCTCCATAGAATGGAAATATGTCAAAGTTTAACAAGTTTTTTTTAATATAGATGCACAGAATATTGTGATAAATGTTTCAGTGTGAACAGGTATGGTATAATAAATTATGGTGTTTATCTATTTTATTTTTACTTTCATCATATTTTGCTTTGGTTTTGATGCCCCCAAATTCAACCCAAATTTACAACGCTTCCTTTTCGTAACCTATCATACTTTCATAAATCAGTGTCCAGTTTCTGTAGTCTGTTTTTGAACCCAGTCAACGACGGGTACTTTTGCTAGAATATATATATATATATATACATGGTCTGAGGTTCGATCCCTAGAAACAGTTAAACTACGCTGATGATAGGTAATGACCTTGAAACACGCGTGTATGTAGATTACTGTTTTAAAAATAATAAATAAATAAAACTGTTATATACGTCCAAATTAAAAGGGGCGACTTTCTAAGTAAATAAAAAACAAATTAGCTCCGAGGCGGAGCCAATATTAACCGTATGTATCGCTTGAAAAATAACAACAAAATATATATATATTAGTGATGGGAGAATTCCAATATTGTTACCGATTTCGATTCCAATTCTTTATAAATCTCTAAATATTTAACTATAAAAATGTTATTTTGTCTCGATTACTGTAAAAACAAATGTTAAATGTGTTATTTTCTCAAACGTAAAAACATTTGTGAGGAGGTGATCTAGAGATTTTAGTCTTACTTGATTTTAGTCTTACTTGATTTTAGTCTTACTTGATTTTAGTCTTACTTGATTTTAGTTTTACTTGATTTTAGTCTTACTTGATTTTAGTCTTACTTGATTTTAGTCTTACTTGATTTTAGTCTTACTTGATGTTTAAATAATTAAATATTTATTATTTTATTACATGCAGTGGAAAATTTTTCTCAAACTAAAATCAAGCAAAAAAAAAATAATTAAATGAATCGGTTTAGCATTAATACCCAAAAAATCTCCGATATTTCTGATTCCGATTAATCGTCCCAACACACACACACACACATATATATATATATATATATAGAGAGAGAGAGAGAAACTATTATTATTCATAGTATAAAATATACTTATAAAAAATGAACTAAGTAGTAACGTTTTTGTTTCATCGACGGAATTCGTCAGGCTGATATATTATTTGGAGTGCGAACAAACAGTGCGTAGTTCACTGGTATTTTATGGTCTTGAATTCTTCAGACCATTTACTTGCTTACATTATCGTTTACCTTGCAACATTTTGGTAAAAGAGGTTCATCTAACGTCACAGATAAGGAACATGCCCGTCTTAAATATAACTAATACAACTATATTGGTGATCAAATGTCAAATATTTATATAGAATATTCAGGTACGTTCCTTAAACTGTATTAAACTAAGCTAATAAAACATTAGTTTGCTTTTGTTTTTATTTCGGTAAAAAAAAGTCATTTTTGTATTATTTTGGTTAATCGAACTATTTAAGTGGATCTTGTCGAACTCTGAAATCATTCTGCTGAACTCAGGAATCTTTGAGGGATTTTCTTTTTCGAAGAGTCGAGTATCAATGTTTCGGCGCCCTTGGAATTTAACTGAAAAACATTTACGTGAGGGCAATCAATTATTTTTTATTTATGTTACGTTTTTAAACCCAAAATACATTGTATCCCATTTGTTACGAACAAAATGAAAAATATTAAACTATTTAGTGTTGTATTTTCTCATATCTACATTATATGACTGGAAATCGGTTAGAAATTTATTGTCGTTCCTAAAGTTGAATGCTAAACTCACGTATGTCTTGCAACTTTACTCCATCAAAAAAAAAATACAAAAATGGCCGAAAAAAGCAGTAAATTGAAACATGCATCCGATGTTAAACAATTAATTTCAGTAAACTCAGATGATTCTGCTGTTGGTATTCGTTTCACCGATATCTAATTCGGATCCTTTCTAGAAATACATTGGATGCTTACAAGAGGGGTCATGCCAACATTCACAGTGAAAATGTTCATCTATTAAACGAACTGGTTTCGAATTTGGCGGAGCTAGGTTGTCAGTGGATGCTGTTAGCTACTGTTGATTCCGCCAGATTAGGAATACACCGTGTGTTGTTGTTGGTGGTGGTGGTTTGTGGGGTTCAATATCAATTGGATCACGCACAAAATATGAATATAATTAGCATTTTCAATATATATATATATATATATATATATATATATATACACACACACACACACGGTGACACAAAAAGAACAGGTCCTAACTCTAATTAGGCCCCGGTTCTTTGTGTTTTTTCCGAACGAAATTTAACAGTGTATTTTTTGTCCCAGCTCCCACTGGGGTCTTGGTGTACTCACGGTCGTTGATTCTGCTATGTCCTGTAAAATAAGGGCAATCGGTGAATAAATAAAGGAGATATCACGTTTTTTTTGGGGGGGTTACCCTGTATTTGTTCATACCTAGGGATCACCTCGTATGTTAAAAGCAATGGTGTGTGCGCATGCGCGATTTTATCAGTCTTAAATATATTATCTCTTTTGAACTTTAATGTTAAAGGTCAACATTTTCGAAAGTAACTGAACTATTCTTACTGCAAAGGATCTCATTTATTAGCCAAGCGCAAACATGATAGGAAATATAAGGTCTTCATAAAAACACTTATTTTCTTGAAGGTTAACTTTGAACTCGTTTTTTCTCCAGATGATTGCACTGGTGTTCTTATGGGTTTGTTATTACACAATCCGTAAAGGTTTATGCTTTTGATATATACAAATTCAGACTTCGGAATCGGCAGGTAAAGATCACAACAGTTCCAATCTATACTGAGTTTACTAACTCACAAATCACGGCGGGTCATTGACTCCCTAAACATTCACATCGAGTAAAATTGCAACTTGTGTTCAATTACTAGTTTACAAAACATCGTATCTGAGGTAGTTTGGTTAGCGGAATAAATATAATACGACATCAAACATAGAAGGCACATTTATAAATAGGTTACAATTTTGTCACCGCGTCTGTATGTTGCAAGAAATTGAAATCAAAACTTTTTAAAGCACAATAAGCTATCTACGGCCGTCTAAAATTTGGAAGGAGCTCATGTTCAGATAACACCGGAATAACGCTAACGAAACAACCAATAACTTTCTTCCAATTGCACAAGTTACATTCTCGTCTGCTGACATCTACCGAATCGTCATTTGTTTTTGTTTTTTTTTTGTTTTTCCCCCTTAAAAGGGATCAGTGTTCACATCTAAAACTTAATACCTACAAACCCCACAATTCTGAACACACAATTGGTTCTGTTCTCAGTTATCTGGCAACTTTTTCCAGAAAGTGCTATCCTTTCATTGTTTTTTTTTTATAAGATTATATTTTTTTAATTAATAAAAATCAAATAACGAAATGTTCATACGTCTTCATGAAAGGAGAGTAGAAAGTGGACCTTCGGTTTACCTTCGGCAACCTCATAATCCTCGTTTCTTTTGTGTGCTTTAGTCCTCGCATGCCATGAACTATATTTCTAACCAATTTCCTTTTCCATGGTCGCAATCTCTCTCACACTTATAATTTGCTGGTTTTCACGCTTGAAGTGGTCTCTTAAGATCCTTACATCAAGTAGCTTCATGCCTTGTCTGGAACGATTTCAATATGAAAAATTTAAAAAGGTCTCGCTGACGTGCTCGCTCTTATTTTTCATCCTCCTGTTTATTATTCCTCTGGTAGGTTGTTTCAGTTTTAAAGGTCCAAAAAGATCCCTAGTTCTTTGTACAAACCAACCATTGCAGGGATCTGATCGGAGTGCCCAGTTTCATATTCCATGAGCGATGTTTCTTACAAAGAGTAGAATTGCAGTTTTCTGCGTAGGAACTTATCTATCTTACACTTATCGTAAGCTGGTGTTTTTTTTTTCTTTTTTACTTGCATCAAGTGGCTTTATGCCTTGTCTGGAGCGATTTTCACAACGTAAAATCATTTTTTCTTTAAATAAAGACTAATGAAATCATAGGTGGAATCCAGGCAGGGAAGCGAATATTCACCAGATAACCTCATCCGTTTTGACTACGTTTATAACATAGTCCGTATGAGCGCGTGGGGAAATAGAAGCAGCAGCAGCGAAGGATGGCTAACTTGCGAAGAAATTAGCAGTAGCTGAAAAAAAGCGCATATGCAAATTAGGAAGTGTGCGCGAGTTAGCGCGACAAGAGGGAAAAGGGCACCACGTGATCGGAGAAGCAAAGTGCGTCGAAGAAAATGTACGTGTAAAGTCGGGGGCGAAAATGGGCCGGCTGTATCCGGCTGCGGTCGGAGAAAGGAGAAACAAACATGCTACATGGACATGTGGCAACGAGAGGCTTTTAAAGTGGTGTGGAGACGAGAGAACCGGAAGTAAATACTTTTGTTAAAAATTAAAAGATGTCAACCCGGATTTATTTATTTTTGTTTATTTGTTCCTTTTTCGACCGTGCCGGGCGGTGTGGGGGTCCGGGAGAAGTTTGAACTCTAACGAACACGGTTCGAATGTAACAGTAACGTTAAACGTCATGTTGAAACCCTTGTATTCCTAGAAACTACTTATCGCGCTCTCGTAACCCCTTTCCCCGACACAAGATTACCACTGACCGGACTAAGCTTCCGAATCCATGAATAGTCATTTTAATTCCACTAAGCTTAATCATAAAAGTAACTCGGGACGAAGATTACTAAGCGATTGTTTTTGTTGTCGTTCATGAAAGAGATTTGCGTATCAAGTTTCTCGTGCGATTTGGAGTCTTTTCTGCCTGGTTGCCCTTTGTCTGATTTTGTCTTTGTAATTTAGTTTGAATTATTTGTACAATATTGTCTATCAAAAGAAACACAAAAAATAAAAACAAAATAAATCCTAATCTGATTTCAAATCCACGTGATCATTTATTTTTTTATTTTATTTTTATTTTTTACTTATACCAGGCAGTTATAACACAAAAAAATCTTCTGCGTAACAATATTTACGACAGAATTATGTAAAAAAAAAAAAAAAAAAAAACACTACGTTAGTTTTGTTTTTCTCCGAATAAAAAATGCTACTCTCAAATATTGGTTTTTGTACAGTTTAGAGACCATCCTTAAATATTATAGTTTAGAAAGACATTTTTAACGTAGGTACAGCGCCCCCCAACTATTCTTTACTTTCACATAATATAATAAACAAGATACCATAACATCGAACTCAACTTAAAATCTTATTTTCAAAAAGACTAGCACTGTCCGTAACCTGCACAAACATCCAAACATTATTATAGTAGATGAACAACTATTTTGAAATTGGTATTTAATTGCTTCCTTTTTCAGAGAGTAGGGGAGGATGGACCTCTTAAGATTGAACATAGCCATTGTCGGACATGAGGGTTTTTTTTCTTGTGTGGGTCTGTTTTTTTGTTTTTTTTTTAAACATTTTACAATAAAAAAAAAACAAATGACCCAATTGCTCAACTTTCAAATCGCACTTCATTGAATGGAACCGAATTTTATCCGTTTTAAAAATCCATATAATCATAATATTTTTTCGGAACAGATTAACTCCTTAATTCTCTGTTTAGCGCCTAAAAGATCGGTGCAGAAACATTATCTACGAATTCATTTCTTTGGCTTAGAAAGTTTTATATATTTTCCACTTGTTATCTTCAAGTCTTTATCAGTAAATCCAATTGAGCACAAACAAGTTTATATCAAAATACAAAAATATTTTTAATTTTCTGTTTTGCGACGCATGTTGCTCGCATATCCATTTTAGGCTTTTTTCGCAGTTTATTTGTCGGTCCTGCTTCAGTTGAAAATAAACATTTCAATTCCTAAATGCAGAGATAAAATGATGCTCTATTTTAAAGTTGTAAAAATGTTTCCGTAGAAAAAGTTGAGACTTTCAGACTTGAATGATAATTTCGTTCAAATGCAATGAAAGATGTTGACAATGGCTTATTCCCTTCCAAACCACCCGCTGTCTCTTTTCCACTTTCGCTCTTCCCTTCTCTTTCGCTCTTCCCTTCTCTTTCGCTCTTCCCTTCTCTTTCGCTCTTCCCTTCTCTTTCGCTCTTCCCTTCTCTTTCGCTCTTCCCTTCTCTTTCGCTCTTCCCTTCTCTTTCGCTCTTCCCTTCTCTTTCGCTCTTCCCTTCTCTTTCGCTCTTCCCTTCTCTTTCGCTCTTCCCTTCTCTTTCGCTCTTCCCTTCTCTTTCGCTCTTCCCTTCTCTTTCGCTCTTCCCTTCTCTTTCGCTCTTCCCTTCTCTTTCGCTCTTCCCCCTTCTCTTCCCCCTTCTCTTCCCCCTTCTCTTTCCCCTTCTCTTCCCCCTTCTCTTTCCCCTTCTCTTTCCCCTTCTCTTTCCCACTCTCTTTCCCCTTCTCTTTCCCACTCTCTTTCCCCTTCTCTTTCCCCTTCTCTTTCCCCTTCTCTTTCCAACTCTCTTTCCCCTTCTCTTTCCCACTCTCTTTCCCCTTCTCTTTCCCACTCTCTTTCCCCTTCTCTTTCCCCTTCTCTTTCCCCTTCTCTTTCCCACTCTCTTTCCCACTCTCTTTCCCTTTCTCTTTCCCCTTCTCTTTCCCACTCTCTTTCCCACTCTCTTTCCCTTTCTCTTTCCCACTCTCTTTCCCCTTCTCTTTCCCACTCTCTTTCTCCCTCTCTTTCCCACTTCCCTCCTCTCTTTCCCACTTCCCCTCCTCTCTTTCCCACTTCCTCTCCCCTCTTTCCCACTTCCCCTCCCCTCTTTCCCACTTCCCCTCCCCTCTTTCCCACTTCCCCTCCCCTCTTTCCCACTTCCCCTCCTCTCTTTCCCACTTCCCCTCCTCTCTTTCCCACTTCCCCTCCTCTCTTTCCCACTTCCCCTCCTCTCTTTCCCACTTCCCCTCCTCTCTTTCCCACTTCCCCTCCTCTCTTTCCCACTTCCCCTCCTCTCTTTCCCACTTCCCCTCCTCTCTTTCCCACTTCCCCTCCTCTCTTTCCCACTTCCCCTCCTCTCTTTCCCACTTCCCCTCCTCTCTTTCCCACTTCCCCTCCTCTCTTTCCCACTTCCCCTCCTCTCTTTCCCACTTCCCCTCCTCTCTTTCCCACATCCCCCCTCTCTTTCCCACATCCCCCCTCTCTTTCCCACATCCCCCCTCTCTTTCCCACATCCCCCCTCTCTTTCCCACATCCCCCCTCTCTTTCCCACATCCCCCCTCTCTTTCCCACATCCCCCCTCTCTTTCCCACATCCCCCCTCTCTTTCCCACATCCCCCCTCTCTTTCCCACATCCCCCCTCTCTTTCCCACATCCCCCCTCTCTTTCCCACATCCCCCCTCTCTTTCCCACATCCCCCCTCTCTTTCCCACATCCCCCCTCTCTTTCCCACATCCCCTCTCTCTCCCACATCCCCTCTCTCTCTCTCTCCCACTCTCTCTCTCTCCCACTCTCTCTCTCCCACTCTCTCTCTCTCTCTCCCACTCTCTCTCTCCCACTTTCCCACTCTCTCTCTCTCTCCCACTTTCCCACTCTCTCTCTCTCTCCCACTTTCCCACTCTCTCTCTCCCACTCTCCCACTCTCTCTCTCCCACTCTCTCTCTCTCTCTCCCACTCTCTCTCTCTCTCTCCCACTCTCTCTCTCTCTCCCACTCTCTCTCTCCCACTTCCCCACTCTCTCTCCCCCACTTCCCCACTCTCTCTCCCCCACTTCCCCACTCTCTCTCCCCCACTTCCCCACTCTCTCTCTCTCCCACTTCCCCACTCTCTCTCTCTCCCACTTCCCCACTCTCTCTCTCTCTCTCTCTCTCTCTATATATATATATATATATATATATATATATATATATATATATATATAATCTTCCCCACTCTCTATCTTGCTTCCTGTCTTTCCCCTTCCTCTCCGTGTCTTTTATATGCTTTTCATAATCTCTGCAAAAGTTTTTCTTACATGATTAAATAACCTTTTTGTTTACTTTTTAAATTATGAAAATAATAACCAATGCAGAATCTCATATTCAACAGATGTTCAACTTTTACAGATTCTTTTATTTGTTTGCACTTTTTTTTATTTTCAAAATTATCTCTTTTTCACTTTATCCTTTTTATTCTAACAAAACCAGAAAGCATATTCTGATAGATCCACTTTTTTTTTTTTAAACATCCTTTTGCGCATGTGCAATAGCGTATACTTTACGAAGATTAAAGCATTTTTTTTTAATTCGTAATGTTTGCTTTTGACGTCATTTAGATTAAAGTTTTAAAAAATAATCACATTTAAAAGTTGTTTTGCAGGTTATATATATTTTTTTATGTAGACAAACACACCTAGCAACTGCGGAACGTTGCTTTATCAAAGTTTTTATCACTTTCGGAGAAGGAATTCTTTTCTGTTTTCTATACGCTTTGTCCCTAGCAAGGCATGCTAATATAGGATTCAGTTGACTATTAATGTCGTCACTTTATTGTCGTTTTGGTATTGTTATTACCTCGGGGTCCATAAGTTCAAATAGGAATCCGCCTCACTTTGGTTTTGCTTTGTTTTATGGCGCATCAAACTCATTTTCGGGTTATTTAATGCCGAATTCAGTAATTTGGGACAAAGTTTTAGATTTCAGTTCTTTATATCTGCAAATTATTATCCATGATCTTTGGTTCGATTTGTGTGTGTTGGGGGGGGGGCAATTTCTTTTTTTTATTTTGAAGAACATGATTGAGTTTTGGAAAATAAAAAAACAACAACACCAAGGTTTGGTTCAGAAAGCCAGTATCTTCAAACAGCCTGATCTTAAGGCAACCCCCCGACACACACTTTAAATATAGTCAACGATAGTTTGTTTTTCTTTTAGGTAATCCGAAATGCTAATTCATATATGAAAAACTAAATTACTGACGCATTCCTAACATTTTATGAGGTCAGTGCAAAAATAATGTCTTTTTACCTTCAATTATGTATATAAAAACATTATTTTTGCCCGCCCAACCTACTATGAATATTCGTGCGACCACTCGCGAAGCATAATTTTCGACGTTATTTTTTATTTATTTTTTATTTATTTTTATTTTTTATTTATTTTTATTTTTATTTTTTATTTATTTTTATTTTTATTTTTTATTTATTTTTATTTTTTATTTATTTTTATTTTTTATTTATTTTTATTTTTTATTTATTTTTATTTTTTATTTATTTTTATTTTTTATTTATTTTTATTTATTTTTATTTATTTTTATTTTTTATTTATTTTTAATTTTTATTTTTTTTAGTTTTTAGTTAGTTTTTAGTTAGTTAGTTTTTAGTTAGTTAGTTTTTAGTTAGTTTTTAGTTAGTTAGTATTTGTTTAGTTAGTATTTGTTTAGTTAGTTTTTATTTTTTCGAGTATACACTAGTTAAATATGGACCAAGGTGAAACCAAATTATAAAATGACGCCTTTTTAAGTAACTCTTGAACACTGCTGTTATACAATCCTTCTCTTTTCCTTTTCCGAATATTAACGTTTCGAACACATTTAATGTGTTCTATTTCAGCATTCGAGCATGACAAATAAAGTATTATTTCCGACTTATCTATTACTTGGTCTCGTAAAGTAGACATTATTGCGGATATCATCCACCACTCGTTCGCCACAGCGTCTCGTGGGACCCAGGCTTATTTATTACTGGACTGTGATTTAAATTCGGGGGATATTTATATCCAATGGACGCGGCAAGTGGTTCTGTAAATATATTCCAACATATCACTTTTGTTTGCTTAACAAATGCCTTCACGTCGTTCTTTAAGCATTGTATGGACGCACAGTTTCAGGTGAGTGGTTTCGAAATAACCCCCTCCCCAATGCTTTTATTCGTTTTAGAATTTCTAAATTCCACATGTAATATACCTAGGTGTCAGTGGTTGGAGCCCGATAATCTATTAAGAGAGATACCGAATCTGCTACTTGAAGTGATGAAGATTATATCATATTAAATTGAATTATTTATTAATGGTTTTTGTTTGTTTTTCTTGTTTATTTATTTATTTATTTATTTTTAAGATACTGATAACTGAAAGCATGTAATTACTTTTAAAGAAGAATCTCGCTTTACCCTGAATGGAAAGCACCATTTCTCACGAGAAAGTGCTCTATTCATGAGTGTGTGTGTATGTATATATGTATGTGTCATGAAGCTCACCACTTATTAAGGCCCGGAAGCCACTCGGGGATAAGGGTTACTGCGTGTACAGTAATCAATGGGATAGTATCGTAGTAATTGTTAGTATTGGCGATTTGATAAAGTGTCTTAAGGGGGCGGTTCATCAGGAATTTGTTTATGTTGAACTTGAAGATATCCAAGTTGTAGTCAGGTGGGAAACATTTAGGCACAGATAAAGAGAAGGGGAAAAATTAATGACGGTAGTTTCAGCTAGACGGGTGTTTATCATGAAAGATTGGCGAGAGGGGATCGGAGATTGGAGCTCAGACGAGCACTTGCCATGGAAATAACGATAAAACAAAGACAGGCTCGCAACGTCTCTTCTGTGGGCGAGAGGTTGAAGGGAAGACAAAAGGTGTGTGTGTGTGTATGTATATATACATATATATATATATATATATATATATAATGAGAGAGAGATAGAACAAACCAAGTTATACGTCCATCAACGTTTTGTCTTTATTGTAAGACTTTTTCTGGGTGGATGAATTGAATAAAATACCAGTACAATATTCAAAAATGCATTTGTTCTAATAAAAAGTATGATTTTGTTCAATTTCCGAACGAAAACATCGTTGAAAATTCAAAAACGTCAATAAATTACATAACAAAATTCATTCAGTTCAGTTACACATCCACATTTGAATTATAACTGGCATGTTTATTTTATATGACGTTTCAAAATATCTATTTAATCTCTTCAAAACGCTATAACATTTTAAAAATTTCCAACGACTTTTTTCGTCTTGAAATAAGGTATACTTTTCATTACACCATAACTTTTCAAATATTTTACTGTCATTTTATTTTTAATTCATCCATGAGAAGTCTTACAATAATACGAAACGTTGATGGACATATAACTGTGTTCCTTTCTTCATCTCGCTTTCTCATCGGAATACGATTTCCATTCTCATTATATATATATATATATATATATATATATATATATATATATATATATATATATACTAGCAAAAGTACCCGTCGTTGATGGGTTCAAAAAAAGAGCCTACAGAAAATGGACTTATGAAAGTATGATAGGTTATGAAAAGGAAGGGTTGTAAATTTGGGTTGAATTTGGGGGTATCAAAACCAAAGCAAAATATGATGAAAGTAAAAATAAAATAGATAAACCCTATAATTTATTATACCATACCTGTTCACACTAAAATACTTATCACAATATTCTGTGGATCTATATTAAAAAAAAACTTAAACTTTGTGACATATTTCCATTCTATGGAGGTGAGGCGCGAACGAACACCCCATAATTTTATTATACCATATTTCTTCAAACTGAAACATAATTATCAAAGTATACTTACGCAGATAGATATGAAAAGTCTTTATTAAAGTTTATGCCTATTTCCATTCTATGGAGGCCAGGCGTGAACGCAGACCCCACAATTTTATATCATCCCTATTTAAGTAAAAACATACTTTTCGAAGTATTCTTATGTACATCTATATCAGAAACACTTGTAAATGTTTTTTAATTTTTAAATTTTTTATTTCCATACTTTGTGGACCAGGCGCGAACGCAGACCCCACAATTTTAATGAACCACTGTTCTGCCAGATTAAACATACACATTCCTGTGTCTCGATACATCTATCATTATATGTAATCAGTTTTTTTAAAATAGTCAACCATATAGGAGCCTATTCGTGACCAGACACACATACACACACATTCAGCTTTATATTATAGATATATGTACATTCCAAGGAGAAAGCAAAGTTCACAAATATAAGATTTGTTTATTTTTTTAATACCTTTTCTTGTTTTTTTTATGTTACAATTATTTTACTAATTAAAGAATGTTTATAGTTATATATATATATATATATGCCTGACACCTGTATTAATGGAAGATCCTGTCTATGTGGCCATCAAATAACTCCTCAGCGACAATCGATTATTACAAATTATATCAAAATAGACGAAACAAAAATGAAGTGCAGCAGAGCTCGGACGCAAATGCTGAGTCGTGTGCGAAGAAAAATACTATAAAAAGAGTACATGCACAGACTGTCTATCATGTGACGTCACAGCCGTAACGAGAAGTCACGCGTTGCGGGAAAATGAAGAAATAAATGCTATTGTTACAAAAAGGAGCATAGTTATAACTTGCCCTATGTTCCTTGTGACCTGCTCTACTACATGTTTGGTCTCTGTATGAACGTGTATTGCGTTCCAAAAATGCATATCGAGTAAGGAAGACAGAAATTTAGAAAACATGGAAAATGCTATTCAAATAAATCTCTATGGAAAAGATCGCCCTCAAAGTTGGAATTGACTATTACTTTTAATCATTGCAACGCGTGAAATAGATCTTAATAATTTGAAAATGTTCGGAAGAAGTACCCTTTGTCATGCCTGTCAGCTTTAGAATGGTAATCCAGGTTTTCTACCGTTAATAGTTTATTTGGAGTCTAAATGCCAATGCACACCTGTTTACAACTCATTATCTTCATAGAAATCAATTCTTTTCTTAAGTTTTGGTTCTAAAGTGAAGTGAACCTCTTATCCTTTGCGTTGACAAAATTGTGGTTCTAATGCCGAAAACGATGCTAATTAATTATCGAGTGTTTCTTTTCCTATAACATTTAGAATTGATGCGTTTTAAAGTTGTTGATGTGAACAGGAAGTCTGGCGAACATACTCGAGCAAGACTCAATTTAAAATGTTTGACAACCCATCAACTCTCAACCCACTTTTCTTTCTTTCTTTCTTTTTTTTTTTTTTTTTTTTTTTTTTTGCTTGGTACAATTTTGTCTTGTCTTCGCAAACCACAAGGAAAATATTATTCTTTGACGAAAAAAAAAACCTTATTCTAGATTTTACACACGTCATCATATGCATGCATTTGTGATATACACACATGCATGTATATATATATATATATATATGTATGTATGTATGTATAATATACGTATATATATATATACATATGTATGTATGTATGTATGTATAATATACGTATATATATATATATACATATGTATGTCTGTATGTATGTATAATATACGTATATATATATATATATATATATACATATGTATGTCTGTATGTATGTATAATATACGTATATATATATATATATATATATATAAACACACACACACATATATATATATGCATACTCACATACATGCATATACACATGTACATACCCAAATGCACACACACATGTACATACCCAAATGCACACACACATGTACATACCCAAATGCACACACACATGTACATACCCAAATGCACACACACATGTACATACCCAAATGCACACGCATATATACATATACACCCACACGCATATATACATATACACCCACACGCATATATACATATACACCCACACGCATATATACATATACACCCACACGCATATATACATATACACCCACACGCATATATACATATACATGCACACGCATATATACATGCACACGCATATATACATGCACACATACATTCACAAGCACACGCATATATACATGCACACATGCACACGCATATATACATGCACACGCATATATACATACACACGCATATATACATGCACACATGCACACGCATATATACATGCACACATGCACATGCATATATACATGCACACATGCACACATGCACACGCATATATACATGCACACATGCATATATACATATGCACATGCATATATACATGCACACGCATATATATATATACACACGCATATATATATATATACACACATATATATATATACCCATATACATATATATACACATATATATATATACACATATATATATATATATATATATACACACATATATATACACATATATATACATATATATATACACATATATATATATACATATATATATATATATACACATATATATATATACACACATATATATATACACATATATATATATACACACACATATATATACACATATATATATATATACATATATATATATACACACATATATATATACATATATATATACACCCACATATATATACACCCACATATATATACACACATATATATATATATACATATATATATACATATATGTATATATACATATATGTATATATACATATATATGTATACATATATATATATATATACATATATATATACATATATATATATATACATATATATATATATACACATATACACATATATATACACACATATATACACACACATATATATATATACATACACATATATATATACCCACATGCACGCATACCCACATATACATATATCCATACCTCCACGCATATGTATCAACATATATATACGGACACACATATGTACAAGTTTTTGTAACGCACTTTAAAACTTTAAACATGATATGTAAAAACGGTCTTCGTCCAACTCTTCTTTCTTTCCAAGATTTTAACTTTCGCTTATCTACAATTCAGCATGTTTCCATAGTTAATGGAGTACTTTAGTTTCTTTTAAAAGGATCTGTCACTAGATATATTTTGGAGTTTTTCCTTATGTTTTTGTCGACATTTTAAAATTATCCTTTTGCTTCCCTCCTAATACCCCAAAACATATTTCCACGCAAGAATTTTTTTTTTTTCGTTTATTTTTGGTATGGATTTCTAGTATTTTCTTTGAGACTTTCATCCGGCTGCTTTAGAATCAGTGACATTTTTTTCCATGCGTTGTTTCCGTGCTGATTACTTTGGGAAGCAGATTAATTTTAGAGATATCCATGACTCGAGACTCTGAACAGGGATGCCTCTGTTCAATAACCTTAAATGTTTATTTTTTTGTTTTGCTATATTAATTACAGTAAACATTAACGAAAATAATCCTCTTGTCAAAATAGTCAAACTAAACAACTTTTGCCTTGTTCTCTTGTGAACTAATTCAACATTCACACTTTTGGTTTCCAAAATTATTCGATTCCCAATCGAACTATTACTTTCCGTCAATAACAATTTCTAAACTTTATAAGGGATATCTCTATTTACGATATTCTCTGGTTGTGTTCGCTTTTGTTTTTATGCTGGATAAAAAATAGTTTTACTCTTATTCACTGTAGACAAGGCTACCGATAGGTAAGGCACTATTTTTAATTAGGGGCCATGAGTTGAGCAGTAAGATGCCTGTCACAAAACATTTAAAGGTCTGCATGTTAGCAACGTCAGGGAGCAAGACACTGGGAGTATTTCCGAATGTTTAGTAATTCGAAAAAAACTATAATAGTAAAAAGATTTTCGGTATTTGGTGACATTAACAGTAAAAGATGGGACTGCGTTCCTTGTCAGGTTAGTTGATGATATTTATGACGATGGGATACCGGAGATAAGAGTTCATCGGAGCACAATCTATTAAAGTAATTGTAAAACAAGCAGTGGGATGCAACATTTCGGCAATGAGTTAAAGCTTGTTTGACAGTGCAAGGCCTATTATTATATTGATAACTTTTTTTTTTGCATTAGCAAGGATTTTGTGACCGATGTGAATAGTTTGCTAGCGTGGAAGAAGGCGCGCATTATTTCAAAGTATCTAATTAAAAGTTGTACTGTATTAAATGTCTAGCATTATTTCAATATAGTATTTTACGTAGGCAACCTTATTTTAAATGCGGATACTGCAACCATCAAGCATTTTACATAAAGGTTTAAGTATTTCCTGTCAATATCTGTTTTATATGACATGTATATATATATTCATCATATATAACTTTTAACTCTTATATCAGGGTTCGCACAGGCTTGAAACGTCCTTGAATTTTGACTTTTGCCTTGAAAAATTACCTTGAAAAATCCTCAAAAATGTTGAAAATGTCTTGAAAAATATTTTTAAAATTTCTTGAAAGAACCTTGAAAATTGTATCCTTTATATCAAGTATATTTGCGTCGAAATATTAAAATTTCAGTAAATTCTCCCTCTATTTTTGTTCTCATAATTTATTGGAGGGGCACACAATAGGTGAGGAGTAGTACTGGTTGCCCTAAATAAAATAGCCCCCTCTCTTTTAAAAAAAAAAAGAAATGCTTTCCTTACGCAGACGGAACTCTGCAATGGCGAATTCTCTCTGTAATAATTGATAATGAGGACGTTCGGTAAAAAAAAAAAAAATGAACAAGACAGCAGCCATCTTGATTGGAAATTAAAAAGCCGTAAAGAGTAAACATTTGAGGTGAAGTAAAAAGCATTTAAAACTGCAGTAGAACCTCGGCATACGGCATTAAAAATTAGTAACAAAATACAGTATAGTATATAATGCACATGTATATAATCAAATAACATTTTTAATAACACCGAGTCAAATACCTTAACCAGCTGCCGGAAAAATATGGTATTACACATCGTAACCTGAAGAAACGTATCCTATGGCCACCGTATCCCGGGGTTCTAGTGTACTTCAAAACACACAAAAAAATGATGCAGGTAGATAGCAAAGTGACTTTTATTATGGTAACATTTATTTGTTGTATGCTTGATTGTTTTACCACTTTTTTTCATTGCTGTGGATTGTAAAACAAACTTCAAGTTTTGTTTGGAAAACTTAAATTTTGTCCTTGAAAAAGCTTGAAGAGACATTGAAAATCTGAACGAACCTTGTATATGTTATACTATACGCCTATATCCCCATCACCACTGCAAGTTTAGTAGCAAAAGCCGTCGTTAGTGTTTAGGATCGATAGATAATTTGAACAATCTGTATGTGCAAAAATATTATTTGCATGATCAGATGGCGCTAGGTTTACCTTTTACGTGATCTACTCGGCCAATCACAGCGTAGTATTTGTTAGTGATCCTCATTGCTGAGAAATACATCATCGGCCTTTCTGAAAATCCGACTTTTATAGTTACGGATGGCCTAAGTAACCTTTTCCTCCATAAAATATGTTTTTCTACATCTGTCCGGCGAATAAAGGAGCATTTTGCACGGATTCTTCGCTGAAAACTAATCGCACATTATTGGAAATGTTTTAGATTTTTAGAAAGTCAACCGAATGGCCCGTTGAAAAAGCTGGAAATTTTGTTTAAATGTTTAAACAGTTACGAAGATAAATCTATTTAGCTTGACCCTCGAGGTTGCATTTTTTTGTTGTTTGACATGTAAACTGTAGAGACCGCCATAGACGGACGTGGGGGTGGTAGGAAAAACTCCCACCATACATAAACGTTCGGTTTAATCCAAGTTTGAGCGAAGGAGAAAAATACGCGCGGACAAGTTGACCTTCAAGTGTTTTGTTTTCTTGATTTCGCTGGAGATTGTCCTCATTTCAAATTGGCTGGGGAAATATGTGCACTTTATTCTCTCTTTATGAACCTGAACAATAAAACACATTGATGATCAAACATCAAATGCATCAGCTAGAATTGTATACAATTGACGATCAGAAAGAATTGTTTTTCTATTGTTGAAAGTAACATAGTCTAATCATCATTAAAAAGCACATGACAGTAAATACGTTCTGCTGAGAACTTGAATATCTTCAAGACAATATCCTCGAGTGTCTAAGATTTGTCTCTACAAGAGTGTGTACGGACAATCTGCTATGAGGATATTTACACCTACAAATATTTCAAATAACAGTGTATTCTAAACCCAAATGAGTTTTATTTCAGGTTGGATACACACTGGCTCATACGAATGAATAGTACACTTTTTGCCAAATAACGTTGCCTATAACAGAACTAATCTGGATACTCCACGAGACCAGATGAATTCTTGTAATATAATACGGTAAGACCAATCAGCGTCGGCGACCACGGCTCTCTAAATTGTAGAGCCATGGTAATCTCGGGAAGACAAGTAAAGACGGTAGTTTCTCGTTGCTTTCCTTCTAGATTCGAGGGTGCATCTTCTCCCCCCTCCAGTGAGTTGAACGCACCTCCAGATAACAACCTTGAAATTTTCTAGACTCTGTATATATATATATATATATATATATATATAGCGCCTAGCCTTCCCAAATGTTCACCCATCTGGTATTGGCCAAGAACATAATACTACGGAATTTCTATCCTACTGACTACATGATCGTCTTCAAGTCCTCTTAATCAACTTCCAGCTTATTGTGCCTAATGAAGTGGCACTCACCCTTGGCAGGTTACACCGGCTTCCCTCGTAAAAGGAAGTTTCATGGGAATATAAAATTCAGTGATCCCCAATCACTTGTATATCCTGTATAAGAAAGATGATGACGTTAAGTTTTTGCAGTTCTTGCATGAAGATGTTGAAATCCTACATACAGCGCTTGGTATTCCTAAATGATCACCCATTTGATATTATCCAGGCTCAATGTTGCTTAACTTCGATGATCTAAATAAAATCTGTGAACATGATAATGCTCTTGTAGAACCATTCATTAAGCCAAAAACGCTCAGTAATCCGAACCTCGATTGACCTTTAAGCCATGGTAAGTGTTGACCCCTTATTATATAAAAAATGACCAATATTGTAATAGTGGCTCCGTAAATTTTGAGATCACAATTTTCTCATTGCCAAGAAAAATTACACGTAATTAGCTTAATGTTTGTGGGTATATTACTGCATTTCTCGCAAGGTGTGACACGGGGCGTATTTAATGTGATCACTATTGTTCCTTTCCATATTCTGGTTAGATATAAACACTTAAAGTATTACCAAAGTATTACACCTTCTATATCTTGAACTTTTAACAGTGCCCTTCGTTTTAGGCATTGAACCGTATTCTCTTCTGTTTAGCACAATACATTTAAAAACGTTTGTGATTGGAGAACGAACATTGAACTGTAAATATAAAAACTCTTTTGATCTTTTTTTTGCACCCAATGCCCTCCTCGTTTCTCTCGCCCGCCTCTTCCGACCATAACATCGCCTTTGTCCAAAATAGTCAACAGGAAGCTGTGGAAACGAACAAAAAAAATGAATAAATAAAACATTCCCCTTTCTCACTTTTCTACAACTATTTTTTTTCTACAGGGTGGAAGGATAAAATTGTCGCCCTAGAAAAGATGACATGATTCCTTTGCCGTTTGATCAAAACCGGTGTTCTTTTTTGTTGTTGTAGACCATCTACTAGCTGACCAGTTGTGTACAAATCCCAAGAGCGATAAAAGCCTATCATGTTTGAAAGTGACACAATGTTCAACGAGCGAGATCAGGGATACGCCGCTATTCAACTCCAAGTTATGACAACAGGGCCATTGCCAGCATCCTCAAAATGCATATCCAGACGATTCGATGCTTGAGAGAACAGGTCAACGAAGTTTCCGGCCACAGTTATTGCCGTTGGTGTGGTTTCAAGTAAGGTTCACATCATGCCATCTCACATCTTCGGTTAGCTTGAAAGTCAACAGCAAAGTGTACCTGCATGTGATAAAGAGCATGATGATCCCCCTGCTGCAATTTGCTAGCCGTTGGCAAACCTTGGGTGTGGCAGCATGACTCAGCGCCGGCCCACAAGTCAAAAGAGACCTAAGCTTGGCGTCAGAAGGAGTACGACTTTGTATCCTTCTCTCACTGGCACCCCTCCTCCCCCTGAACCTGCTGGACGATTTCATTTGGTCATACGTCAAGTACATCACCAACATGACCTCCCACAACACCAAAACCAGCCTGATCGCTGCCATCCGCAGAGTATTTACCGAACTCCCGCCGGTGCTTGTGGAAAAGGCATGCTCCCAGTTCCGGACCTGTATCGAGGCGGTGATTGAGACTGAAGGCGACTACATTGAATAGATGTTAGCTCTACTACCTAATCAAGTTACCTGAATTGATTTTTAAATAAGTTTGAAAATAAAACTTGTGTTTTCTTTAGGGCGACAGATTTATCGTTTCAATGTATATAAAATAACCAATTGATAGCAATGGGAGGTAAATTCATCTTATATTACCTAGCCCAGAGATTCTCACGTTTTTCATGTAAATTCGGTTCAGTTCGGTCTTTTGATACATCACAGGCATTGCCTTCTCCTTTTCAATGGAGTTTTGGTTAATTGCCGATAGTTTGAGGTGCTGTTATTAATGAATGTCAATTGGCTTGACAACGACGAATTTGGAACTAATCCAGTGTCCGTTATTTGGGTGGGATTGGGGTCTTGATCCCTCACTATAAACAGAAGCCATGTCGTACTTCACCACTTTAAATGGCAGATACATATTACTTCTTACATTCCTTATTTATTCCTAACAGTAAGCGTTCATGCACCGACATAAAAATATGTCGTCCTTATTTGTAAATAATTTAAAATCGAAATGTTATAAAATATACATATTTACACGGAAATCCTTCCAATAGAAAAGTTGTATCTGTAGTTCCGACTGTGTTTATCATAATCTTATTTATACCTATACTGACAAACGGGAGCGCCCGGTCGGAAAATACGCTTAAATATATTTTAATTTATGAAATTTTCGTATTTATTATATGTGTGTGTATGTGTGTTAGTACTTATTTTAAAAGTTTAAAATAATGACTTCGATGCAATCAGCTAGAATTGAAACCAAAACATTTAGCCCTGTAGCCGCATTCCCTACCGTTTATGCTATCGACAGATAAACTTAAAATGAAACCATTTTGTGCTATGAATGAATTTGCGCATCAGTAAAGTAATAGAAATATGTCAGCAAGTTGAAATGAACATTTTTTCAACTTATTCATCCATCTAAAAAAATTACTTGTTATAAATCATCTTTGATGAATAATTACTTTTTCTTGTTAAACTACTAATCACATAATGTACTTAAGAGTTTATCGGTTAAATCTTTTCACACACACATACATTATTGTATTATTTATATAGATTGAAGCAAGGTAAATACAATTTAGATTTTTTTTTCTAATGAACTTATTTCATATCTATAACCGTTCAAAGGAAGATCAAAAGCATAATAATACCAAGTTTATTCCGACTCTCCTCTAAACTCTCTCTCTCTCCTTTTGCCCCCCCCCTCCGCCACGCCCTTTCTCGTCCTATTTTACAGCGCATTTCTCTCTTTCCCTTTTTTACCTTCCCCACACTGTTCGATATAACACCTGCCATTCAAGCTGACGTCGCTGTTATTCCGCACTGTATTTCAATTAACTGTATTTCTTAAGATTTTTTCCAGGCAATACTCACTTTGGGTACAGTTTTGTTTTTTGCGAGACAAGAAAAATCCGGTGAATTAAAGTAAATTACTGTATTACTTTTGTTTCTGACTTTTTTTTTTAGATTTTTTAAACTATTTTGGACTACTATTCTCACCTCTGACATATCTACAGCAACGATCGAAAGTTACATCGTCTGACACATTTTAATAATGATTAAGACGAGACTAGTTGTCTGAATAATACAGATTCCGTTAGTTTTATTTACTTGCAGATAGATTAAGAAATATCTTCGTTTTATTTTATCAACATTAATGGATTGTCCGCAATGAAGACTGTTATGAGAAGATGCCAACTATCAAAATAAACACAGATTCAACGTCTCTATAAATTGTGCTTTGACCAAAGGAGTCAACCTTGATCGCCCTTCCCGTGGCGCAGTTGATAGAAACTTTGAATCTCTACGGGTCCAGGTGAGAATTGTCTGAAGATAGCGGTTTCAATCCTACCCAAAGCCGGCCAGAGACTTACTTGGCCAAAAACGTGGTGATACAACAACAACTACGGAAGGCAGTAATTGCAGTGAATGCAGTCAGGAAATTCAGAGTTCCGATACTAATAAACAATTTACTTATATAAAATCTAGAATGATTTGCTTATAAAGTTATTTGGTTTCTTTATTTTTCTTCATGAACTAATCGGTTTAGTTATCGATCATAATTTGTGTAAACAACATCTGGCAGATATCGATGACTTTTCTTGTTCTCTAACAACACCCAAGACATTCTCGGCTTGCACTAGTCAAATACGACATTCCTTAACACTCTTTTAGATTTTAGTATCCATGATTTTGCCATGTACAGACTTAAATTTCCATTGTATTACAGTTGCACGTGTTTGTTTCGAGCAATGCTGCACATTGTGCTGTCTTCTGAACTGTAAAATGCAAATATGATTCTGCAATGTCATGCGGTGACATTCTACATCATATTTTTATCACATATCAGGTTGGTGCAAAACTGTCAGTTTGTAGAAGGTGGCTTTTTTTTTTTTTTTTTTTTTTTGTTCTTGGCTTTCGACCGGGATCAAAGTATAGTATCTGTTCTGTAGATGCCGCATTACACTTTTTTTGGTCTCGTTCAATGGAGGATAAATCCTTCGTGGCCGTTATATTTTTTGTAACGACCAGAGTGTCCCATTTTTCGGGAGCTGGTTCCCCACCCCATTAAAAAACGACCTCATGTTTAACTCTGCCTTCGTTGTAAGTAAACAAAAAAGGTGCATTTCAAACATTGTAATTTATTTTACGCATATGTTATTATTTAAACATGATTAATTTATACATTTTCTTTACGGTTATTAAAGCCTCATTCATATAGCTCTGCATTATTCTCACACCCTTTGTTGATCCGAAAACGACTTTTACTTACCAGAAAAGATGTCATATTCCGTTCATGATAAATGCACGTCCATACACGGCACTATTGACCAAAGACTTTCTAGAAGAATTGTTGCGAAATCTTGTCCCATCCTGCATATTTCACTGATCGTACTCCGGTTATCACTTATTTGTAGGATTACAAAACCATTTGAGTTAGGTCAACATCACAAGAGATCAAACATGGGTTAGATTCAGGTTTCACATCAAAACGTAAATAATTTTACAAGTGAGGCATTTATAAGCTCGTTGACAGATGGAATCAAGTTTTAGTTATTTAAAAAAGTTTTTCATGTTTAAAATTAAATTTTGAATCTGCAAAAATTTAAGCCCACCTGATAATTCGATAAAAGAAAACGCTACTCATTTCTGTCAACTCTACATAAAATTCCATAAAGCTACTTGCAAATGCATCTGTTTCTGGGTTGCACTGTATATAACTATCATCTTGTCGGCTTGTTAAAATAAAAATCCCTTGTCAACACTATGCGCCTAATTACGCCCCTCCCCAAGACCTCTTGCTAGAAGAACACCTTTCCTCTCGTCCTGTCAGTTCCGCCATCGCCCTATGTTTAAACAAGTCCACGTGTTTTTATCCCGTTTTAATTTAAGCTAAGCCACCTTGTCACCGCGGCGAGAAAAGTATTTCATCTTTTATTTGTCCGTGGACATAATTTTCTTTTCAAGCCAGAAACATTCTCACCATCAACGAGTGTCAGTCAAGATAAAGAAGCCTTTTTATAAAACAACCGATCTTCTTAGACAGCTTTGTTAACGTTTGCAGTTGGATTTTGCGTGTGTATCTGTCTGTCTGTCTGTATATATATATATATATATATATATATATATATATATATATATATATATATATATCCTCTTTCGAAGTTAAAAATACCTACATATTATATAGTTTTTCCAATTTGCGCAATTAAGCTCGATGAAAACGCCTTTACATTTTCAGAACATATATATCAGTTGTGAACATTTCAAAGCTAAATATATATTTATTTTTACTTTCATATTTTTACTTTCATATTTTTTTTAAATATTACAAAAGTAAAAAATAAATAATTTTTCACTATTGCTACATATATAAAAGTATCTTTTATATATAAGTGAGAATGTGTGAGAGAGGAAAACTCCCAACCTCTATACTCCATGAATTTTTTACTCGCTGTCTGTAGGTTTTGGTTTGAATCTCAGCTCGAGTAATTTTTCGTTACTTACAAGAAGTGAACTTTTTAGACAAAACGTAATCGCATGCACATGTCATTTTTTTCGATTTATTTTTGTTTTTAACTTTGTTTTGTTTGTTTCGTTTTTTTTTGGGGGGGGGTACTATATTGGGTACAATGTAACAATAAGCCAAGGATTGGCTGTAATGATAAATGCGAAATTTGCATAAATTAAATGTCATATTTATGTGTAGTTTACGACCGGGCTATGCCGGGCGGCCTGCTAGTGTATGCATATATATATATATATATATATATATATATATATATATATATATATAAGCTTGATTACTCATTTGAAAGACTTAATTCATAAGATAATTTTTTTAAAAAAACTTGAGTAATGTTATAAAATATATTAAAAAATGGTAAAAATCATTTTTTGTTTATATTTTAGTGTAAATCACCTTTTTAATGTATGTTTTGCTTAATTTTGTTGGTGGTATAAACCCGATGAGTTAGTGACTTGTATAGAAAATAAAATATACGTCCGATGTTATTGACGGTTGTCATAAAATCTGAAATTCGTGTTTCCGTGGTTGGCGCGAAATTTTAAATCGAATAAGGTTGGTCACATCTTTGGAAATCTTATTTCTTACGGTTAATTTTAATATATCGATAGCATTAAACTTCACGCACCAACATAAAATATTATAAGGAGATATTTTCTGAATCTATTTCTGTATTTACTTCAACAGTGCATAATACCTGCGTAGAGCTAGGTAATAAGTTATGAAAATCTAGTTATGACAATTAAGCTACAAGTAGGCTTCTGCGTTTAATCCCCGTATGGGAATCCTTAGGCTAAAACGTCTTATGATCCATTACAAAGATGAAACGCGGAAGCCTCTGTGTAGTTAAATTGCTATAGTTATACTTTGATAACTTACTATATATATATATATGTGCATTCACACACATACACACTGTTTAAGTCGACACAAAAGTTTATATTGTAGCTCAATAGTATACGTGCAGAGCTCTAAATTCAACGTCAGGTATACTTTAGTTATTCAGAAAAACTTGATGTGAAATCGTCATAAAGGGAGGCAGTGGGTAGAAAGAACTTTTAAAAGAAAAATGTGAAATCCATTTTTAAAAATTTTATTTCGTTATCCATAATCTCAGTAAAACGCCGCGTAACCATGATGGTAACGGAATGTTTCGACTGAAAGAATTATCGAAGTGATAAGTAAAAGTCGATCTGTTATAAATGTTAAAACAAAAAAAAAAGTTTGCGATTTTAATGCAATAAAATCGAAATTTCGTCTTTTTAATTTTTTTTTTTTTTTTTTTTTTTTTTTTTTTTTTCATTTCGTCTCCAAATTGACATTTTTCTAATTTCTTTAACGAAATAAAGAAATAGTGTGAGAGTTATTTTTTTGCTGTTTTTCTTCTCCTGGATAGAAAAAAATATGGCGCTATTCTGATCTTCGAATTGGATGTTACTGATAAAGTCACGTGTCTAAACTAAAGCAATTAATTTCACTAAGCAGGTTGAAGATTTTCTCACGTCTGTTTCAGAAATTCAAGCTGGTAATTAAAAAAAAATCTCCTGAACGCCGCCAGCAACAGTGATCTTTAACCAAAATAGATGTTTTTTCATTACTTCAACTAATTTTAATTTATTTAACTCATGGTAAATAAAAATCGTAGACTTTCGTTAAAACTGGATTTAGAATAACCAGAATGTTCTGTTTTTTGGACTACTATTCTCATATCAGTTAACGCGGTTTCGACCGATGTAACGTCCGATTTTCAAATGAATCTGAAATTCTGGCACTTTTTTTTATTATTGAATCCACTCGGTAAATTGTTCTCAATCTATTTGATGGTTCGAAAAGATGCAAGTATAGAATGTCAGGAAGTCGCATCGGCCGAAACGTTGTGAATATAACCAGGGAATTGAAAAGAGTAGTTCGATGAAGCCATATTATACATATTGCCAATCCTCATTTAAAAGGTCCAGAAACATAAAGAACGGAAGCTTGTAGCTATAACTCCGCCAATAATAGAGCTATTTTAAAACAAGTTAATCTCACGCCATTAATAGTGTATGCGTGTGAAATCTATAAAGAACGGAAACCTAACACGTGTAGTTATTAATAAACACTCCAGTTAAAATAACAGTCGCAAAAGCCTTTCAAGAAAGTTATTTTATTGGACAACGCATGGGTTAATCGCTAGTCTTATAAACTAGTTTTAAAGAATGAAAATAAAGATCATATTCCTTACGTTTGAACTAAGTATATATAAGTCAGTTCTGTTTGTGCATCCTAAAAAGCATGTTTGTCTGTCATGCTTTAATTTGGAATATTTCCATCGTCAAACAAATAATAAACGGACGTATCTTAGATGCGTCCATTTTCGTTAGTAATGTTGAGTTTAACTTCAAAGTATCATTTAAGTCGCTAATTGCACAGATTGGATGAGTGTATCTTAGAAATTTCCATACTTCTTATTAAAGCAAGCGTCTTAATAGTTTTTACTTAAGTAAACCGGTAAACATGTGCCCTCTTCTGCTCCTGATTCCTAATAATATTAACAAAAAAAGAAAAAGGATATAAAGATTAACAATCAATCATTTACGCGGTTACGTTTTTTGGTGTTTTTAGAATTACAAACAAACCGGAAGGCAACAATAGAAACGCTGTTTTCTTTTGTTTATAAACAAGTGGTTTAATTCTGAGAATGTGTCCACAGCAGCGAAGGAAACTTGAGATTTCTCTGGTAAGCACAGGGTGTCAGGAGGTACTTCAATAGATTAATAATAAAAAAAGATGGTTTAAAAATGTCATTTATTTGAATAAGAAATTGGAACTTGAAATAAATAATTTTAGTGTGAGGATTACAACTAATTCTAATAACGCTTTAGTGTTTTTCCGATTCACTTTTTTCATTAAGAGGTACAAACTTTTAATCTTTGAAATGAAATATTTCAAATGCAACGAATATAATAGAAATTTGATTTTCGTTCTTTCAAAAATGGTTTTTAAGACAAGCGATTAAGCCATGCGTTGTTCAATTTTTTGTTTTTTCGTTCTTTGTTGTCTTTTTAACTGCTATTTTTACTTAAGTGTTTATTAATAATTGTGTGTGTTAATGCTCCTGTGGTTATATATATATATATATATATATATATATATATATATATATATATATATATAGTAATGAGAGAATATTTCTTGGAGATATATCCTTCCAGTGCAACTTAAAATAGAATATCAATCCGATTAAATATTAAAATCGATAGAATCTATAACGATTTGGAACTAAGAAGTTTTAACATTTTGAAATGAAAATAATCATGCGCTTTCTATTAAAACAGTTATTTTAGTCGAAGCCTGCATTTACATTCATATATATATATATATATATATATATATATATATATATATATATATATATATATATATATATTCGCTCCTATGAATTTGGAGATTTTTGTGTATTGATATTTATATTAAAAACCCCTTTCCTATTTATCAAACAAGAAATACTTTGTTATATATGGGTCGTGGTAGTGCATTCATCGGCAAAAGTTTGTGTACGTAAAACGATTCGGCGATGCAGGAAATTGATATTGATAAAATAATTTGCTCACAAAGGAGTTTGTTTATAGTTTCAAAGGTTAAGCTTAAGGTTTTCCCTTTATGTGTTGTATTCAAGATTGTCATTTTTTTGTGAGATTTCCTCTATATTTTTCACTTGTGAATTTTTGTCTATCTGTCCAGTCGTGATACATTTTTTACCTGTACCATTTGTTCTGACGATATTTTACCCAGATTCCTCATCTATAAATTGCAGTTTTAATTATTTTTAAACAGGCAGCATTTATAATTCCCTCATTAGCAGTAGAAAATTTAGTTTTAAACAAAAAATAAGAATCGTTTCTTGAATCGAAAATTAGGATAACATATTCCTAATTATAATACACCAAAATTCCCTATTCTTGACTATCGTTCCAACACAGACACACGCACACGCGCGCGCACACACACACACTAAATGAAAGATGAGGAATAAAAATTATATATAACTTTATTAAAACAGTAAAGAAAAGTTAAGAGGAACTGAAGAGAACATCTCTTTAGGCCATGGCATTTCGAAGCTAAATGCTTCTCATTCGAAGAGGAAAAAATCCAGAATCATGCAAATATAGAAAGTTTTTTTTTTCCTTCAATATTTTCATTTTATATAATTCTGCCCCTTCTCCTCTTTGAAATGCCATAGCCTCCTTTTTTTCTTAATTTCCTCTTGACTTTATTGCATTGCTGAGATAATAAAGTTATATATAACTTCATTTTTCATTTAATATTATTTGCTCCTCTTGATAGTGTTGAGCATTTTTATCTTGATATGTTTTGCTTTCTTAAAGATTTAGTCTTTGGTAAAGTGTGTTTGGTAAATAATTCACAATGTATTATATAAGGTGTGATAAATGGGATTTTTTTAGTATATTTATTTAAACTAATAGTTTCGTCTTAGTTATATTTTTTTTTTTTTACAAAGGCATCACCACATTATCAAGGCCCAGAGGCCACTCAAGGATAAGGGTTAAAGAGTGTACAGTAGAAATTGGTCAATATAGTAATCATTAGTAATGAAAATTTGGTAAATTTAATAACTTATATGGAACGGCTCATCAAGAACTTATTTACTTTAGACTTGAACACAACCATATTGTAGTCAGCCGGAAAGCAGGAAAACGGAAGACAATTCCACAGGCGTGCAGTTCTAAGAAAGAAGCTTTGTTCATGAAATCTACGTTTAGGTTTAGGCACAGATAAAGAGTGGGGGAAATTATTGATAGTGTTTACAGCTAGACGAGTGTTTCTTGTGAAAGTTTGGCGAGGGGGGACCATAGATTGAAGCTCAGTTGAACACTTTCCATGAAAATAACGATACATCAGAGACAAACTCGCAACATCTCTTCTGTGAGATAGAGGTTGCAAGGAGGAGAAAAGGACATCTCCTACGAGGCTACGAAGTCTATTTTGAACTCTATCAAGGCAGGACAAGTCCTTTCTAGCAGCTCCTGCCCAGATGTGGCAACAGTATTCCATCCTTGGACGTACCTGGCTCTTATATAGGTAGAGAATAGCATCAGCAGTGAGATATCTACTGGATCGATAGAAAGATCCCACCATTTTTCCAGCGGCCTTGGGAACAGATTTGATATACGTGTTCCATTTAAGATCAGGAGTAATGGTCAAGCCCAGAAGCTTGTCAAAACTTGAGGCCTCCTGAAGACGAGAGCCATTCATTTCAATTGATGACAAATGTGAATTAGAATGTTGATGATGTAAAGAGAGAAGCTTGGTTTTAGATGCATTAAAAGTAACCAGCCACTCCTTTCCCCATTGTACTACGTGCTCAAGATCAGAGTAGAGAGAATTGGAGAGAACTTGGTCGTTTACTGTCTGAGATGTGGTACCATAAATGGTAGTGTCGTCAGCATAAATGTCTACAAATGATGTAAGGATATGATTTGGAAGATCATTAATGTAGATCAGGAAAAGAGTTGAGCCCAGGATGGATCCCTGAGGGACACCGGCATTAATACTGTGAGCTTCTGATTTTTGCCCCTCAACTACTACTCTTATGAACCTATCAGAAAGAAATGATTTAATAATTGAGAAGACTTTTCCAGCTATACCATAGCTAGCGATCTTATGAAGTAAACCTTTATGCCATACCCTATCAAAGGCTTTAGATATGTCAAGAGCAATTGCCCTAGAAAGATTGCCACCGTCGAGAGATTTGCTAATCCTATGCGATATAACTGTAAGGACATCTGCTGTAGATCTAGCAGAACGGAAACCATATTGAGTGTCACTAAGAAGGTTATTTTTGTTGAGATGTTTGATTACTTCTGTATTTAACAGATTCTAGCAACTTACTCATGACGCACAGGAGACTTATTGGTCTGTACTGAGAGGGGGATGAGCGATCACCTGAATTCTTAAATACAGGGCATACTGATGAGATTTTCCAGGGAGATGGGAAACTATTCTCCTTAAGACAACGTTTAAACAGTTTTGTAAGTATGGGCGCTAATTCAGGTTGAAGTTTTTTGAGTACTATAATTGGAATACCACCAGGGCCAGTTGCTTTACTCGAATCAAGGTTTTTGATTAGCTTCGCAACATCACGTACAGATATACGTATATCACATAGCGTGTTTTCTGATACAGGAGGAAATATTGGGGGTTGGCGGTCTTGGTCGCAAAGGGTAGAATTAGCTGCAAAGTTCTTGACAAAGAGTTTGGCTTTGTCTGATGCTGACGAGATTACCTCAGGTCCATTGATAATAGTTGGGATGGAGCACACGCTTCTGTTCAGGATTCTATTTGCTATTTGCCAAAACTGGTGGGAACCAAGCCGCTGCTCAGCTACTTTGGACTTAACAGATTGAGCATACAACACTCTTGCGTTCCTTATTACTTTCTTGCAATGGTTGCTGGCAGTCCTGAAAACGGCTTTAGTTTCCATACATCTATTACGTTTGAAGCAGTGGAAAAAGTGATTTCTGTGCGCAATGGCAGCAGCACATTCTGGAGAGAACCATGGCTGGCTGTTAGGTTTTTGCTGAAACTTTTTAGAGGGAATGAAATGGTCAATACCTACAATTAACCATTCAGTTAGGTCTAATACTATAGAGGACACATCCTTTTTAAACATGGAATGCAGAGGTAGATCAGATATAAATGTACGGAAGCTATCCCAGTCAGCCTTAGTGTATCGATATACTGTACGATGAAGAGGTACGTCTGGGGACTTATTACATTTCATTTTTATCTTAATTGATACAACAGAGTGGTCGGAAGATCCAAGAGGCGACAGAACAGAAACTGAACATATTTCAGGGCAAGTTGTGAGAAAAAGGTCTAGTAGGCTCGCATACTGGCCGTCATTATCGGGCACACGGGTAGGTTCCTGAACAATCTGAGTGAGGTCATAGGCAATGGAGAAATCATGACAGAACCTCCCCTCATCATCGGTCTTGTTTGAGTGGGTCAACCATTCGACGTTGTGAACATTGAAGTCTCCACATACGTGAATGTTAGCTGAGGGATAAGTAGAAAGGACTTGGTCAATTTTCTCAGATATGCTTTGAAAGATAGTAACTCCGCTGTTGTGGGGGCGATAGAGAGTAAATATAAATGCAGTAGTGGGAGCTAAAGCAACCCGGAAGCACATATAGGGTAAGTTAGGATCTTCCCTGGAGATGTCCCTCCCACATGGAAAGCTATCTTTAATATAGGCACATATTCCATGCCCATGGCGATCTTGGGGGTCAGATTTAGAAGTTAAGTTAGAGTATCCTGAAATTGCAAACTCATCTAGGGAAATAGCCTGTCCAATGCCAGTTTCACTTAAAAATAAAAGGTCTGGTTTAGTCTCCTGTAATTGGGTTTCAACCTCTGGAAGGTTAGAACGAAGACCCCTGATGTTGGAGAAGGAGACATGGTAGTAGGGGTCTACGTTGGAAGTTGGAGAACCGGGTTTAATCGTGTATTTTTTCTTGAAACTTGTCATGATGAAATTTTGGAATTTGTGGACTAGGTCGACAGATTTACTTAGAGCAGGACAGAGAGGGGAAATTAAGAGAGAAAAAGAAACGAAGAATTTTTTTTTATTTGTAGCTAATGATAAGGTAAAGCCGTAACAATTACCCACTAGTATGGCATCGAGAGGCCCCACCAGAAGCTACTGCATGGTCCAGAATCCATTCACCAAATGGCAATACAGCAGCCCCAGTACTTTGCACCTGCTGATAGGACAGCCTCCTTAGTGGTTAATCCAAGGTTCGGGTCCCTGACTATCAGGTGGATAACGTCAGCCCAGACAAAACGTTTACCTCCAGCACCCTTACTAGTGACATGGCTACATAGAAACAGAAAATTTCCGCCATCTCAGCCAACTGTTCGCAAAAATACTGCCAACCTAGAAAACAGCTTTTTCTTCTCCCTTTGTCCGAAAAATCACTCATTTAAAAAATGAGGACTGAGGGACAAATAAGAAGAAGCGTTTTGGTTTATGTAAGTCTCAATCATTTTAGAGTAAATCGTGGTGAATATAAAAGTCTAGATGAGAACAGTAAACCGACTGATCCAAATAAAACAAATCCTTAATCCTCATCTAAAAAAAAAACCCAAAACGTTCTTTGTTTTTAAATCTTTAGTTTTTGTTTTGAACGTATTTAATTAGTCTTGCGTTCATAATAATTTTAATTAGTCTTTTGTTTTCATAATTCTTAATTAGCCTGTATATTTCGCTATAAAAACAAACATACGAAACAAAGTACTTTTGATTTGCTGCTCTTGTTTTTAATTTTTTGTTGTCTGCCATTTTTAATTTCTTGAATTGCCGCATCAAACAAATGAAAAGAAATAATTTTCACGACGTTCGTTCTTGCTTTTCATTCTTTTTCATTTCTGTATGTTTAGTTTTTTAGTAGAAAATGTAAACTCATAAAAAGTTATAATTTAAAATTCCTTAAATTTATTTTTTAGTAAAACCTTTTTTATTATTCTCAATAAAATTCATCGTTGTTTTTTAATATTTAGTTATGATCATGTTACGTTTTAACTTATAGGTTCTTACTTGTTTGTGAATGAAATCAGTCGGACGCCGATGTTTAATTTTTAAGGGTTTTTTTACAAGAAAAATAGTCACAGAAAACAGCAGAGCGACGAGTTACTTTCGTACGCACGAAGAAGACACAGACAGATAGGTAGACAGATAACTTGTCTTACTACATCTAATTACTTTGGGATTTCCCGCCATTGCTTGAAATCTCGCCAGCCAAGATGCGGAAGATTTGCAGAAGACCACAAAATATTTAACCTAAAGGCAGGCATCCTTATACAGAAATCACATGGCTTGTCGACTTCTGTTTCGCAGTAACCTTTGATCCTTAAAATGTCGCTCAAACATTTCTACTCGAACAACTCTTTATGCAACAGTATCATCATCGAAAACTAATACATACGCCGATGTTTAGTTAATAATTTTTATTTCGATGAGTGACACAAAAATATAACTGACTGAGGAAGATAGATAGACAGATATGATTATTGTCAAGATTGCTTGCTCTTGTTCAGTTCCGGCTTATGCGTCACAGATAGGATAACGGTGCTAAGCAAGATTTGGCCCCGTCTGAGTAATTATATTTTCAAATAATGTGAAAGCCCTTTTCCTTTCCAGTGTTTAGAATGTTTTCTTGCCGCTTGACCATGTCTAATTATCCAGAAACCGGAAGTGAAAAAGAGAAGACAGTCTTGATTATAACCACGGAGAGCTCGGCCTACTTACATTGTGCGCGCCTGTCTTTCATTGTTTGAAAGTTCGTCCGGAAGTCACGTGGTCTTCATGGCTTCAGTTCTTGGGTCACCTCTGACACTTAAGGTGTCACTCAAACTTACATCGTTGTGTAATAATAGGAAAGGCCGAAGGATATAATTATCCACCGCAGTGCATGTTTTCCGAGCTTTAGATTGTCTTTTACTTAAAATGTTATCGGAAAATATATGGAGTAGTTTTTAACAATTTCTGTATTATCGTCTGTTTTTATTTTTTCATTTGTTAATGGAAAAGTATTTGTCAAATAGCATTTACGTTTTCGATTTGAAAAACTCTATAGTACAGAACGTGAACGTTTTATGAAATAATAAACTATTTAAATAAATCGATATTTATTTTAAAAATGGGAAAAATATTCAAGCAGAATCGTTTTAGAACTTAATAAAATATTTAAATAAAATTAATGCTAGACAAAGGTCACCATTTATACAAACGCACTTAATTCAACGAGAAACAAATACCCATGTGGCTGCCTCGACGCGAATTCCTCAAAATATGAAGTGGACATTTTTGAAATCTGAACGACTTCGCCTAAAAAGCTTTCCATTAATGCTAAGATGCAGTTCATTAACATCGTAGTGCCGCAACATTCTTTGATCCGTCTTCATAATGTTACGATTAAATATCTCGATCTGCTATTATTTAAAAATAGCTTTGTGTGTGTGTGTGTGTGTGTGTGTGTGTGTGTGTGTGTGTGTGTGTGTGTGTGTGTGAGAGAGAGAGAGAGTTCCGAAACAGCTGAATCTATCTTTCGCAAATTTCACGCGAAGCTAATTTATATCTGGCAGTTTTCGTACACGTTTTGTACAGAAATCCATCCGATAAGTATCGAAAATCACAAAAGATCTGATCTTAAAGTCTTTCTCTCTTATAGATAAAAACGTATAATTATTAACGCGGAAATATTTAACGTTACATCGGCCAAGGAAGATAATAAAATTTCAGCAAATCATTTCTTAAAATAGAAAAAAAAGTTATTTTAATCTGGAGATGTAGCTTAGTGGCAGAGCATTCGACTACAGATCGAATGATCCCCTGTTCAAGCCCGGATGTATCTCACCATTTTAATTCAATATTTTCTGTTCAATTTACGATTAAAGAAGAGTAACCATTTAAAATCGCCGCAAATCATTTCTTTGTTTGCATATTTTAAAACTAAACATTAATCAGAAATGACTTTTTTCCGGAACTTGCCTAAATATCAGATGACGTGATATTGTAAGAAAATACAGACGGAATTTGATGAACAACATTATCATTATTATTATTTTTATTTTTTACGAATTAGTCCAACGGGCAAACTATTCGTCGTAATATATAATAATCAATAGGGGATCGATTCTAAAATAATTTATACACAATCTGCATAAATTAAAATATCATGTTTAAACGTATTGTACGACCGGACAACGCCGGGCTGCCAACTAGTATTTTCTAAAGTTAAGGTTTATATACTTGTACATACAGGATACATTCCTTAAAAGTAACAAATCATTGACTTTAGAAACACAGCTACTAGATATAAGGGTGGCAATGTGGGCTATATTTAGTTTAATTTATGTAATATGCACTAGTTATATGCTTAGTATCGCAATACGTGCAAGTAACATACTTAGTGTGAGAGAAATCTACGAGAAGAGAAACAATCCAAAGAATAGGGAATGTCTGATTTGGGGTTAGGCCACCTATAACTCTATTTGGCGACTTGAATAAATGATTCTACAGATACAAGGTTTCTTGTGTGTGCATTTGTGCAAAGTTTAATTTTAAAAAATAAGTGTTCTAATATCTCTGAGAGATTAGATAATAAAAATGTTCGATAAAAATAAGTGAAATATTAAAATCTCCGGGTTATAACCCAATATTGCAGGTAGTTGTAAGCTCAATAGTTAATGTTTAATGTCAAACAGAGCAAATGTATTTTAATTCAGTCGAATACAAAATTCATAACATCATTTTGTAATCATGCTATAAAAATTTCAACACTCATATTACTCAATGTGTACACGTGTTTCATTTTTAGCATAGTTTCAAATTGTCATAAATTTCGTATTTTACTTAATTGATATAATGAACAGATGAAATGCTTTTGAAACCTCCTTCAAAGTACTAAAATTTTAAGAAAAATATTTTTTAATAACATCTATAATTAAGAAAATAAAAAAAAACATTTTCTCTGACCCTGGATATTACACTATCCGAAATTGATTAGAAAAATATAAATTTACTAAAGACTCAAATGATTGTTTAGTAAAATATGACTATTAAACGTCATTTGTCAAGCATTTTGTCAGTTTATTCGAAATTTTAAATCCTTTAATATGCTTCTATGAGCTCTCTGCCAAATCTCTCTCATATATATATATATATATATATATATATATATATATATATATATATATATATATATATATATATATACAGGGTTTTCCAAAAGTCTTGGGCACATTTCAATAATAATAATAATACATTAATGTGCACAGGACTTTTGGAACACCCTGCATATATATATATATATATATATATATATATATATATAAAGTAAAATTCGAAAGAGAAGGAAAGATTATAAAACTTTTCAAATTCGAAAGTGCATAATTATATATAGAAGTATATATTCATATATATAGAAAGTGCATTATTATATATAGAAGTATATATTCATATATATAGAAAGTGCATTATTATATATAGAAGTATATATTCATATATATAGAAAGTGCATTATTATATATAGAAGTATATATTCATATATATAGAAAGTGCATTATTATATATAGAAGTATATATTCATATATATAGAAAGTGCATTATTATATATAGAAGTATATATTCATATATATAGAAAGTGCATTATTATATATAGAAGTATATATTCATAGAACAACAACCATATCAGGATTAAAAAGTCTGATTGTCAATGATAGAGCCTCACATAATTAGAAAAGTCAAGATATTGTAGAATTTAATTTATCATATTTTATTCACAAGGAATACGAAATAAATATGAAAAGTTCCAGAACTTTTATTTCCATCGATTGGATTTTACTCTCGCATTTCATTACAGGATTTTTTTTTCTACACGAACTTTTCATTCCTTCTCTAACTCCAGAGATATTTAAAGGAGAGTCTAAAGGGTGTCTTACCGAACTCTTTTCGGACTCACTAAACACCCCACCTATATAAAC
Source organism: Euprymna scolopes (assembly GCF_053919585.1). NCBI lineage: Eukaryota > Metazoa > Mollusca > Cephalopoda > Sepiida > Sepiolidae > Euprymna > Euprymna scolopes. The sequence continues at coordinate 186,425,751 of NC_136484.1, read as the reverse complement.
TTCTGGATATTTACAATTTTACATATTGGACTTTGCTGAATATTCCTTTTCATTTTATCTATAAACTTACTTTCCTTTCGATTTTTGTTTCTTGAATTTTTTCAAAAATTGAGCTAACCAGCAAAATAGGTATCTATAATTTCCTTTGCTTACTTTTTTCCTCTGAGAAGAGCATTTCTTTGAAACTTCATGGAATAAAGAAACTTTTAACCTTTATTTCGTATTTGTTTTAAATACAATATTGTAAATTTAATTCTACCATATCTTTATTTTTTCTACTTAATGCTTAATTTCTTTCAGAATTACATTCATTCTCCTTTAACCCCCATATATATATATATATATATATATATATATATATATATGGGGGTTAAAGGAGAATGAATTTAATTCTTAAAGAAATTAAGCATAAAAACTATATAGTGATATATAGATTTATTCATTTCTTTAATGGGTGTATACATCAATTGGGATATTTAGGTAAAAAATGAACTTTCTATACCATGCTACACACCTATTATATATTGCAAACTACACTTTTATTAGAGATCAATATAATTCTCCCAAACAGCATCAATAATTTATTTCCCTCTTAATGAAACTGGTCCTAAACATGACCTTGTACTGTATCCGATGGTAAGGCTCCAGCTTTGGGGAGTGTGGAGCCACCCTTTAATTGCCATTGCTCCCATGTCCACTCTGACCCGGAGTGGTTGTACATGTTAGGGTCCAAACTATGGGTTGAATAGAAAATGACTTGAAAAAAATATATTCTATTAAAGAATGTTCTTCCAAATCACTGATTCGGCATTAAATAACCGAAAAAGGGTTGATATGCCGTAAAACACAAACAATCAATCAACCTAATGAAATTATCTCTAGACGTCACATCGCCTGTTATGTTATCTAGCATCTTATCTACTCTTCTGATGAGAGGCATTAGGCTTCGAAATACCATGGTATATAAATTTCCTCTCTACCCAAATACCCCAATTGATGCATACGCCTATTAAACAAATGATTAAACCAATATATATATATATATATATAATTGTTATACCTCCATTTTCACTTTTTACTGATTCTTTTATTAATATATATATATATATATATATATATATATATATATATATATATATATATATATATATATATATGTATATAAAGTTGTTAGTTGAGGCAGATCATTGGTACCCTAAGTTTCAAGCCCGATAATAAGGCCCGTTTAAGGTATCCTTATCACGGGCCTTATTATCGGGCTTGAAACCGACGGTACCAATGATCTGTCTCAACTAACAACTTTCTGTACACAAAATATAAATACGCTCTTACAATTTGGATTTTCCTTTTAATTGAGCACTCTGCTGGAATTCTTTTTCCAAAAAAAACTAATCATATATATATATATATATATATATATATATATATATATACACACACACACATGTTTACACGCGTGATTTGCAATGTAAATATTTTGCATGGATCTACTACACTTGATGAAAAAATTTATCGGAATTTTTGTTACAGAAAATGAATCTAAAACTCATCAGTCTGACTTTCGCAATTAATTTTCTATTCACAAACGTTTTCTTAATTCGGTTTTATTTTATCGACCTTTTGTATCCGTCTGTTCACGTTAACAGATGATGTTTATTTCCACAACTACGCGTTTTCGAACCATGTCTCAATTTTTTGCAAATGTTATTGCTAAAATATGAAAAGGAAGCAGAAACACGACAACCCCCTCCCACACCTGCCATGAAATTTCGCGCCATGTTTTTAATCTCTAAACTTTAAACAAAATATTTAATTTTTATTATTTTACTTTTTCAATAGTCAAGATTTATGTACATAGTTGTTAAAGAATTTCCATTGTTTCAAGCATTGGAATTTGCAAAACATAAGTTTTGAAACCAATCAAAATGCAGATTCATTTTTAAATAAATATATTTTATTTAAATTTGAACGTTCGACTCTATAAAAGTCTTCAGGAAATTATAGACAATATTTTTTATACGAGGCATTTTATGTCGTAGGTAGTCCTCTGTTATTATTAACAATCGAAGTCAGTTGAAGTTAATTTTTTTAAATTGAAGTGAACACTAGGATACTTCAATTAAGTCAAATATGAACAGGTAAAATTATAGACAAATAAACGACGAATCAAATGAGGTATAGGTTGTTTAAACAATTACATTAAATTTAGCTTAAATTAGAGGTTTTTAAAAAATGACAAGTGCGGACTTTCTTTTTGGCGTAACCGTATATATTAGTACGGGTTGTACATTTTAATATAATATCTGAGATTTTTGTTAGTTTTTTTTATGTTAGTCGATGCTTAGCAGATAAGAATCGAAGTAAAAATAAAGCCAAGTATTTCGCAGCGTTTCGTACTGGACACATCTAATGGTGCTGATGTAATTATGCCTATAATTTTCGAACTGGCAGCTGTTGCTCACACGATAGAACCAATATTTGCCCCAGAAAACTTGGCTGCCTTTCGACAAAGTTAATATAATTTAGTCTTATAAATTCACTGGCCCAGAATTCGTTCGTCCTTTATTGGCCCTTCTACTGGTTGTCAGGTAGGACGGAGCGACCTGTTGTTGGCCAGGGCTTTGCCGAGGCATCTTAGCTTTTTATTAAATCATTGCTACCAAGAATAGCCCCTTCCATCGCCCCGTTACTTAAACATGTTCGCCCGAAAACTATCACCACCATCTTCATTTGACTATTTGCATGTTATAATCGATAGAGTTGGAGTTTGATTCCTTGCATTGGTGAAGATGTGGCAATTGCCTGAATGCGATTTCACAATAATTCTTTGTTAGACCGTTTTTTTTTTCGTCTCCATTGCTATAAAATATATGTACTTGTTAGCTTTAGCTACGATGTTCATGTATATTTGCCGTTTCTTTCTTTCCTTCTTTACTTCCTTTCCTTCTTTACTTCCTTTCCTTCTTTACTTCCTTCTTTACTTCCTTTCCGCCTCCCTTTCCTCTATCTTTCCCTTTCTGTTATTTCTGCTTTTTTTCTATTTTGTTTTGTTTTCCTTTTGTTTTGTTTTCCTTGTGTTTTTTTTTTCTGTTTTTAGTTTTTCTTTGTATTTTCTTCAAATTTTTGTATTTTTTAAATTTTATTTTCTCCATTTTCATTCTATTACATCTTTGTAAATGTAATATATATATATATATATATATATATATATATAATGAATCAAATGCGTACAGTGCATATGTCGTGGCATCATTTAAATGGTGAGCTAAGAGCCAAACTAATGGCAGGTTTTGTATTGACACTTTAGGCGCTGTGTTCATCGACGTCAGAAGTTCTTTAATCTTTAACTCGTTATTCAGAATGAAAAATCCGTAAAATAACACTAGAAACAAATGTTCTTCACGTTTAGCGTTTCCTTTTCAAACCGACTGAACACACTTTCGCTAGGAGTTAGGCAAATAAATAGCCACAATAAATGAAGATTGCGTTTGTTAGTCAAATTGTCGAACATATTTGGCATCCTTTTTTATTCAAAATAGAATGTAGTTCGATTGTTTAAAATGATTTTTGTTTAATTAAAATTATACGTATATTTATTGTGTTTGTATTTGTACGCCGAACAACTCGTAAAGGATTTAAGTAGTTTTCAAAGAAAAAAACATTCCTTTGATCGGCATCCGTGGAAAGAAATGGTTCAACTTCAGTTCTAATACTCTATGCCATCTTCCAAGGTTCGAATCTCACACGAGACGATTGTATTTCTATTCTTTCGTTTAAATTTTTTTATACCGTTCCAGTGTTAAGCCGATATCGATAATCATAAATCTGTATAATGCAATTATAAACTAATATATATTTTAATTTTGTGATTAAACAAAAACCTTTGTTTAACACGCCGTGAAGAATACAAAGGTTTGTAAAACATTAACTGATACTCCGGCTAGTATTAATTAAACCAAATTACTTATGGGAAATATCCAACACACGTAACACACATACTTGCGTGCTGACTTTATTAATAGTAATGGGATTATTCGGACTACTGTTCTCATCTTGAGTGTTATTTGTACAAGATGTCGGCCGATATAATCCCTGACCTTCTTCGGGTGTATCTTGCGAACTCGGGAATATGCATGGAATTTCGAACAGAAACTTTTATTTAATCAAGGAGTTCGATAATATACTTCGTAAGACGGTCGGAGGTTACATCGACCGAAACGTTGTTAAAATGCCACTCAAGATGAGAACACTAGTCAGAGTAATCCAAATAATACGTATTATCAATCTTCATCTCAAAAATACAGAAAAAATGACTTTATTATATTCTATATCAAGATCTTCGTTTTGTCCTGTTCCAATTTTATTTTACCTATGCGTTTATCAGATTTTTATATGCTATAAACACACACACACATCATTAACGGTCGTTTTTATTTTATTAGAGTACATTTAACTCCCTTCTTTCTCTCTCCTTCCTTCCCTCTCCGCATGAAACCTCCGCCCATCATTAGATTAGTAATCGAGTTTATTCGCTTTTATTTCTTTTCTAGCTTATCTTTGTTTTATGAGGTTCCGAAATATTTGTGACTCTCAAAAATACTCGCACATGCCATCGTCTATCTGACTTTTTTGTTTTTGCTCGTTCCAAAATTAAATACTTCACCGTTTGCAGAGTTTTACAAAATTATTTGAACTCCAGCATTTTAAACTTTTCAAAATTGTTTCACTTTCTCTCATGCATTCCAAAGGGTGAGACGGAAAATCTTGGGGTTTACCTAAAAAAAAAAAAAAAAAAAAAAAAAAAAAAAAACTGCACAAGGCACGGTACTACACCTACACCAACAAGGAACCAGCCATCTCAACAATGAGACTAGACTCTGGTTGCATTGGAGCGAGGGGAAAACCAGAAGCAGAAATACTGTCTAGAAAACCTAGTTGTATAATCTGTTTTTTTTTTTTTTTGGTGGGGATGGGGGTTGCATAGACATCAAGGCCAAGAGGCCACCCGAGGATAAGGGTTAAAGAATGTACAGTAGAAATTGGACAATCTAGTAATAGTTAGTAATGGAAATTCGGCAAATTTGTTAACTTATATGGAACGGCTCATCAAAAACTTGTTTACGTTAGACTTGAAGACAACCATATTGTAGTCAGCTGAAAAGCAGGAAAACGGAAGACAATTCCATAGGCGTGCATTCTAAGAAAGAAGCTTTGATCATGGAATCTACGTTTAGGTTTAAGCACAGATAACGAGTGGGGGAAATAAATGATAGTGTTTTCTGCTAGACGGGTGTTTCTCGTGAAAGTTTGGCGAGAGGGGACCATAGATTGGAGCTCAGTCGAGCACTTGCCATGAAAATAACGATAAAGCAATGTTCTAATATATATATCTATAAAAGTGAGAATGTGAGTGAGAGGACAATTCTCAACCTATATACTCAACGGATGTTTTATCTACAGCCTTGAAATTTAGTATATAGATTATTCAGACATATAGAAAACGTTTTAATTGGATTTCACCCGGCAAAACGGGCTGCTAAGAGATCAAATTTAAAAAAAAAAATTGGTTCCGGCGCTTCATTAGATTTTTATCTGTTTGCTTACTGTTCTACAAATGCGTGATACATTCACATTAGAGATTCCTTCCTGTTAAGAATGATAAGGTTTGAAAACATCTTTTTTCAATTAGCGCCAAGCTGGGCTAATAGGTATCTTACTTGACTTATTGTCTTTAGTTTTGATCTCAGCTCGAGTATTTTTACTTACAAGAAGTGAACTGTTTAAAAACAACAATACTCGCATGCATATGTTTCAGTTTCTGATGAATTAAGATATTGATACGTTTTTACGATCAGGCAACGCCGGGCGGCCTGCTAGTTTCATTATAAAACATCTTCAATACAAATTTACAACAGTATTTCAACTGATTATTTGCGAATGTGAATATTTTGCCTCATCCTCTCCTTTCTTTATACCTCCCACTTAACTAGGCACTTTGGAGTTCTCACTCTCAGCACAACGCTGACTTGATAACTAGCAGGTCGCCCGGCTTTGCCCAGACGGAAAGTACGCTTAAATATGATATTTTAATTCATGCAGATTTAATAGTTATTATTATAGTCAATTCTCTATCATATTGTACCCAATATATAGTAGTAATTCGATTTTTTTTTAAAATATAACTTTGTGCCTTTAGCTAGAATCGAAACCAAAACATTTCGCTCTCCGGTGGTATTCACTACATTTTTACCCAAAGATTCAAAGATCTCAACATTAAAAAAAAAAAACAGTTAAATGTATTAATGTATCTTTTCGCGTGCGTAGAGGATGCGCATTAAACCGATTTGCGCCTATCAAGTTCTAATCCTTCAATTTTGCCTCCTCGGCAGCTATTTTTATGAGCTAAAAACCAAATCGAATTGGTATCACCGGTTCAAATTCCTTATATATATATCAATTTTTAAGACTGTAGACTAAAATTTGCAGTAGTTTTGGTACACCGTTCCGCACAAACATACAAGATCACTAAATACACACACACACGTACACGTGTGATAGAGAAAGATTGTCTCTGTTAAATTAATAAGGATATAAGTTCTTACGTTGCAATAAAATTCTTATCGTCTGATCGTAGAGGGTTTCATTCTGTCTCATTTTTTTTTGTTTAGCGTTAAGCAAGCAGTAAATGGTTCGCGTGGACTATGTGGGTCTCCTGCTTATCGTGTTGTGAGTTGGACTGATTTCGTTTCTCTCTGAGAACGGCTTTATTAAACTTGGCGCCTTTCTTGTCTTGCTGCCAAATTCGCTCGATTTCTACTATCGCGTTGCCAGGTACTGCTGATTATTTGTGGAGGAGGGGGTAGTTTCCACGGAGATTTCTTGCAGCCCCAACCTGGCTACTCCTTTGGGTTAATTTGATGTGCCAATTTCAAGGTCTGTGCAGACACGAGCATTATTTGCGACGTCAAGTGCGGCCATTACTTCCGTTCTTCTTTCATATCAACCCAATACATAGTCTTGTTTTTCTACCTTTTTCTTTATTTGCCCCCCCCCTTTCGTCCCCCCTCTCTCCTTTTAAGTTCACCCTCTTTTTTGTTGCTGATTTTCCTATTTGTTTTAATTTCCCTTTATTTTTCTTTTAATCCATTGTTTCTTTCCTTCCCTTTTCCCTACTTCTCTTTCCCCAGGTACGTGCAAAATTAATGGCTGATCCCCAAAGTGTATAAATATTTTTACCTTTCCCTTCACTTAAAAAATACATTAAATTTTACTGAAATTTTCAGTATTTAATAATTAGCGATTACAATATAATGAACTCGTTAATTTTTAAAGTTTGGTGAAAATGTATTTTTTGTATACAAACACCTTATCTAAATGTATAGTCGTAAGTACTTAAATTTTTTTTTTCATGAAAATTAATCATACAAAGTGTTAACAATTAATACATTCTAAAAATATTTCAGGGATATGACATTCTTAGTCAGTGTTAATGAAATTAATGACTCGAAGGAAAATAAGTTTCTTGAAAATACGATAATTTCATTGAATTAAGCATTGTTCGATCAATATTTTCCCTTTTATAAAATATAATTGCAAAAATGAAATTATTTTATTTCAATTATAGCAATTTCTGGGAAAATTTTAAATACGATATTATAATAAATAGTATTATGAACGTGTAAACATCAGATTAAGAATTTTTTTAATATATACTCGAGAAAATTTTTTTAAAAAATGAAAATATTGAGGTCCCAGATCACTAAGAAAAACTTTTTACGATTGGATAATTTCTACTAACAATTAATTTAAAGTACGGATGGACGGAAAGGCAACAAAATATAATGTAAGTGCATAGCTTTCATATTTCAATTTTTAATTCTGTATAATTATTAATAAATAATTGTTTTAGCTTATTTTCTAATAAAATTTTAAAATAAATCGAGTGATGCAATTGTTAAAATTGACGTTTTAAACATTTTACGAATGTTTTATTATAAATTCAAAAGAAAAACATAAGTAAACGGACATAATCAATAATTTTCGATATTAGTGAATAAAAACCTTACACTAATTTTAATATGAAACTTAAGAGAAAAATAAGTTTTTACTTGTGTATATTCAAAAATACTCTAATTAAATAAGTAGTTCCTTTTTTATTACGATAAAATAAAATTAAACGAAATTATTACATTTTGTGTGATCCGTATTTTCTGAGAATCATCAGCCAAATAATTGCCGACTGTTATTTATTTATTTATTTGATAATACTGTATTTTTTTTTAATTGAAAAGGTACTTTCTTTTTATTCAATATCTTAAGATTTTGATTTACTAATTATGGTGAAAATAGTGTCAGAATACTGATATTTTTTTTTCAGGTTTTAATGTTGATTTATTCGCACTTGAAATTCGAATGAATTGTTTTCAACATTCGTCATTACAATTTTTCAAAGCATTTTTTTTTTCAATATTAGTCAATGTTATTTTTAAACGCATTTCTTTTTATTTTACTGTTTAACTTTGGTCTTTTATCTCTCAAATACAATTTAACATAAACTAACAAATAATATCCTCTTTCATGAAGGATAATCTTTTTTTTCTTTCAATGATTCCCATCCGTACATACTCTTTTATCTTTTCTTCTTGTTTCTTCCCTTTTTTAGTTCGTTCCCTTTTTTAGTTCGTTCCCTTTTTTAGTTCGTTCCTTTTTTAGTTCGTTCCCTTTTTTAGTTCGTTCCCTTTTTTAGTTCGTTCCCCTTTTTTAGTTCGTTCCCTTTTTTAGTTCGTTCCCTTTTTTTAGTTCGTTCCCTTTTTTTAGTTCGTTCCCTTTTTTTAGTTCGTTCCCTTTTTTTAGTTCGTTCCCTTTTTTTAGTTCGTTCCCTTTTTTAGTTCGTTGCCTTTTTCAATTCGTTGTTGCCTTTTTCAATTCGTTGTTGCCTTTTTTAGTTCGTTGTTGCCTTTTTTAGTTCGTTGTTGCCTTTTTTAGTTCGTTGTTGCCTTTTTTAGTTCGTTGTCGCCTTTTTTAGTTCGTTGTCGCCTTTTTTAGTTCGTTGTCGCCTTTTTTAGTTCGTTGTCGCCTTTTTTAGTTCGTTGTTCACTTTTTCAGTTCGGTTTAATTTCTTCTCTTGAATTTGTTTTTTTTTCTCCTTTTTTCTCAATTCTTTTCCCTTTTTCTTTTTTTCTTTTTTCCCCTTTTCCTTTTCCTGTTTTCTTTATCAATTTCTTTCTTTTTTACTTTTCTGCTTTTTTACCTTTTCATTGTTTTTCTTTGTTTTTTCTCTTTTTTTTGTAGCTTTTTAATTTTCCTTTTCATAAGGTATTTTACTTCTTCCGCTTTCGGTTTACTTATAAATTCAGTACTCATTTTTTTTTTCTATGGATATACGTAAAGTTAGATAATGACGACTTAAAGGGTATAATGTGCTAACCTCGAGAGTTATTGTAAAAGATCAAATGTGTAATACTCATTAGCAATATCATTCTTACTTGCTTTTATCGACTTTAGTTACATTTCTAGCAGAGGTGAGGTTATTACGCCTCATTTGCTATGCAGAAACCTGCACAGCTTGTAGACTACTCTAATTCATTTGATCACATATTATCCAAACATAAAAATGGAATTATCAGTAAATCTCTGGTTTCAATGAAGGAGGCTCCTTATCTTAAAAAAAAAATGTCGCGCTCTTAAAGACATTTTTAGGTTTTCCTCATTTCGTTTTAACGTTGTTTATCATAACGTGGGAACCTTTATGCGTTATTGTCGTATAACTATGACACGTTCTTGGATATTTTTTAACTTGATAATTACTAAAAAGAAATTGTAATTAGAGAATCGAGACTGTTGGTGATTAGATTAACGAGTCCTTACAAAATCGAACTTATAATTATTTTCGTAATCTGAGAACGAAAAAATAAAGCCACTGAAACACGTTTTAGAACAACGTGGTCGTATCCAAATACACACTGATTCAGAATGCATTTATAGAAATAGGATTTTGTTTTGTAATTTTTTAGATGGGAATTGATAATCTGTATAATATTCAGCTTGTTCTTCCTTGATTAATCTGTGAATTATGCTTTGAAAAAGCATTTTTTTTTTTAGATCAAATTGCTCAAAAAAAAAAAGACAAAAATCGTGAGATTTGTCTCTAGAAAGACTAATCTTACAAGCCTTGACAAGAATACGAGTTATTTTCCTTTAATACAGCTTCATTTTTTTAACATTAAAATATGATCATCGTTGGTGTGAGAAAGGAACTCGTAATTTCGACGTGCAGCGGTTCTTCACCAAAGAAAGAAATAAGGGAAACGCTACGTAAAAAAAGGGGGGGCATTCAAAAGAAACGGAACAAAAGGGAATACTGTCTGCCATGAGGTGCTGGGCTGAAGGAATACATTCAAGATTATCTTAACATGTAGTTTTATTAGTTCTACTAAACTATGTAGCGCAATATTTTTTAAGTATTATTAGTATTTAATTTATTTCATTTGGGTCAGTTCTATATTTAAAATACAATGAACAGAATTTTTTTAGAAATGTTAAACTCATATCTGCTGCGTGTTATTGTTTTTTTTTGGGGGGGGGGTCTGTCCTATAGAAATTTATGTTAACAGAACATTCAAATCGGTTTAAAAAATGGCGAAACTTTTACTAAATCGAAAGATGCCAATAATTTTTTTTTCCTTTTGTCGATTCAATCTGGTTTAACAAAAAGCAGTTATAGATGAGGTCTATAACATAGTTGAAAATAGCAGAACAATTTTTTTTTTTTAATATTTCATCTAAAATTAAACAATATGTATGCAAGAAAACGTTTGAACATTTAAATAATTTTATTGGTATTTTTTGCATTTAAAATAGATGAATACGTTTCGATTAATTGAATAAAGAACCTTTGCGATATAACTCATAAAATTTTAATGTTATTTTTTATTTGTACTGATAACGTTTGCTTTTATTTTACTTACGTAAATGCTCAAAAATCGGGGAGTCCCTCATTCGGGTAAACAATCGATGTTTATGAGATAAATATGCGTTCAATGAAGGTTCTTTAGTAAATAAAGAACATGATTTCCCCCCAAATTAGTCAAAATATGTTGCAGTCTTTGTAATCTTTCTGAATTTTGCTGGATTTCAAGACAAGAATTCATTTCCTCTGGTCTGGTGGAATATCCACCTAAGTGCTTCAACTTCAGGTATATCACTAGATAAATGTCCCTCGTATGAGCTAGTGCAGAAGTCTTCAAACTAAAGCCCGCGGGCTAAATCTGGCCCGCAAAGCAGTTATGAAAAACCGAAAATATTTAGGAAGATTTTAATAAATGGAAATGCGTGAAAATAGTTTGATTTCTTTGTTTTTTTTGTTTTTTTGTTTTTGTTTTGTTTTTGTTTTTTTGTATTCTCTCGGGAAATGACTAAAAGAATGAGGTTTGGAAGAAATAGTTTCACTAAAAAGCTAAGCTAATGAATAAAACCGTATAAAACACATCCAGATCAAAAAATCAGCAATAACCTCCCCTCTCGCCCCTAACTCTGGGGTTTTAGTGCAATATTGTTAATATGTCCTAACTGACAAGCAAATGGTGTGTGTGAGAGGGAGGGAGAGAGAATCTGTGTTTTCTTTATCTATCGCTTACCATTTTCTTTTTGGTTGGTCCGCTTTCGACGTACTTGGCATTTTTTCAGAAACCTCAACTTCACGGTCGAGCTTGCAACCTTTAGGCATGAGGCTGGAATCTTTTCAAACCTAACAGCCTGTAAATCGAACGGACATGTTATATAGGTCATTTTAATGCGATTTGTCAGTTATAAAACATGGAAACTAGTGAAGATAAAGTGACCTTTGTTGATCCTAATCTTTACCTGGACATTTTACAAGGAGAGAGTTTCTTCTATAGACAGAGTATTAAGTTGTTCATTATTGTAATGGCATTTATCATGTTGACTGCAGCATATCTTTGGTTCTGTGCAGTTCTAAGAGGCCCACCTTCTAGGTTGTAAACTAAGGGGTTAGTTTATTGCAAATTGCTTGCGGCGCCTCTATAGGAGAATTTCAATAGAGCTGCCTAGGCATTTTCTGCAAGTCAGTGATCTTCATCTAGAGCACTAGTTCTTCAATTACACTTTTCAATCTTGTAGCAAATCATCCGCCGAGGGAGACAAAGCCGGATTCTTGTTGTCTAATATTTGTTTTACAGGGTGGAATGAAAAATTTGTCGCTGTGAAGAAAACACTTCAACTTTATTGAAAAAATTAATGCAGGTAACTTATGTAGTAGAGCTGACATCTATTCAATGTAGCCGCCTTCAGCCTCAATCACCGCCTCGATACGGATCAGGAATTGGGAGCATGCCTTTTCCACAACCGGGAGATCGTTGAATACTCGGATGATTGTGGCGACCAGACTGGCTTTCGTGTTGTGGGAGGTCATGTTGGTGATGTTCTCGAGATATGACCAAACGAAGTAATCCAATGGGTTCAGGTCGAGGGAGGAGAGAGGCGGTGAGAGAAGGATACAAAGTCGTAGCACTTCTTCTGAAGCCAAGCCTACATTTCTTTGGACTGCCAGCAGGAGATCACCACACTTTCAGCACATCTAGGTATATTTTGGTGTTGACTTCGAAGATGTGAGGGGCATGATGTGGTCCTCAATTGAGCTGTATCCACAAACGTCGAACCGTCCGGATTTTCATTTTGAGAGGGGTGTTGGAAATGGTCTTATTGTCATAACTTGGATCAGCAGAGGGCATGACTTGTACAGTGGCGCATTACCGATTTTGCTCGTTGAACATTGTGTCAACATAAGACGTATCGCTCTTGGGGTTCGTGGCCAACTAGTAGATAGTCTGCAACAAAAAAGAGACAACCGATGTTTATCAAAGGATATGGAATCATGTTGTCTTTTCTAGCGGAACAATTTTATCGTTCCACCCTGTATATTTTTTGGCTGTTGTCAAAGAAGTATTTATAAACGTAGGCAATGTTCTTTTCGAATCCATAGTATGTTTAGTGGGTACTGGATTTTCCCGCCATTAAAGATCGACCTTGTCTTACTCTGCCTTCATGGGGAGGTAAGCAAAAAATAACTACAAATCCGAATACGCTGAGATACACTGATATAATAACAAGTGAAACAGCGGATGCTTTTCGACGCACATTTCTGTGTGAAAACTGAAAGACAAACATGAACGACAATAGTGAAATGTTTGAGATGGTTTTCGTTCACATCAGGATTTCGATTTCTCGTACTAATGCGGGCATTTAAGGTTCAAATTACACTGCCTTCGGGACAAGATCAAAGTGTAGTATCTGTTCTTCAGATGCTGCACTTCTATTTCTTGTTCTCTTTCGGTGGAGGAGAAATCCATCACGACTGAGACAATTTTTATTTTTGTACCTTTTCTCCGCGTTAAAAAACGACCCTGGTGTCTAACTCTGTCCCGTGGGGAGGCATAGTAAATAGGTACACTACAACCAAATGCGATCCGTTGGGCTACCCACTGAGTTCGAGTTAAATTGTTTTAATCAGAAGGTGTATTTGCAAACAATTCGATATAGAAAAATAATTTAAAATTCGTCAGTTTATACTACCCTCCATTGTGTCTTCCTTCCACTTTCTCTTTCTCTAGCTACAAGTTAACAATATTACTAATTGTGGTGACATACTCTTGTTTAAAATTGACTCTAGCAATATTTTTAATTCTTTACCTTCCTTAGGTAGTCAGGAAGTTGGTGATAAAAATTGTATTAGCCAGGAAGGTGCAAAGAGTGGAGAACGCTGCACAACGGTTGGAAAGAGATAAATTGATTAGTTAATTAGAAGTGAAACAAAATGAAAATTATTTCAAACATAACCTCAAAAGTGAGGAATATTTTAGCATGTATTTTGTGCAGATAGAAAAAGTCTGAATGAATCAAACGTTGATTAACCCGGCTTTAATACAATCTAAATTTATAAACGCAAAAGTTGGGTCCATTTTCCTATTAGCCTATTTCGACTTAATATTTCTCACCATAGACGCACCATCTTTGTATACTGCTTATTTATATGCAATACTAGGTTACTTAATTAGCATATTAGTTTGAATAAGGAATATTTCATTAATTAACTATTTGTTCGCATTATTTGAATAATTCGGACGACTGTTCTCATCTTGAATGTGACTTGCACAGCATTTCGGTCGAAGTAACTTGAAACCTTCAGGTGTATAAAGCGGATTGTTTGAAATTGGGAAAGTGTTAAATCCATTTATCCGAATTTCGTATTTGTTCTTTTTTTTTTTTAAATTAAAACCAGTAAAAAAAATCAAATATGAAGAACGTCGGAGGTTACATCGACGAAAACGCTGTGCAAATAATGCTCAAGATGAGGAAAGTTGTCCAATTAAACTACGAACAAGCATTCATTATCTATAAAATTCAGAACTAGTATTTTTTTTTTTAATTCAATGTTTGCTTGTTTTGTTTTTTTATATAAAATATAGTTCTGTTTCACAAGATTGTTTTGTTTCATCGGAAAATATTTAGCATTTGTGTTCTGAAGCTTTCTCTTATGCAGTATTTTATTTTTTACTTGCAAGTAAAAGGAAGATTATGTTCTTTACACATACCTTTACGATAACATTAACTGATAAATTAGTATCGGAATAAACCTGTTACCTTTATTCATATAGATAAAATTGACTAGAAAGTGAACTTGGGTTTATCTCAGCAGTCTTGTAACTATCGTTTCCCTTTTTTTTTCTTTAGTTCTCACATTCCTGGGTCGGAATCTATTCATCAAACGCATATCATTTGCTAGTTTTTTAACTTGAAGTATTATTTTAGCTTACTCGCGTAAGTAGCTTTATGCCTTGTCTGGAGCGATTTCCATGTTTTCTTCTGTGTTTACAACAAATTAAGGAATATTTTTTTAAATTAATATTTAAAATATTTTAAGTAGCGAAACGATAGCGATCCAGCAACTCTAGCTAGTAATATTATGTAATATCTAAGAACGTGCTGAAAGAACATACGTTCGTTTACCTTACACGTTGCTGATGGAATTTTCTGGTGCACTTTCGTTCACTTCGACTCTATCGATTTCTCTCCAAGAAGAAAAAGCCAATAATAAAAACCTAAAATGAATTTCCTTAGTCTTCAAGTTCTCTGAAAGCAGTAAGTGTCTTTTATTCCATTCTAAAAGCGTCTCTAACTTTACTCTTTAACGAGCCGAAGGAAATGGCGTATTTATTACCCACGAACGCAGATAGCAACAAGTCCTCACTGTCGCACCCGAACCACGACAAGAGAATTCCTTTTTTACGCCGGCAATAAAAACTATACCATCTAATTTGGTAAGCCAGCTGTGTCACTCCATTGAGTCGATCCTCATGTGGCTTCCATCTCTGCACTTTGTGGCGATGGAAAAACAAAAAAGAAAATATTCGATTTTTAGCAAAAAAAAAAAAAAAAAAAAAAGATTGCACAAAATTTTGTCTACAAAGATGGCGCTGAATTATTTCAGATAAGATTTCTATGTTTTGTTATATTTTTTATTGGTGATATTTTATTTATTTTAAGCGAAATGGGAGTTCTTTTCCGTTTCATTACTGTCTGTCGTTATTTCGTCAATCCATTAGTACAAAAGTAGCCGTAAAATTTCCCAATACTTAAAATGTATTCCCAAATGCGAATACGTAAAAATCATAAACTTGGGCAAATAACGTTAACATTGAATCCGTGTTTCTATGTAAATTATATATATACTAGCCGGGCCTGTGGAAATTCAACAACGGCGTCTTTCATATCTAATATGTTGCTGTTGGGTATTCTGTGGACATTCAGCGTGAATGGAGACCCCGCGATATTACTGAAGCCATTTGTTAAAACTGTAAATGTATTCATCTAAGTAATCTGGTTAATGTACATAATTATACCATTTTTAGATAGAACAGATACTACCCATGGATCCTAAGCAGAAGACCAGCAAGGTATATTTTAGTTCCACGTACAGCTCAAAAGCGATATCGTTTTTTGGTTTTAATTTTTATTTTTTATTTTTTTTTTTCATTGCGTCTTCGGTGATCGGGATATCCTATTTATTAAAAAGGAAGATAGGTAATAACTATGTTAGGTATATATTCATTGATATCTATGTTTTTGTGTAGAGTAATGTGATCATCGGTTGATTGTGTCTGTGTCGAATATATACTCGAGAGTAAAAACAATGAAAAGAATATGCTGTTGTCATAGCCCTAGTAATAACATACTACGAACGAATTAGCGTATCTATATGCTAATTTATTTTTCGTAGTATTTTATCACCTTTTATTCTCCTTTTTAATAAAAAAAAAATGTAGTACACTACAAGAAGGGCCCGATATTGGCCGGGATGAGAATCAATGAATGTTCCCCCCTTCCAATACTTTTAGTGTCATCGGAAACTGTAAAATCGCCCATTTCTTAATCAAATCAATTGATTGCCTCTAGACGGTAATCATGAGTACGCTTCATATATCCCCAGCCTAGTGACTTAGTTCACAATACATAGTCTACATTGCACTGTAGAGAAACGTCTGATTTTACAAAAAATTTTATAAGTGCTTGAATCACAGTTTAAAATCCAAAATTGTGTTCTAAGCAGAAACATTAATTTCGAATATGCTCGTTTTATCAAAGAACCTACTGTTGATTTTATACACCGGCCTTTCTGCTTGTTCAGTGATGAAAACTTCTTAAATACATTTGTGATGTTAGGCTTTATAAAGGTGTTAACCTTGTTTAAAATCAGACTTCTTTCATCAGATGTTTTGATCGTCGATGTTTCAACTGTTGTATCTATGTCAAAGTAGATACGAATGAAAAAAGAAAACATTGTAGTCAGAAACGAAGAGGAGAGATTGTGTTTATACACGATAAAGCGATTTCATTTTAATTAAACTTTCTTGATTAACTGTCGGAATCTCACAGTGCTGAAGTATGTCGATCTATTTGAGGATATTTCCACTTCATTCATTTCATCTAAGGATATTAAATCCTTAAATAGTGCAAATGAGAACAGAATGCATATTTTCTCATTAAAACGAATGATGGCAGTAATAGAAAGTTCTATTAGAATATACGTTATTCTTGAACCCTGGAAATGGCTTGAACGCCTGGTGATCGCTCTTAGTTAATCATGACAAAGCGATGACAATTACAATCAGCCGCGAGACTACATATATTACTTATAACAAATAGTGATTAATTACCTTCTTAACAACGGAAGGTGAGTTCTATAATTTGATTTGGTTGCTTAAAATAGAATCACTGTCTCTCGCCTTCTACTGCAGGCGGTTATGACTGTAAGAGAATCAGTTTCATATTGGCAACGAAGTTTCATCGACTGATCATTCCCCGCCTCGTTTTGAGATTTGAAAATGATAAATAATAAAACAATTGATAATCAAAGTTTTCCAATGCATGAATTTATATATTTTAGTTTTGTTTCTGCATTTTTTTTTTTAGATATGGATTGATAATTTGCATTATTCAGACTACTGTTCTCATCTTGAGTTTTATTCACACAACCTTTCGACTGATGTAACCCATGACCTTCTTCAGGTGTATCATTAAACTCTGGAATTATACTGTTAATCGCCCGAGGCGCCTTTACCGTTAAATGGCGACTGACTCCTTAGGCATTATTGTAGGGCAGAGCGCTGACTCTACTAATCCCTTTTTCCAACCCATCAAGCTGACTTTAGATTGTTGTTATAATAATAATAATAATAATAATAATAATAATGATAATAATAATTATAGTAATAATAATAATAATAATAATAATAATAATAATATAAATATCGTAAGGGTAAACCCCCACTGCAGCAACATCTGGCACAAGGCCAAAATGTAGGTAAAATCAGCTCCTCTGAGGGTGCATTTCGATCAGACGCAAAATTATAGAGAACTAACCAGTTTGCAATCCCCTATAAGTGTCCATCAGATTGTTTGCAATAAATAACATACTTCTAAAAGAAAATACCTGGAAGTTGTATTTTCTTTGATATCGCCGAACCATATATTTCACTCTGACAAAAGTAGAGCTGGTGGTTTGAGGGATTCTCACCGGTGCCATAATAAGGCAAACCAATTGTGGTACAACAATTGGAACATTTACTTTATTTTTTGACAGTCGACTATTATATAACTGGCAAATGTATGAATAATACACAACAAACATCCACAAAGTTGATACAGCTTAATCGGCGTAATTTCAATGTATAATATGTAAACTTAAGAGGGTCAATTATTCAGAGGTCAAGTAGCTATTTATAATTTAATGCTATCAAAATGTGCACGCATCTTTTAATGTTATCATGTCTGTTTTTCAGTCACTAAAGAAAAATATTTTGTTTTTTTCATATAATTATTTTGTTTACGCTGCCACAAGAGAAGAGATGGATTGGGCGAAGAAGAGAGGGGGCTGGAAAAGAGGGGAATAGAAGTTATGTTCTCGCCCTAGGCAATGCCGGGTAGGTCTGCTGGTTTTATCTAAAAGCAAAAATAACTATTATTATACTATATATGCAGTCTGAATTTAAAAGAATAGTAGTGAAAATTATAATTTTTAACTCTATTTTTGTTGGGTCTTATTTATTTGCTTCTCTCCGCACGGTTATTAATTCCTAATAATGAACCCCTTGGATGAGAACAAAATTTAAAACTGCTTAAGTCTCAAATGATTTCTTGTCTGAGGGCAGAAAAGATGGCGTGTTCCATTAAAACAGATACTCTATGAGCTCAAATGTGTAAGTTTTTAATTCATCGTAAAACTACTATTAAACATGATTCGTTGGCAGACAGCGAACATCATTTTCTTTTCTGTGGCATTGTATGTGTCTTCCGGTAAAAAGCAAGATAAAAGATCTTGTGAATTGCATGAATTAATATTTCATATGGAGGCCGAGAAAGTATTAAACGGGTGCAAAAAGACCTACTTGAATGTATGAAGAAAAGAGTTTCGAGCTAAAGTGCTTGTCAACGCTAATTAGTCTGTAACCAAGCAACAGTCATCAACCAAGAAATAAGAATATTGATTTTAGTTTCTTTTTTTTTTCTTTGCTTCAAAACGAAGTTTGATAATTACCTAATTACCTCCCTTTGATTAGCACTCTTGTAAACACATTTTCTTTTCACTTTCATTTCCTTTGCTTTCCTTTTCGTTTTCTTAAGTTTGTTTGGCTGGAAATGCTTGCTTTTATTTGGTAACGAATCATACTCTTCAGGAACTTTTTTTTACAACGGACCACATTTCATTTTCTGGTTATTATGCAAGCAACTAATCCCTTAGGAGGTTAAATAGGAAAATAATTAAGTAAGCAAATTAACAGATGATGAGATAAGATATACCAATCGATGGACTGAAATATAGATGAGATAATAGAATAGTCTAAAACAATATTTATATGCAATACGTGTTTGTCTGAATACTTTTTCTTAACATATAAACGATCTAGATACATATAAATCCTTCATTTACGTATCAGTTAAATAGTAATATAGACTCTCAAACTGTTGAGAACTTGAATGCCTACTAGACACTATCCTCGAGTGTCTAATGTCTCTGCGTATATGGGTTTGCCAGAACCTGACATGAGGATACTTTTCTCTTAAAGTAAAACCTGACCAAATATTCAAAATTACATGCTCAAATAAGATCTCCTCACAATGCTTGATAATCCACCAGACTAGATGAATTCTTGTCCTGGAATCCAGTAAGACCAAGAGACCAAAACAAAAGATATACTCCAACATATGAAAATGGTTAATTGGGAAGAGGAAAATTATGTTCTCAATTTCTTTACTAACTCAGTGTTTGAGAGATAAAGAATTTAATGGAATATTCGAATATTTATGTATCTCATAGTTTAAGTGTTAGCCCCTGGTTGCGGGCCCCTTGATTTCCGAGAACTTCGACTGAAGCAAAAGAAAACAAAAAAAAATTGAAGTTTAGATTTTTAAAATTTCCCAAATAAAACTGATTTTATTTTGCATACTATGTCTGTTTTCAACCGTTCTGAACTTGTCCTTGCTACTGAAATGCCGGTTCAGGAAGGGTGCGATTTGAGGTCGCGTAATACCCGTTTCATGAGTCATTTGTACTGTCCTACAGATTAAAAGAATGGCAACATAATTTATATCTTTGCTATTAGATACAGTAACCTGCTGTGTGGTAAGATTTCAAGGAAACCCAACAATATATATATTTTTTAATTATAGTAAGAACTGTAATTCCAATTACCTATTCCAGTGGTTTATTTCCTAGAACTGCTGGTTTGTAGAAAACTCTTTCTGTTCACTCTTTTACTCCCTTCTATAGATTAGGAGAATAAAAACAAAATATCTTATG
Organism: Euprymna scolopes; assembly: GCF_053919585.1. Lineage (NCBI taxonomy): Eukaryota > Metazoa > Mollusca > Cephalopoda > Sepiida > Sepiolidae > Euprymna > Euprymna scolopes. The sequence continues at coordinate 186,405,377 of NC_136484.1, read as the reverse complement.
TCTGTCTTTGTTTATCCCTGCCATTTTTCAATCGGTTCAGAAGTGCGGTTGGTATTGCTAAACAGTTTCACTTTGTACAAGCATTTAAAATTGTCGTAGACTCTTGAAAATTAATGCTAACTACCCAAACAGGCAATTTGTTACACAAAGAACTTGAAAAACAATTTTTAATAGTTTTATAGTAACAGCAAGCCTTCACCACAACCCCATAGTTTTAAAACAACTATAACTGCACATGAAACCTCTGCACGGGCAGGCAAACATGTAGAAGGAAGTCCACGTACAACGTGCTTTAAATAAGTTTCCAGACTTTTTTGTACATGCATGAGAAATTGTCGTCGACTCTTGAAAATTCAGTATGTTGTTGTTAGACATCTCATGAGATGACTAACCAATTACTATGATTTCAGGTTCGAATGAACAGATACAGCAGGAATTGGAATACAACCTAGTAAAGCCTGATTGTAACAGATGGTGAACTTCCGAAATGCTATCTGGACTTGAAGACAATTTAGAAGAAGGATATGCAATAAAATTCTGTTTTAAACTTGGAAAAATTCCACAGAAACGTATGGAATGCTTCAGACTGCTTTTGGACTATCTTACATGCATAGAGCATCAGATTTTAGCTGACATAGGAGATTCAAGGAAGGCAGAGAGTCTGTGATGAGGTGTAGAAGGCGTAAAGAAGTCGGAACACCATAGTTGATTGGCCAAATAAAGTATTTAATGGATAAGGACCGTCGTTTGTCTATAGAGACAGTAAGTACAGTTTGATCCCATTGAGGGAATTGTACACACAATTATTCACGAGGATCTGAAGATGCTGAAGATTTGCGCGAATGCACCAGTCCACAACTACATCCTTGTTACAAAATATTTGACCAAGATGGACATAAGGATAGTTCCTCATCCTCCATATAGTCTGTGATTTTTGGTTATTCCCTAAGCTCAAGGAAAATCTTAGAAGCTGGTGTTATGAAACAATTGAGATGGAAGAGGCTGTGACACAAGGGTCATTGACATACGCACACAAGAGGACTTCCATAGTCTTTTAGAAGATTTTGGGACGGTAAAAGTGCATTGCAGCCGGAGAAGATTACTTCGAAGGGGCCGAGAGTTTCGTGTATGTACTGTCAATGAAAGTGCCCACACGAAAAAAGTATGGAAATTCATTTAAGTTACCGTGTGTGTGTGTGTGTGTGTGTGTGTGTGTGTGTGTGTGTGTGTGTGTGTGTATGTGTGTGTGTGTGTGTGTCGCTCTACTTCGCGTAAAAGAAACATGTTTATTTCTTGGATTTCTTACGGTGAAGGCATTTGAAGCCATGTTATATAAAGAGAAGCGAGAAAGAAATAAAGTTCTCCAAAGATCAGCCGATTGAAAGGCTTTTTCGAAATAACATGCAAATCGGAGTGGAAATAAGTATTTCTTTTCTGGAAAGGTTTCGTTCCAGACTGGATCTATTTAAAACTTCATTTTTCATTGTGCCAACGTTGGGGGAAAAAATCTCGAAAGAGTTTTCTAATATAAATGTATAAAATGTCAAACTTTTGTTCAGATATAAATTATTTATCCTTCTAAAGGAATTTTTGGATACTTTCTCTCTCTCTCTCTCTCATATATATATATATATATATATATATATATATATATATATATATATATATATATGTGGCAATTCGTTATCAAAGAATGCTTGATTGAATACGACAGTTTTCTATTTTTTTAATTTTCTTGTGATTTTCTCACATGACGGGCACTTGTGGTCTCAGCTGGTAAATTGTGTATTGTGGCACCGAGCGATCTGTCTCGTCAATTTCCCGAGCGCTTTCAATCATACGATCGCTATCAGGAGTAATATTTTGGAAAAGGCGTTGTCCATTTGATTTTTATATTCTTTTGCAATTTGTCTGGCAGAGAAAGAACGATAAATGTGCCGTGTTTATTATTTATTTATCGTTTAGAAATGGCCGAAACAAAATCACTCGGTACCACGATGCACAATTTAACAGCTGAAGCCAAAAGAATTGCTAGTCACGTCGAGAAAATCATTACAAAAGTTAAAAATAAAAGAACAAGTCCGACGTATTTAATCAGATGCGTATTATACAAAATATCATGCTATGCTTATTATGGATAAAACAATACTGTTGCTCTCATTAATTTTTAATATATATTTATATTCGTTCAAAAATATAGATTTGGAATCCGTCTGTTCTAGCAGACCTTTTTTTTTTTTGCTTTGGTTATAAATTTGTCATTTAGATTATAAACAGTAACAATAACCCGGCCGCATGTTTTACCAAATATATACGGACAAGCAAAGTATAGTATATTCTCTCCTCAAAAGAGGAGTTATAGCGCGTGAGGATTATAGCAGGACGAAAATATACTGCACTCGCCGTCCCTCTAGAAAAAAGGTAATGCCTAGAAGGATGGTATCCTGACCGCATATACTACACTCTCTTCCTGAATTGAGCATTTTTGTTATGGAAATCTCTCCACATAAAGCATGAGAGCCATACGATGTCATAGCGAACACAATTTTAACTAATTTAATTCGCGCTGGCCACGCGTATCTCCCGGACATACAAATAACATTGCCGTTAAAGAAAAGCACACAGACTATTTTTACTGTTATTTTCTTTCGTTTTAACACCATGCGATGAAAAAAAAAATGAGAAAGCGTATAACACCGAAAACTTTTATTTTCAATATATAAATCTTCTGACTTGAAGTACTGTATGTATATATGTATATATATATATACATATATACATACATATATATATATATACATATATATATATACACACACATATATATATATATATATATACACACATATATATATACACACACATATATATATATATACATATATATATATATACATATATATATATGTGTGTGTGTGTGTGTGTAAAAATATTAAAATATATTTACTTTACATTTCTCAGACAAATACAAAAATACTAGTCAACAATTATAGTTTCCTAACTAAAATCTACCGATTTAACAAGAATTGATATAATTTCGCCTGGATAGACCTTTTCTATTGCCTTTCTCTTGACACTAGAACTATCCTCGTAACTGACCGCTTTTACTTCCCAGCAAAGCTAGTACCTAATTAGTATTTTGCTTACATATGATGTTGCTAAATAACTATCAAACAATCTCAATGTCGCTTAATTACTTTTATCCGACGGGAAAGGGTTGTTTACGAATCTATCGTCACCAAAACAAATTTCTGTAAGTTCATATAATGCAACTGCGTGAAATCAAGGAGTGTATTTTTTGCCTGCAGCGTATAACGCAATAAGGCCACTAATATATCGTTTTCAAACAAAATAGCCGATTAAACTATCTTTTTGCAAAATGGATTTAAAATTGTCCAGTTCAAAAAGCAACGATCTGCTGATGGAGCCTCGAGAGTGGTTGACTTTTTCGCGTGTCCTCATTTCGGATCTTTAAATCGTCTGTCCTTTCCTTGTTGATGCACACACGTATCACCTCCACCATCACCCTCTCTTAATCCCACCTCGGCAAATTAGCGCCCGTTGCTCTGTCGTCGTTCGCGTTGACATTTTCGTCAGCGCCGCTCGCCGCGGAAAAAGCAGCTCCGTGTTCAAATTACTCGACCCAAATATGAATCTTAAACACGAGTTGATTGCCGTATTGTGGGCTGATGACTGCGGTGTTTCACCACAATTTGTCACTTTTTTTTTCTTAAATACCGTGGAAATAAAACAAAAAAAAAGATATGATAATAGTACCAGTGGTTCCTAATTTGCACTCGCACGCACAGACGTCAAACTGTCATTAGACGTACTCCGGAAGAGAACGAAGTAAATATAATACCCTCTAAAACATAATGGAGGAATGTATGATATCTTCGAGCGGAAACAGTTTTGAATATACGAGGAGTATGAGATTCTTAACCGAATGATTGTCCCACAGAGATGGATGAGACTGGCATTAAATTATGAAATGAAACATTTCAGTCTTTTTTTTTTCCTGGTTCCCCCTTCTTGCATTTACACACACACACACACACACACACACACACACACACACACACACACACACACAGATCTCTCTTTCACCTCTTTCCTCCCTGCAATCTCATTCTTCCCTCCAACTACGTTTTTTTGCCTCATTGACTTTTCTCCGCCCCCAACCCGACTTTTTTTTACCCCCCTCATCCCCACACCCCGACTTTTTCTTCCCACCAACCCCCATTCCCGACCTTTTCTCCACCCCCATCCCCGACCTTTTCTCCACCCCCATCCCCGACCTTTTCTCCACCCCATCCTCCTCTCTCTTTTCTCCACCCCATCCTCCTCTCTCTTTTCTCACCACCCCATCCCCCTCTCTTTTCTCACCCCCATCCCCCTCTCTTTTCTCCACCCCCCATCCCCCTCTCTTTTCTCCACCCCCATCCCCCTCTCTCTTTTCTCGACCCCCATCCCCCTCTCTTTTCTCGACCCCCATCCCCCTCTCTCTTTTCTCGACCACCATCCCCCTCTCTCTTTTCTCGACCCCCATCCCCCTCTCTCTTTTCTCGACCCCCATCCCCCTCTCTTTTCTCGACCCCCATCGCCCTCTCTCTTTTCTCGACCCCCATCCCCCTCTCTCTTTTCTCGACCCCCATCCCCCTCTCTCTTTTCTCGACCCCCATCCCCCTCTCTCTTTTCTCGACCCCCATCCCCCTCTCTCTTTTCTCGACCCCCATCCCCCTCTCTCTTTTCTCGACCCCCATCCCCCTCTCTCTTTTCTCGACCCCCATCCCCCTCTCTCTTTTCTCGACCCCCATCCTCCTCTCTCTTTTCTCGACCCCCATCCTCCTCTCTCTTTTCTCGACCCCCATCCTCCTCTCTCTTTTCTCGACCCCCATCCTCCTCTCTCTTTTCTCGACCCCCATCCTCCTCTCTCTTTTCTCGACCCCCATCCCCCTCTCTCTTTTCTCCACTCCCATCCCCCTCTCTCTTTTCTCCACCCCCACCCCCCTCTCTCTTTTCTCCACCCCCACCCCCCTCTCTCTTTTCTCCACCCCCATCCCCCCTCTCTTTTCTCCACCCCCATCCCCCTCTTTCTTTTCTCCAGCCACATCCCCCTCTCTCTTTTCTCCAGCCACATCCCCCTCTCTCTTTTCTCCAGCCACATCCCCCTCTCTCTTTTCTCCAGCCACATCCCCCTCTCTCTTTTCTCCAGCCACATCCCCCTCTCTCTTTTCTCCAGCCACATCCCCCTCTCTCTTTTCTCCAGCCACATCCCCCTCTCTCTTTTCTCCAGCCACATCCCCCTCTCTCTTTTCTCCAGCCACATCCCCCTCTCTCTTTTCTCCAGCCACATCCCCCTCTCTCTTTTCTCCAGCCACATCCCCCTCTCTCTTTTCTCCAGCCACATCCCCCTCTCTCTTTTCTCCAGCCACATCCCCCTCTCTATTTTCTCCAGCCACATCCCCCTCTCTCTTTTCTCCAGCCACATCCCCCTCTCTCTTTTCTCCAGCCACATCCCCCTCTCTCTTTTCTCCAGCCACATCCCCTTCTCTCTTTTCTCCAGCCACATCCCCCTCTCTCTTTTCTCCAGCCACATCCCCCTCTCTCTTTTCTCCAGCCACATCCCCCTCTCTCTTTTCTCCAGCCACATCCCCCTCTCTCTTTTCTCCAGCCACATCCCCCTCTCTCTTTTCTCCAGCCACATCCCCCTCTCTCTTTTCTCCAGCCACATCCCCCTCTCTCTTTTCTCCAGCCACATCCCCCTCTCTCTTTTCTCCAGCCACATCCCCCTCTCTCTTTTCTCCAGCCACATCCCCCTCTCTCTTTTCTCCAGCCACATCCCCCTCTCTCTTTTCTCCAGCCACATCCCCCTCTCTCTTTTCTCCAGCCACATCCCCCTCTCTCTTTTCTCCAGCCACATCCCCCTCTCTCTTTTCTCCACCCCACCCCTCTCTCTTTTCTCCACCCCACCCCTTCTCTCTTTTCTCCACCCCCTTTCTTTTTTCTCCACCCCCTTTCTTTTTTCTCCACCCCCTTTCTTTTTTCTCCACCCCCTTTCTTTTTTCTCCACCCCCTTTCTCTTTTCTCCACCCCCTTTCTCTTTTCTCCACCCCCTTTCTTTTTTCTCCACCCCCTTTCTTTTTTCTCCACCCCCTTTCTTTTTTCTCCACCCCCTTTCTTTTTTCTCCACCCCCTTTCTTTTTTCTCCACCCCCTTTCTTTTTTCTCCACCCCCTTTCTTTTTTCTCAACCCCCGCTCTCTTTTCTTGGCTCTCTCTCTCTTCTTGGCTCTCTCTCTCTTCTTTGCTCTCTCTCTCTCTCTTCTTTGCTCTCTCTCTCTCTCTTCTTTGCTCTCTCTCTCTTCTTTGCTCTCTCTCTCTTCTTTGCTCTCTCTCTCTTCTTTGCTCTCTCTCTCTTCTTGGCTCTCTCTCTCTTCTTGGCTCTCTCTCTCTCTTCTTGGCTCTCTCTCTCTCTCTTCTTGGCTCTCTCTCTCTCTTCTTGGCTCTCTCTCTCTCTCTTCTTGGCTCTCTCTCTCTCTCTTCTTGGCTCTCTCTCTCTCTTCTTGGCTCTCTCTCTCTCTCTTCTTGGCTCTCTCTCTCTCTTCTTGGCTCTCTCTCTCTCTTCTTGGCTCTCTCTCTCTCTTCTTGGCTCTCTCTCTCTCTTCTTGGCTCTCTCTCTCTTCTTGGCTCTCTCTCTCTCTTCTTGGCTCTCTCTCTCTCTTCTTGGCTCTCTCTCTCTCTTCTTGGCTCTCTCTCTCTCTTCTTGGCTCTCTCTCTCTCTCTTCTTGGCTCTCTCTCTCTCTCTTCTTGGCTCTCTCTCTCTCTCTCTCTTCTTGGCTCTCTCTCTCTCTCTTCTTGGCTCTCTCTCTCTCTCTTCTTGGCTCTCTCTCTCTCTCTTCTTGGCTCTCTCTCTCTCTCTTCTTGGCTCTCTCTCTCTCTCTTCTTGGCTCTCTCTCTCTCTTTTCTTGGCTCTCTCTCTCTCTCTTCTTGGCTCTCTCTCTCTCTCTTCTTGGCTCTCTCTCTCTCTTCTTGGCTCTCTCTCTCTCTTCTTGGCTCTCTCTCTCTCTCTTCTTGGCTCTCTCTCTCTCTCTCTTCTTGGCTCTCTCTCTCTCTCTCTCTTCTTGGCTCTCTCTCTCTCTCTTCTTGGCTCTCTCTCTCTCTCTTCTTGGCTCTCTCTCTCTCTCTTCTTGGCTCTCTCTCTCTCTCTTCTTGGCTCTCTCTCTCTCTCTTCTTGGCTCTCTCTCTCTCTCTTCTTGGCTCTCTCTCTCTCTCTTCTTGGCTCTCTCTCTCTCTCTTCTTGGCTCTCTCTCTCTCTCTTCTTGGCTCTCTCTCTCTCTCTTCTTGGCTCTCTCTCTCTCTTCTTGGCTCTCTCTCTCTCTTCTTTGCTCTCTCTCTCTCTTCTTGGCTCTCTCTCTCTCTCTCTTCTTGGCTCTCTCTCTCTCTCTCTCTTCTTGGCTCTCTCTCTCTCTCTCTTCTTGGCTCTCTCTCTCTCTCTCTCTTCTTGGCTCTCTCTCTCTCTCTCTTCTTGGCTCTCTCTCTCTCTCTCTCTTCTTGGCTCTCTCTCTCTCTCTTCTTGGCTCTCTCTCTCTCTCTCTTCTTGGCTCTCTCTCTCTCTTCTTGGCTCTCTCTCTCTCTTCTTGGCTCTCTCTCTCTCTCTTCTTGTCTCTCTCTCTCTCTTCTTGTCTCTCTCTCTCTCTTCTTGTCTCTCTCTCTCTCTTCTTGGCTCTCTCTCTCTCTTCTTGGCTCTCTCTCTCTCTTCTTGGCTCTCTCTCTCTCTTCTTGGCTCTCTCTCTCTCTTCTTGGCTCTCTCTCTTTCTTCTTGGCTCTCTCTCTCTCTTCTTGGCTCTCTCTCTTCTTGGCTCTCTCTCTCTTCTTGGCTCTCTCTCTTCTTGGCTCTCTCTCTCTCTCTTCTTGGCTCTCTCTCTCTCTCTTCTTGGCTCTCTCTCTCTCTTCTTGGCTCTCTCTCTCTCTCTTCTTGGCTCTCTCTCTCTCTCTTCTTGGCTCTCTCTCTCTCTCTTCTTGGCTCTCTCTCTCTCTTCTTGGCTCTCTCTCTCTTCTTGGCTCTCTCTCTCTCTCTTCTTGGCTCTCTCTCTCTCTCTTCTTGGCTCTCTCTCTCTCTCTCTTCTTGGCTCTCTCTCTCTCTTCTTGGCTCTCTCTCTCTCTTCTTGGCTCTCTCTCTCTCTTCTTGGCTCTCTCTCTCTCTTCTTGGCTCTCTCTCTCTCTTCTTGGCTCTCTCTCTCTTCTTGGCTCTCTCTCTCTCTCTCTTCTTGGCTCTCTCTCTCTCTCTTCTTGGCTCTCTCTCTCTCTTCTTGGCTCTCTCTCCCTCTTCTTGGCTCTCTCTCCCTCTTCTTGGCTCTCTCTCTCTCTCTCTTCTTGGCTCTCTCTCTCTCTCTCTTCTTGGCTCTCTCTCTCTCTTCTTGGCTCTCTCTCTCTCTCTTCTTGGCTCTCTCTCTCTCTCTCTTCTTGGCTCTCTCTCTCTCTCTTCTTGGCTCTCTCTCTCTCTTCTTGGCTCTCTCTCTCTCTCTTCTTGGCTCTCTCTCTCTCTCTTCTTGGCTCTCTCTCTCTCTCTTCTTGGCTCTCTCTCTCTCTTCTTGGCTCTCTCTCTCTCTCTTCTTGGCTCTCTCTCTCTCTCTTCTTGGCTCTCTCTCTCTCTCTTCTTGGCTCTCTCTCTCTCTTCTTGGCTCTCTCTCTCTCTTCTTGGCTCTCTCTCTCTCTTCTTGGCTCTCTCTCTCTCTTCTTGGCTCTCTCTCTCTTCTTGGCTCTCTCTCTCTCTTCTTGGCTCTCTCTCTCTTCTTGGCTCTCTCTCTCTCTCTCTTCTTGGCTCTCTCTCTCTCTCTTCTTGGCTCTCTCTTTCTCTCTTCTTGGCTCTCTCTCTCTCTCTTCTTGGCTCTCTCTCTCTCCTCTTGGCTCTCTATCTCTCCTCTTGGCTCTCTCTCTCTCTTCTTGGCTCTCTCTCTCTCTTCTTGGCTCTCTCTCTCTCTTCTTGGCTCTCTCTCTCTCTTCTTGGCTCTCTCTCTCTCTTCTTGGCTCTCTCTCTCTCTCTCTCTCTCTCTCTCTCTCTCTCTCTCTCTTCTTGGCTCTCTCTCTCTCTTCTTGGCTCTCTCTCTCTCTTCTTGGCTCTCTCTCTCTCTCTTCTTGGCTCTCTCTCTCTCTCTTCTTGGCTCTCTCTCTCTCTCTTCTTGGCTCTCTCTCTCTCTCTTCTTGGCTCTCTCTCTCTCTCTTCTTGGCTCTCTCTCTCTCTCTTCTTGGCTCTCTCTCTCTCTCTTCTTGGCTCTCTCTCTCTCTCTCTTCTTGGCTCTCTCTCCCTCTTCTTGGCTCTCTCTCTCTCTTCTTGGCTCTCTCTCTCTCTTCTTGGCTCTCTCTCTCTCTTCTTGGCTCTCTCTCTCTCTTCTTGGCTCTCTCTCTCTCTTCTTGGCTCTCTCTCCCTCTTCTTGGCTCTCTCTCCCTCTTCTTGGCTCTCTCTCTCTCTTCTTGGCTCTCTCTCTCTCTCTCTTCTTGGCTCTCTCTCTCTCTTCTTGGCTCTCTCTCTCTCTTCTTGGCTCTCTCTCTCTCTCTTCTTGGCTCTCTCTCTCTCTCTCTTCTTGGCTCTCTCTCCCTCTTCTTGGCTCTCTCTCCCTCTTCTTGGCTCTCTCTCCCTCTTCTTGGCTCTCTCTCCCTCTTCTTGGCTCTCTCTCCCTGTTCTTGGCTCTCTCTCCCTCTTCTTGGCTCTCTCTCTCTCTCTTCTTGGCTCTCTCTCTCTCTCTTCTTGGCTCTCTCTCTCTTCTTGGCTCTCTCTCTCTCTCTTCTTGGCTCTCTCTCTCTTCTTGGCTCTCTCTCTCTTCTTGGCTCTCTCTCTCTTCTTGGCTCTCTCTCTCTCTTCTTGGCTCTCTCTCTCTCTCTTCTTGGCTCTCTCTCTCTCTCTCTTCTTGGCTCTCTCTCTCTCTCTCTCTTCTTGGCTCTCTCTCTCTCTCTCTTCTTGGCTCTCTCTCTCTCTCTCTTCTTGGCTCTCTCTCTCTCTCTCTTCTTGGCTCTCTCTCTCTCTCTCTCTTCTTGGCTCTCTCTCTCTCTCTCTCTCTTCTTGGCTCTCTCTCTCTCTCTCTCTTCTTGGCTCTCTCTCTCTCTCTCTTCTTGGCTCTCTCTCTCTCTCTCTTCTTGGCTCTCTCTCTCTCTTCTTGGCTCTCTCTCTCTCTCTTCTTGGCTCTCTCTGTTTTCTTGGCTCTCTCTCTCTCTCTCTGTTTTCTTGGCTCTCTCTCTCTCTCTCTGTTTTCTTGGCTCTCTCTCTCTCTCTCTGTTTTCTTGGCTCTCTCTCTCTCTCTCTGTTTTCTTGGCTCTCTCTCTCTCTCTCTGTTTTCTTGGCTCTCTCTCTCTCTCTCTCTGTTTTCTTGGCTCTCTCTCTCTCTCTCTCTGTTTTCTTGGCTCTCTCTCTCTCTCTGTTTTCTTGGCTCTCTCTCTCTCTCTCTCTCTCTGTTTTCTTGGCTCTCTCTCTCTCTCTCTCTCTTTTTTCTTGGCTCTCTCTCTCTCTCTCTTTTTTCTTGGCTCTCTCTCTCTCTCTCTGTTTTCTTGGCTCTCTCTCTCTCTCTCTCTGTTTTCTTGGCTCTCTCTCTCTCTCTCTGTTTTCTTGGCTCTCTCTCTCTCTCTCTCTCTCTGTTTTCTTGGCTCTCTCTCTCTCTCTCTCTCTCTGTTTTCTTGGCTCTCTCTCTCTCTCTCTCTGTTTTCTTGGCTCTCTCTCTGGCTTTTGTTCTCGGTTCTCTTTCTCGTTAATACTCGATTCTCTTTGTTTTCTCATCTCAGCTTTCTGTCATAAATAAAATGTTATTTTTTACTTACATTTTACAATCATTTGAATTTATATGAAACTCAAATCGGAGTATAACATGCACGCAATTATATTTCTCCAATTATGACAGTGTATACTATGTAATAAACAAAGTGTGTGTATGTAGTTTAAATGTCTGATTTTTTTTTTTTTTAACGAATCCTGTTCTTCGAGCGAGGAACAAAATCTTACCAGACAAGCTTATTTTGTTGTTAGTCTCGAAAGAGCGAACGCACGCATTTGAAATAGACGAAAGAAATGCGGGTCTCAATATTTAGCCGACAGCTTTCGAAATCCGATTAAAATCATAAACGACAAAAAGAGAAGAAATAGTTTTAAATTTAAGTCTACCTCACTTGGTTCCAGAAAAAGAATATTTCGGTCGGAATTGATCCGTTAAATCTTTTCCACCTGATAGTTTCACTAAAGGTTTTTGCATAGATTAAAACTATTTTCGGGATGCAACCGACCTCGGAGAATTTTTAAATGAATTTTCTGGTGCGCTTTCTGCTTGTCTATCATGTCTCTATTATGTGGTTGTACGTGTGCGTATATGTTTATCTGTACTTATATGTATTGCTGTAGTTTCCTAGATGCTAATCTAACGAATTCTTGTTTATAAAATAGTGCTCACTAACAAATACAGCTGTATTGTACGAATCTCTTTATTTTTTACAAACATTATTAGGTACATATATGCATACATGTTTCAGCTGCAACTTGTGTTGATTTCTCTCTTCCTAAATTCTGCGTTATCAGGCTACTAGTTCATGGACTAGTGCCCTGGTGACGTTGGATTTCTAAGGAAAATATATACATATGTGTAGCCAATGTTTTTAAAGAAAATTATATATGTAAGTGTGTACAGAGAGGGCGAAAGAGATGTAAATGTACTCTGTATCTACCATAATACGCACATGTGTGTGTATATATATATATATATATATATATATATATGTGTGTACTTGCAGGTTGTCCGGTCGTTAGATACGCTAAAATGATATTTTAATTAATTCATACCACGTATTTATTATTATAGAGACAATTCTCTATCGATTATTACATTGAACCTAATTAGTAGTGAGATTTAAAAAAAAAAAACATCTAAACCAAAACATAGAACCCTCCACCCTCATTCCTTAGCCTCTGAGCCACGCCCATACGCATGTTCACCTGCCATCCCATTTTTTAAAGATGGAATCGTCCGATAATCGAAGATATTATTCAAGCAAATGCGCAATATCTAAAGGTATATACATTATATTATAAAATAATGAAACCAAAGGAGATGCGGAGTTTACATGATATAATCAATGGTAAACTTCAATCTAATATAAATACCAGTATTTATATATAGATATTTTAATCCCAACGAAATAAAAAGCTCAATACACACACAATGTATTTCCTTATATATGTGTGTGTGTGCATGTATTTGTTTATGTGCGTATGTGTTTCACAATAAGTAAAGATCTTTTTTCTCTTGAAATATATGTGGTGTTCTTCTTTTAAAGCATTTTCATACTTCTATCGCATTTCCCTTGCTCCCCACGTCTCTTACAATTACGATGTGAAATATTTAAATTCCTCGTGTGACGTGTGTGAATAGATTTAACTGTTTCCATCTGGGCAAGATTTAATTCAACTTTTTTTTTTTTTTTTTTTGTCCGCGCATAAATTTGAAAAGCTTCCATTTTTATGTCAACGGAGTCGCGAATACATCCGCATACAAATATAGCGCCGTGCATCTATTCATGTATGTACTGTGAATATGTTTCCATTTGTAGAAAAATGTTCAATTTTGTATGCGTAAATAATAAAAGTATGTGTATATCTATATAATATTCTGCTTTTTAGTTAGTCCGTACGTTACATATTGGAATGCGTCGAATACAAGTTTGGAATGCCAAACTACTTCAAAACAGATAAAATTCACGAAATTTGGCTTTCAAAAATTCAATCTGTTAACCCTGAACAAGAATGAATGATCTTTTGATGTAGCATCGTTTTCGTATTCCATTTTAATAAGGTTATTATTGTAATGGTTTTAACTTGTAGCTTCAACGTGCAGCGGTGCTTTACCAAAGAAAAAGTCAGTGAAATATTATTTAAAAAATCATGTAAAAAAAAATAAATAAAGAGGAAATAAAAAAGAACTTTGTGAAGAACTGGACTAAAGAAAAGAAAATAAAAGATTGCTTGTTACAGTGTGATTGTATTATTTTTTGATTACATATGTAGCACAATATTACTCTCTAAGTATTTATTAGTGCTTTTTTTGAGTCAGTTGTATTGAAAATACGATGGAAACTATTTTCATCGAAATGTTGAATTCATATTTGCTGCGTGGTATTCGTTTTTCTATACAACAAGGCCGATAGCCATTAGTCGCGTGCTCTCGTGTAATGAATGAATGAATGCGTGAATGTAGGATTGACATGAAATTCTTAAAGATAAACTAAAATGATCGAAAAATGAGCTGAATTAATTAAATAAATAAAAAGTAAATGACTTAAAATTACTTTAATTAACTTAAGGATGAACTGAATGACATTAAGAATGACTTGATTGCTTAAAAAATAACTGGAATCCCTCAAAAACAACCTGAGTGATCTGGAGAATGACTCGAATGGCTTTGAGACTGACTGGTTCTAAAGTGGGTGATCATTTTACATTTAAATTAATACTGAAAAGTGATCCCCCACTTTATATCACAAATTTACAAACATAAGTACAGCATGTAGTAAGAACAGATACTACACTTTAATCTTGGCCAAAAGACCAAGAAAAGCTTAAAAAGCTAAGAACAGCATCTATTAACAACAGACCTTTGATCTTAACCAAAAAGGCCAAGCACAAAAGTGTTACGGGCAGACCGACCGACGGAGTGACTTATATAGTCGCTTGCACACGGCTAAAAATAAAAGATTGTATGTTACAGTGTGATTGTATTATTGTTTTTATTGTATATGTAGCACAATATTACTTTCTACGTATTTATTAGTACTTTTTTTTTAGTCAGTTGTATTTAAAATACAATGGAAACTATTTTCAGCGAAAAGTTAAATTCATATTTGCTGCGTGGTATTCGTTTTTCTCTTCAAAAAGCTAGCTTTTTGCACTATGCAAAAATATGAGCTTTTTCAAAACATTTGTTCATTAAATACGTTTCTTATTCCGTGCAATTGTGCATGTTCTGTTAGCACAAAATATAAGACGTGTGTCTAGAAGACTCTCGGGAGTTATCGATTTTTCAAACAACCTCTTTGAGTAATACATAAATAATTAAACAGAAATATTAACAAAATAAATTTTCATGATAGGAATAATATTCTTAAATGCTTTAAAAAATAACATCAATTAATATACGCAATTTACTAGGAGGAAAAAAAACTATAAATATCTTAAATATTTACCGTTCATCACCCCTGACGATCGATCTGGACGCATCTGAAAATACTTGGGTGAAAGAAACACGAAAACAATTAAGGATCAGAAACAAAATATGCAAACAGATATTGTCTATAATATTTAATGAATAATGAAACTTGTTTAAACGAATGATTACTGCATATATATATATATAAGCAGAACGGCCACCTAAAACCACTAACCTAGCTCTAAAACAGATCCTTTGTTTGATAAAATGCATGCCCATTGGCTGGTAGGAAGGGGCGCGGTGGATACTAGAAAGCTGAGTGGCCAACTAGTAATCCTCAACATGTATAAAAACAAGAAGCAACGACAGAATTCGCGCATAAGCCTGACGAATCCTATAGTTGGATGAAACGCAGAATATTCAGTGTAGCTTAATCGCCATATATATATGTTATAAATTACTATATATATATATATATATATATATATATATATATATATATATGACACTGATAGAAATTCAGATGAAAAATCCTGATAGATATTACTTCGAGTAATACTTTCAAGGAGGTATATCCACCCAATTTCGGATATACTTTGTCAACACCGAGAAAGCATTTGGACCACAGCAAATAACACACAATCAACGCAACAACGAATAAGTCTGCCTAGTATACTTTTCGAAATATCAATAAGGAGCAGTACGCTTTCGCTATATGGGAATATCATTTTCTCCCATGTGCCTATTTTCTGCCCACCCGGATTTATAACCTCGAATGATATTGAACTCCTTCCGATAATGGACTACTCAGGTTGTATCAACTTCTCTTTTCGTATAATTTTCTGCATATAATTATCCACAACCACTCAAAAAAACTATTTTCAATAATTGTGCTTAAAAGCAAAATAGCGTCCATTCGCAGCTGAACATTTTGCTAACTGCATTTCATTTCCTCTGAGGATATCAACCATTGTTGGAAATCCATGGATTAAGGAAATTAAAATAACCCCTTCTATATATTCCTTTGTCAAGCAATAAATTCTTAAATCGAATATGTCTGTTTTTTTTTTTCAGAATTTAAAATTGAACCACGAAACTTATATATATGAGAGAGAGAGACGTGTGTGTGTATATATAACCATATATATTAGATTTATATTTTTTCGTTTACACTATTTTAAAATTACTTCATAAAGTAAAATTGGCCTACCGAGATTTTTTGTTTGTTTTTTTGTTTATTTTATTTTAATATTTTTTTTTACAATGTTGCGTACCGATATACAGTGTTTAACGCGCGCCCGAGTAATCCGAATGTGTGTGTGGGTTTCGTTTCATTTATGTGTGTTCGTTTCTCACCCTAATCCTCGCCCAGATCTTTTTCGTTTTGCCTTTCAACTGAAATCAAAACGAATGCTCAAAAAAAGCGGGGAAGACATCTCTTCAACTTGCATAATTGACGTGTGAAAATATGGATCTGTTTTAAATGGAGTTTTCATTTTTTGTTTTCAATTTTTCTTTTTGTCTTTCAGAAAGACATTTTTGTTTGCTCTGTTCCTTGCATTTTTTTTGTTGAATTTGCAAGTTAATTGGATGTGAAATTTATCGCCTTTGAAAAGTTCTAACCAGTGTCAACGGCCATTACCATAGAATTAGAGCGCCCATCAGAAAAAAAACCTTGTTCCTTTTATATATAGGATGTATGTGTATAGTTTGCGTTTCCGTGTGTGTGTGTATATATATAATGGTTAGCATGTATGCGTATATAAGTATGTACCATATATGTACCATCGCCACACCCTGTGAAGACGAGTACGTATTCGAACGGCGTGCGAATACGTACTCTACATATAATTTGTGTTACTCCCATTTTCGTGCGTTTCTACTTGGTGTACATGGTTTTGCTGGATGTATTTCTTTGATGAAAAGCTGGTATTTTCCCGAGCGAAAATATTTACACGTGTTCCTCTTTGTCGAAGCAGTTTTCTTTTCTTTTTTTTTTTTGTATAGATTATTTTTGTCGTGTATATTTCGTGGAAGGTTTGAAGTTAGCGCAATGGTTAGCACGGTGAAAATTTATCAAGAGATTGCATTAAGATATGTCGATTCAGTCTGTGCGCTTACTAACGAAATTAAATTAAAAAATAAACTTAAGCGTAAACGAACGATCAACCATAAAGCATCTTATGGAGATTCGAGAAGTTAGTCTTTTTTTTTTTTAAATTACGTCTTACGTCGATGATAAAGGCATGAACTCGACTTTTTCTAGATATTTGGTCACTAAAGTTAAACGATGTAGTCCGAAATTCGTTTATCACTTAAAAAAAAAAGAAATCGTGTATAATTCACAAAAAAGCAAACAATGTATAATTCCGTTAAACTAGAAATTATCTCCTTTACATTCTGAACTGTTTAGTTCTCTATTCAAGATTGTCTCTGTTCTAATAATATTCCTTGTCAGAATAATTACCCTTTGAAAAGAAACTAGAACTTTTAGCATAAAGATCATGCTGCAGAAATAAAAGATGAAAAAAATAATCTCTGTCCAAACACTGATTAGCAACTCACATATAAGGTAGTTTTAATTAAACAGGACACTTTGACAGACCCAGGGCTATAGAAAAATTCTATTTTTCTACTTTATTGTTATTAGTATAATTAAATTTCCGGATAACCATTACGAATGATAATTTCTTTGACAGTATTTAATTTGTGTTTGAGTTTGTTCAAGGAACAAATTCGAAGAGCTCTATACACTAATGTCTTAATAAGCCCTATTTTTATGTGTTACAAGTTTGTAATGAATTGTTTCTCGTCTTTGTGTTACGGTTGGTATTTTATATAAGATCTGCATTCCCCTTGGTCACGAAGGACAGTTTTCCCTACATCACACAATGCAATCTTGTCTAAATTCAATTGCTAGTGCGCTGCTGGCTACGTGGGTCGAATATCCTTGAATTCGCAGGCATACATCAACCACCATATACCAGCAGAAATTAGACTGGGCAAGCCATGTCGTTTTCGCTCCTCTTCTACCTTGGAATCTGCAATTGGCCAACATCTAATTGTAAATCCAGCTTCTGTCAATGCTTGTCAAAAGGACTGTTTCAGAATATTGCACTGTGCTTAATCTCAAAAGCATTTAAAGATTTTGGAGTCAGCCCCCTTTTGTTTTCGTGCAAACCTTA
>NC_136484.1:186340517-186385517 GCF_053919585.1 Euprymna scolopes | reverse complement strand
TTTGTATTTTGTTCGTAACTTTTATCTTTGAACAATTTGTTTTTGAGGCTGCATTGCGTTGTGTAAAATCAGAAGTGAAAATGCCAGAATAGTATCGTTTCCTTTTTTTTTTTTTTTTTTTTCGCATAATCTGGTGACTGATCGATAGAGGCTTACGTAAACTTCCATATTGCAAATAACCTTACTAAAGTGCCCGACTTTCATAAGGATTATGATAATATCATGGTCATCGATGATGACTTGATCCATAAAATCGCTTTCTCTTTTTAGGTGAAATTGATGTGTCGGATCATATGATCTAATATCGTTCTTCATCTTTTTCGCTCTTGCATATTCTGTTAAACTATTTAGTCAACATCTTTTAATATCTTTAAAGAGTGTAATTCGTTTATTTACCATTTCAAGTGTTTTAACATGGTTCCAAGAATGATTGCCAAATTTTGTGACGTGCTTTTCAAATAGCATGTAAATAGATGCTATTGATCTTACATCGTTTAATACCCTGACTGTCGCAAAACCACGGGAAGCAAGGATATTTCTAATTACGTAAAAAAAGGGGTAGACTTTCAAATTTTTTAAAACCCGTCTTTCTCTTATGATGGATCTTTTACTATTAGAAATTAATAAGAAAATAGTTAAGATGAAGTAATTTCATTAATTTTTATAAATATTTGTATTTTAAAAGTTATTTTGGAGACGTTTTGTTTGTTTATTCAAAATTTCACATTAAAAATGCTTTCAAGAAACTCTGCCATATATATATATATATATATATATATATATATATATATATAAAGAATATACTATGAAAATTTTACAAAAATCGAAGGGATCTAAATAGATTCGACTTCTCTCTTTTGTATAAACGTACACTGAACTAAATATAGCCCATATTTTGACCCCTCATGCATAACAGTTGTATTTCAAAATTGATAATGATTGGTTAATTAGCTTATGCGTGAATCCTGTGCATACAAATATATATATATACTAAACTTCAGTAAGCTATGTTATAACCCCATGTATTAAACATGGCTTTTTTTTTCAAGTCTAATGTTAACAAATTCTTGTTGAGTTGTTCTCTTAAATAATCTAGTTCTGGCGAACTTCAATCCTAGTCTCTGGTTTTAATGGATTTGTCTCCCCGTTCATCTAATAAATACTGTTCCCCTTAACCTCGTGTTGCCTTTAAATCTTTAGGTTGTAACTTATTAGTAAAAAAGTGGATACAGTGACAGCCTTTTGGATAGGAGCAAAGTACTATCTGTTTAGATGTTACCCTCCATATATATATATTTTTTTTTGTGATCAACGAGGCGATTTGGATTTTTTGTCCCAATCCAAAATGCTTCTTTTGGGTGAACTGAATATTCCCCGCATTATAACCTGACCTTGCTTCTAACGCTGATCTGCTGAGTAAACAAGGGCTGTGTTAATCAAGCTAGAAAGACGAGTACTCAGTTTTGCAATGGCAAACTTATAAATCTCCGCCAAAAAAACTGAAGTTGGGTTCTATTTAGGGAATTAAGAAAAAGCGGTCAACTAGCGAATAAATATCATATATAGCAAGTTGGTTCCAAGAATTAGAATAAATCTTTATCAAGGAATCTATCAAGGTATATGAAACACAAGATTTGTAGATGAAGCCTAATAATTCAAGACAATATGAATATAGATAAATTTATTTGTAAGTTCAATAAAAAGATGTAGAGAGTTATAGAAACTTTACTATTAATGCCCAAAAGCCACTTAAGGATAACGGTTAATTGAATCAAATGGAGGGTGCGACAACACCGTGATGATATGTAATGATGGCGGAGACTTCACAGGATTTGATTATTTAAGATGGCGGCTCAATAAGAATTTGTTTACATTGAAAACAACCGTGTTTTAGTAAACTGGGAAGAAACCCTTGGGTATCGTTCCATAAAAAAAGCAGCTTTAGGGAAAAAAAAAACCAGTGCTCGAAGTTTTGTTGCATTTAAGGTAGAAAGATAACTATTGGCAATGGTTATTACTAGACGAGTTTTATCTACATCATATTTCTAATCACTAGAGAAAATGTAAGTGGTCGTAAATAAACCGAGATCTTCGTTTGTTTGTTTTTTTTGTTGTTTTTTTTCTATACAACAAATCTCTTGTTTTTTGTTTTTTTTCTATATCAATACAAGATAAAGAAGCCATTCAGTTGTCAAGTAAAATGGAGGCCGGATATCACTGTGACAATGTGACTTGAGCGTACTTATCAAAATTTATCATCTTTTGTTCGCTATCAAAATAGGGAGGAGGAAGGGGATCGGTGGATAATGAAAATGGCGGGTGTGGAGTGTTGGACAAATAAAGAAATTCCGATAAAATACAAAATGGAAAAATAAATAGGCGAAGAATAATTTTGTTCTGCAAGAGACAAAATTGCAAAATGAAAAAAATAAAGATATCTGAAACAAAAATAAAAACAAGATAAACGGATATTCTCAAGATACACCCGCTCAATTGTTTCGTCTAGCAATTTAAAAGCTATTTTACACTGAAGTGCGATGGACAAACATCCTATTTCACAAAGCGTGACGGATCAACAAAAGAAAAGTAGGCGTGACATGTCTACAAAACGCGATTCGAAAATACCGTGTGACACATCTACAAAACGCGATTCGAAAATACCGCGTGACACGTCCACGAGATACTATTCGAAAATTTCGTGTGACAGTCGCAACCATGAAGATGTTTTTCTGAAATTTAGCAGAATTGATCTCCTGACGGACGGAGCCCGTTATAGAAATACTTTGCCGCGTGTAATCGTAACAATTTAACGATGAAAATACTAACGGAAGCGTGACCGGCCAACAATCAAAGCCGCTCAAAGATGTGAAGACGTAACTGAAAAACTAAAATACAAACAACGATTAGTAAAATCTACTAAAAAGAAATTCGATGACTAGAGAGTGGAGCAAAGATATGTAAACACTTTCTCATTCAATCTTATTAGACTTTTGTTTAACTGTATTATAATATATTTATAAACATCTGATATTCTAATAGTATTTTATCAAATATATTATTCTTATTATTATTATTTTATTTTTAAATGTTTTTTTTTGTTAAATTTGGAACAGTAATAACATCTATACCATTAAACACATTTCATCGAAAATGACAGATGCTCTAGTAATAATTTTAAAAAGGAAAAAGAATAAAACGTATTTAATAATTTGAGTTTTTTATGCAAAGTCTCTGTTACGAATCTTGGAAGAATGAGTTTTGGAGATTCGAAACTTACTTATATATATGTGTGTGTGTCGTGAAGGACTCAAAACTATTGACATCCGAATTATCTCTTGTCATTTCTAATATGTTGTAAAACTTTGCAACACTAAGAAAATCCCGGCATTCTTCCCAGTCGATGTTAAACTTGGCACAATTCAGAAATCTTTGAATATTTTTATATTTTTTCCCCTCCTGAGTCAAATACATTTTGCCAGCTATAATTTATTTTAACACAACACATGAAATAACCTTTAGCTTTAGTTAAAAAAAAAAAAATGCCTTTCTCAAAAGTTTGAAAACTAAACTCCACGTGTTAGGATGTTCTTGTTGAAATCAGTCGACTGGATCTGTTATAGTGTATTTTTCTGACTCTACCCATATTTCCTTCTCCCTCTCTCTGTACTTCTCCCTCTCCCTTTCTCTGTACTTCTCCCTCTCCCTTTCTCTGTACTTCTCCCTCTCCCTCTCTCTGTACTTCTCCCTCTCCCTCTCTCTGTACTTCTCCCTCTCCCTCTCTCTGTACTTCTCCCTCCCTCTCTCTGTACTTCTCCCTCCCTCTCTCTGTACTTCTCCCTCCCTCTCTCTGTACTTCTCCCTCTCTCTCTGTACTTCTCCCTCTCTCTCTGTACTTCTCCCTCTCTCTCTGTACTTCTCCCTCTCTCTCTGTACTTCTCCCTCTCTCTCTGTACTTCTCCCTCTCTCTCTCTGTACTTCTCCCTCTCTCTCTCTGTACTTCTCCCTCTCTCTCTCTCTGTACTTGTCTATCCCCCTCTCTATCTCTCTCTATCTGTCTCTACTTGTCTATCCCCCTCTCTCTTTCTCTGTACTTGTCTGTCCCCCTCTCTCTTTCTCTGTACTTGTCTGTCCCCCTCTCTCTTTCTCTGTACTTGTCTATCCCCCCTCTCTCTTTCTCTGTACTTGTCTATCCCCCCTCTCTCTTTCTCTGTACTTGTCTATCCCCCTCTCTCTTTCTCTGTACTTGTCTATCCCCCCTCTCTCTTTCTCTGTACTTGTCTATCCCCCCTCTCTCTTTCTCTGTACTTGTCTATCCCCCCTCTCTCTTTCTCTGTATTTGTCTATCCCCCCTCTCTCTTTCTCTGTACTTGTCTATCCCCCCTCTCTCTTTCTCTGTACTTGTCTATCCCCCCTCTCTCTTTCTCTGTACTTGTCTATCCCCCCTCTCTCTTTCTCTGTACTTGTCTATCCCCCCTCTCTCTCTCTCTCTCTCTCTCTGTATTGTTTCAGGCGAACCTATTATCCTTCTAAAATACTGATCGAACACTGCCAATGAAACAGATCAGACGCCGATGCATACATGATTGTTACTAAGTAAAAGATTGTAATTGGCAAGATGGGTAACAAACATGTTTGATGATTGCGAGAATCGAGGTTTTCTTTAAAAATCTTCCATGTTTTTTTTTTGTTTGTTTTGTCCTAATAATTACAGCTGAAGGTCATGAACTAAAAAAAAAAAAAAAAAAAAAAAAAAGCTGAACCTTCGATTCGATCACCAAATGATGAAAGTAACATTTTCTTGAGTTGAAAGTAAAATGTTTCCTTTCTTTGATTTTTTTTTTTCTTTTTTTTTTTTTATCACTTTCCATTTGCACAAATTGTGACGCGGTTTTTGTAAACAGTGTTGTCATATAAAAGTCCTGAGTGCTTCTGTGTAAAAACGGTAAATACAGCATTTGGTCTGTTGTGTGAAATAATGGAATCAATGGGAACAGCAAGAGGCGTGCGGGCACACACACACGCATATATATATATATATATATATATATATATATATATATATATATATATATATATATATATAAAGCGGTTTATATGCAACATTGTTTTTCCTTTTTTTGCATGTTTTTGTGTGTATGGTTTTCCCCTGATACGATCTATAAGTAACCTGCAATTAGTAAGTTATTTTTAAATTTTTTATTATTTATTTTCAAAGAATTTCATTCCCTCTTTCACCTTTGATCCTTTTCAAAAAAAAATCATGGATTTATATGGACATCTGATGAGTTGTCTGGGCTACCTATGTCCTTCAACGAAACACGTAAGACGTACTATCAGATAAAATGATATGAATGTGGTTTAAATATACTTGTTTCGATCCTAGCTTGAGGCAGTTGCCTTTCTAGTCGCATTAATGAGCTGTGAAACAGCGAAACAGTACTGTATGTTGATGATTATATCATATGCATACATATATTTAAGTAATTGTTACAAATATTCAACTTTAATACAAAGCTCTCTTCACTGTTGACGCAAATATATAACATGTTGCATTTTAAGATTTTACTGCAGATTCAGGGTATATCCGATCATTAAAATATTTCCAGACTGCATTAATATATGTTATGAAAATATATATGTCAACTAAGCTACTATTATGAAGGAATTGTCGGACTAAATGCGTTTTAGCCTGATGATTTCTGATGAGGATTAAACGCAAGTTTCTGGGTAGCTTAATTGCCATAAATATATTTTCATAACTTATGACATGTTACGTAGGCATATGATATATATAAGTAATTATAAGTAATACTTCACATTAATATTAGTTTACTTCTAAGCTTTGTTCACGTCTTGAACAGTGAAATAAAAAGTCTATGCACAATATATTATATCTCGTTTTGTATATGTCTGTTCGTGTCTGTACCTAAAATAAAACTCTTTCTAATCTTGAGGTAAATGTTTTGAGGCAATTAAAATCGCATTACCATGGCAACTGTAAATACTCTACAGACGAGATCTATAAATGATTCAAATTTTTCAATTTCTTTTTTAAAATATTAAATTTATGTTAATTTAGCGTGGACTTAAACTTACATTGAACTTGATATGTTGTTAGCAATTATTTTGAATTCATGTGTGTTTTGTTTATTTGAACATGATGACGTCACACGGATCAACTATTTCAATGGACATGTATATGTGTTACTATAAATTTATATCTAACTAAATCATTTGATTTTAAATTATATACAGTAGAACCCCGGGATATGGTGGGCGTAGGATACGTTTTTTTTTTTTTTTTTTTTTTTGTTTTTTTTCAGATCGCGATGTGGAATACGATGTTTTTCCGGGCCCTGGTTAGGTATTTTCCCCGTCTTACAGTGTTATTTATGTTATGACTACATACATGTGTATTATATAATGTACTGTATTTTGTTGCTAATTTTGAATATGTACAGTATAAAATTTTGTACGGTGATTTCACCTTACGATCCCAGATCCCAACCCCAGAACGGATCAATCCCGTATCCCGGAGTTCAACAGTATATGAGGGGCGTTCCAAAAATAATGCCTCCTATTTTTCATTCCGCTTCAATGGCTTAGAGAATTGAAAATTGCATTGTTATGACTGAATGCATACATTCATGACCAGAAAGTTTTACTTCTATTGCAGATAATGACGGTGTGGGACTCTAAAAAGAAAAAAAAAAAATCTCCCGTCATAGACGTGTGTCAAAAGTAAATATGCGTCATTGAATTCATGACAAAAGTGCATTGAGAATGCTGGTGACTATGTAGAAAAATAAATTCTGGAAGCACAAAAAGTTCGTTTTAATCGTATCACTCCCATCTGTGTAGCTTTTCAACGTTTGGAGTTACAAATAGGAGGTTTACTTTTGGAACGGCCGTGGTATATAATCAATTACGATTTTTCAATATTGGTGCTGCTTACTTAATGTTAATAAAAGAAAAGCAATGTCTTTTTGTTCAGAGTAAGGCATTGCAGAACATCACTTTTTACGAAAACGGTTCTCTCTTTCGGCTTTTAAAAAGTACGGCAGATGGAAAACTTCATATTTTCACTTTTCATATCATGCGACCTCTCCTCGCCATTGTGTACACTGACTATATTTCTGCCAATAACTACTCGCTATACACGATTTCAATTTCCTCTTCGTACGAATTTCCGCGGAGAAATAAAATAAAAAGAAACGTCTGGTGCACATGCGTGGTTGGTGTATAATGTGACGTCAGCAAGTGATACTGTTCAAATCTGACGAGGATCGAAACGGTTTCATTCCATAACAATGGCAGCTTACAATCTGTTTCTTTTCAAAATAAACTAAAGAAAACCATTCATAAATGTTGGAAAATCGATAATAACAATAGTCAAAAGCTGTTCATTTTTATATATAAAATGTAATTTGTCAGTTATCGAGAGGAGCAGTGGGTTCAGCATATTTTACATCAAAACTGTTAATCACTTTTTTATATCACCAAGAAATGTATGACATATCCTATTCAGAACTTGAATGCTTACTAGAGAGAACGTAAAAGCCTACTAGACATTGTCCATTGTCATTGAGTGTCTTCAGTCTCTGAGTACAGGGGCGTGTCCTGATAAGCTGGCATGAGAATCTTTCTACAAGCAAACCCTGATTAAATATTTTTTTTAAAAATGGTATTCGAAGCTCAAATAAAATCCCCTCGATATGCCTATCCTACACTGACTTATTCGCGGATTGGTGCACTTTTTCTAAATGATGTTGCCTACATTAACGACACAAAGCTGGATACTGCGCCAGACTAGATGAATTCTTGTCCTGAAATCCAGTAAGACCAAGATACCAAAAGAAAGATAACGTAGTTAATTGTTCAGTAAATGAGAGGAAAAGTAATATATCTAACCTCTTTACTAACTGTTTTTAAAGCTAACAGAACTGTATAAGAATATTTGTATATCTATGCATCTCGTATGGAGATCAAGTGTTAAACCCAGGAAGGACCCCCGTGATTTTTTTTTTCAGAACTTTTATTAAAACAAAATGAAATTCTGTTTGGTTTTCCGTACGCACATGAAAAAAAGTTCTTTTCAGTTGTAGGAAAAAGCGAGTTCTTGGTGTGAATGTGCTATCATATATTGAACCTAACTCTAGCATTATACTTAAGGTGCTTAAAATAAGTTTCCAGACTTTTTTCGCATGGGCACTTTTCTTGAGAGTACACGCATTAAACTCTAGTCACCTTCGAAGTAATCTCCTCCGGCTGCAATGCACTTATACGGCTGCAACAGCGAAAACCTCACGGAAGTCCTTGTCTGTGAGCTAGTCAATGCCCCTCGTCACAACCTCTTCTTGCCAATTGTCTCATGACGAGAAACTCTAAAGTTTTCCTTGAGCTTAGAGAATAACTAAGTCACAGGGAGCAAGGTCTGAATTTTAGGAAGGGTGAGAAACTGTCTTGATATCAATCTTGGTCAAATAGTCTGTAACAAGGATGGAGTTTGTCGACTGGTGCATTCTCGCAAATCTTCCGTATCTTCAGTTCCTCCCGAATATTTGTGTGTGTGTATATATATATATATATATATATATATATATATATATATATATATCATTTGTATTATATCATATATATATATTATAATATATATAATATAATACATATATTATTTGTATTATATCATATATATAATATAATATATATATTATTTGTATTTATCGGACTATTGTTCTCCTCTTGAGTGCTATCTGTGCAACGTTTCGCTCTGATTATCTTTCTGCCGTCTTTAAGCATGTTGTGGTTTGGAAAAAAAAAATTTCTCCTTTCTTTTCCAAACAACTACTGACATGCTTGATGAAGGTCGAAGGACAATCCGACCGAAACGTTGCACAAATCCCACTTAAGATGAAAACAATCCAACCGATTAATACGAATAATATATACGATCAGCACTCATCTAAAAAAAAAAAAAAAAAAAAACCCTGACCTTTGGTCGTACTCTTCTCGCACTGACATCAAACTATGCACTTTTTTATAGACACACGATGGTCTTTATCCATGAAATTCTTTATTTGGCCAATCCACTCCGGTATTTTGACTTACTCTTTCCACATCTCTCATCATCCCTTACATATTCTCTACCTTCCTTAAATCTCCTATCTCACTCATAAACAGATGCTCGGTTCATGCACAATGGTCCAAAAGCCATCTGAAGTATTCCATACGTTTCTGTAGCATTTTTTCTAAGTTTAAAGCAGAATGTTATTGCATATTGTTCTTCTAAAATGTCCTCACAGACAGATTGCATTTTTTTAATTCACCAGTTGTGACAATCAGGCTTTAGTCGGGTGTATTCAAATTCCTGTTGTAGCTGTTCATTTGAACCTGAAATGAATTTTCAAAAATTTACAATTTTAAATTCCTTTACAAAAACAGTCTGGAACTTTATTGAAGGCACATCGTATATACATAAAACAATGCTAACTTTATTCTGGCGCGGTAATATGTGCGTATTTTTACTCTACTTTCACGAGAATTTGTGATTTTTCTCTCAATATCTATTGTTTTCTCTTTCCTTCAGGCAAATGTGGAGTTACGTGATGTGAATGACAGTCCACCTCATTTTAGTCAGAATGTTTATGCATTGGAGATCACCGAAGACCATCCATTGGACCGTACCGTACTCACTATACCCGTGAACGACCCGGACACTACAGGCAGTGTCCAGTTATCTATCCGATCCGGAAACAACAGAACTTTCACAATTTCCGATTCAGGTAATTATCTTTTCTTTCTAGTTACATAAAAAAGGTCACATGAAGACGCTCTAAATTGTTGATATTTATAACGTGTTAATGGAGGGAGGATGTATTTGAAATAGTTGGTATCGTATAGTATAAATAGGTGCTTGGCAGTGATGGCGTACATTGACACTGTTCTCGCGGACAACCTACAAGTCAATGTTAATGGATAGTTCTGACTGGTTCATTCTATGACTAATTACTTGGCCGCGTGAATTGATTAGAAGTTAAATAAATTGGAACATTGATTTTTCGGCGTTTCTATGCTTTTCGATTCGCCGAAATTGAACGTTCCACTAGCTAGCTCTTCCCTTTCTTATACCCCACCCACTCACCTTCAATCTCTCTATGTATAGATTAGTTTGATCGTCCATTGATACCTGCGATTTTATGGAAACATTGGAAACAAGGCCTACAGAACTAAAGATACCTTATATTTTTACTTCTGCACGCTGAAGTTCCAATCATTCCGTCAAACCACAAATATCGATGGACGATCAAACTAATATAGCGTTCTCTGAAATAAAAATACTTGCATGCATAATTAAGCACTCAATTTATCTCCTACTAAAAACTTTAGAGACACATTAAACATATTAAATAGTTATCATTTCTATCTAGACACTATAGTTTTATGCTTACGCAATCTTCAGTGTATGAAATGATAATTACTGCTGGTTGAAGAATTACAGTCCAGTGGACAAGTCACCTTTTAACTCGGCGGTCTAGTATTCAACCCCTAGGCTACTTTCAATCAACACAGGAAAAAAGATAATTTAAATTCTATATTATGTCATATCGGAGAGCATATACAGTTAACTTAGTATTATAGTGTTCAAGAACAATGATCAAAAAGTCGCGTTACACATGGACTAACGGTTTATAAATTCTTATAGTTGGCCAATCGTTGTTGAAAGGAGCGATATCAATATTTTTGTTTAATTTTTATAATATTGAAGGTGACATTGTGTAGTGGTTGCAGGTGCTCACTGTTTGCTCTATATTTCCGATTAAAGTTCTACCACAACTCTTGGTACCCTTGTGAAAAGTAGAAATCCAGGTATCCTCCCTTCCAGTTATGGGTTAATAGAGTAAACTGTACTTTCAAGCCTTGCTTTTGTAACTAGTTTAAAAGAAGGAAACCCGTAAATAATCATTATCCCGGTATTTTCAATTGTCCTGGATTCCTCCTTGCCACTGCAATCAAGGAATTATCGGTTCAAAGAAGTGCAGTTGACGATTGCGCAACGTGTGCATCACTGTTAAGTGATCACGCATGCACTCTTCTGAGAGTATTTGTGGCTTTTGATATTAAGAAGGGGACCTTTTGAATATTTTTATTTTTTAAATATAATCCTAGATTGGTTAAGATATTTATTTTGTACTGCTGGAAGGTGTAGCCTAAGGCCGGAAAGTAAGGAGAATCAACTTGGCATCCATAAAGAAGGGGCATTCTGGCTTATCAAGAATTGACTGGCCAGCTCCGTCAGCATTCTTCAGTCAAGACGTCTCAGGCACTTGGCAATAAACTTCACTATCCCTAAAGAGAGGAGGCAAGACCTGAGTGGATGAACCTCCCGGGATTACCCAGAACTAATACATATAAGGCCAACTGATAAAAGCCACCGAAATGGATCAGTTCCCATCGGACTGATAGTCGAGAACGGATCCTTCTGGTATCTTCCACTCAAACATGTCTAAGCAACAGAAGCTACTGTGTTCAGAAACGGAATTAAGTCTTATTTTAAATTGATTCGAACTTCAAACCGTTTTTGCTAGATAACACTGTATCACGCAACCGACAATTGAAACGGTTGGAATGTTGATATAAAACGAACACAGGAAGAAAGGAATTCATTTGAAACTATCTTATCGTTTAAGAATAGCAAGTTTCTTATTTGCGGAAAGTAAACAGTAAAACCATTCTTATTCAGGTTCTTGTGCGCTTACACACGTGTTAACACAGCTCGAGTAAGCGTTGTTTGTACAAGTCGGAGATAGGTCTTCGGCAACCAGTCTGCTACTGGCTTTGTTGCTGTCAGACTAATATATAGGTGTATTCAGTCTTAGGAAGCCTATTCTCCCGGGTGTTACCTTCTTTTCGAGAAAGGATTAGTTTATTGCTAATCGAATTTATGAACACGTTTGTGTGTACTTCGATCTATTGGATTCCTGTTCTTATCTTAAATGTTGTTCTCATGTTCACACAATGTAACCTCCACATTTCTTTGGATGAGCCTTGTCGAACTCTGGAACTTGTAAGGGATTTCGAACGGAATCATTTATTTAATCTACAGAGACATCTTAGTTTTGTTCCGTCAGTCATGGCCAATTCTGAATTATATCCTTACTATTGCCCGTAATGAAAAGTGAACCATCAACACCCAGAAAACTGTTAATTAGAACTGAACTTAGCACTTTATCCGATGCACCACGGTCTAATATATATATATATATATATATATAAAAATTATGATTGTTTTGGGGGTACAGAATTTAAATATTGTAATCGTGATGGGAAAACTTTTCTAATTCATGATTAAAAGTTGCGTAAAACCCGTTTTAAAATCTAAATAAAAAGAGGCGAAGATGAGAACGCAACTTTATTTTAATAAAATACAGATTTTTAATGTTTCCTTTTTAAATTCCCCTATACAGCCTTGAGAAAGCGGGGGCGAAACTGGTCAGCTGACCCCCCCCCCTTTATTTTTCTTTCTTCTTCACCCCTTTTCGTTTTATATTTTTTTAACGTGTTTTACGCATTTTAATTTTATTCATGAATTATAAGTTTTCCCTTCAGTGTGTGTGTGTGTTAAGCTTTTTATCCTCCAAACATTGGCAAAGTTTATAGGCCGTTAGGTTAGAATTAGTGCTTTATGCCAAATTGATGGTTGATTGTTTAAATTTGTGCTCATTTTTGCATTAAATACTAATCCGTATTAATGCCTATTATTTTGTGCATTGAACAGATACCATATTGCTTAGTGCACTACACCTTGTTATAACAAAGATCATTACAAAATTTCAACCAGACCATTAATTTCCAAGAAAATGTGGAACGAACTTATCAACTATGATTTATCATACTAGTATTATATATGATTGTGTATATATATATATATATATATATATATATATATATATATATATATATATATATATAGTAAGTAATTAAAAAAATATACATGGCGATTAAGCTACACTGAATATTCTGCGTTTCATCCAACTATAGGATTCGTTTTGAAGTAAATACTTAAAGTTTACGCATAAATCTATACTTTCGTATATTAAATTTATGTGAATAAATGAAGTAGTTATATATATATATATATATATATTAGAATCTTGCGATACAGTGGCTTTAGAATACGGTTTTTTCAGGTTAACAATGTGGAATACGATGTTTCTCCAGACCTTGGTTACGGTATTTGCCCTGCTTTACGGTGTTATTTTTTATGTTATTTTATTATATACATGTGTATATACTGTTTTCTATTTTGTTACTAATTTTAATGCCATATCCTGGGATTCTACTGTATGTGTGTGTATATATATATATAATATGATTCTCCTTGCGAATTAAATGAAATCTTTTTGTATGTTATATGTCCGTGTATGTGTGCTATCTGCACAACAATCTCTCTTTGTGCACCGTTCGAAATATTCTCAGATTGAATGTAATTTTTATCTCAATTCCAAGGCCAATCATAATCTGCCCCTGCACTTAAATATCAGCCAATGGGTGTGGATCAGCTCTTTCTCTCCATTTGCTGGCTTGGCAGAGTTTTTATAGAATCACGTTTGTCTTTTCTTTCTCTCTCGAATTAACGATGACACAGAAAAATCTCGAGGCTACAGGTCACGTGACTTACCAGCGTTAAATGTATAGAATAATCAAACAATTGTAGGAAATTACGAAAACAAAATTATTTTCACATATAATGGATTTCCTTTCCACAATTTTTAGATTTCGATCTGGGAATGTTGAAGGCGAAGAAAACAATACGTCTTTATCTATTGTATAGGTCTCTTACACACACACACACACACACACAAAGTCAATTATAATGCTAATTCTGAGTCGTCATTTTCTTTGGGAGAAACGGCAAACTTATCCACACACGTGAGGGTCGTTCGAAAACTAAAGCCTCCAATTTTAACTCAATGTTGAAGAGACGGGAGTGGGACCATTATAACGAGTGACTTGTGCTCCAGAATTGTCTTTAATTCAATGATGCATCTTTGCTTCTGACGCAGGCGGATGGTGGGTTACTTTCTTAGTCTTACACAGTTGATATCTGCAACAGATGGGGAGAAAGGATTTTGTGCGTTGCGTGTATATCATTACGTGCGTCTCTTTGTCTGCATCTATGTTGTAATCCTGATATGACTAGTGTTTATATATAGCCATGCTCATAATGTCTTATCGTCTAGTAAGTACGTGTGTGCATGTGTGTATAACCAAACGCTGACATACCTTTCTTCTGCCTCTTGGCTTCGTCGATCGTAGCCGCAAAGGGAAACCTCACGCACAAAATAAGTCGTAGGCTTCTTTTAATTAATGGTTGGTGTATTTCTTTTTCTGGAGAGATTTCTATAAAAAATTGCACATTAGTTTTTGTTTCTCCTTGAATAATATTTTCCGGTTTCCTCGGATCAGTTGAGTTTGAAATTTCTTTGTCCCTGTTTTTTCTATTATATCGATGGGCCAAAATTGTAATTTTAGCAAATATCTTGCTGCTCAACTCCCTAACCTGTCACATTAGTACCAATATGCCTTGTTTTGGGGTAAATAAAAGCATTTTTGTTTTTTGGATTCTACGTGTAACCTTAAGTAGTATGAATTTTCTTGGCCAGAATGATTCTTAAAATTTGATTAGAAACCAAGTATAACATCTTTTTTGATGCTATACTTCATCTTTTCTTTCGTCCGTCAGTGAATAAATCCTTCTAGACTGAGACCATTTGTGTTGTCCTAATCCAAAGTGATTCTTTGGGGGTGCAGTATTTCCCTCACATTAAAAGCTAACCTTGTGTCTGACTTTGTCCTTGTAAGGCGGAAAGTAATTGACGATAGAAATAGATATCCCTTCATGGAATTCTGCAGACCATTATTACAGACTAAGGTTAGCCTCCGACTTATTTCTTTCTTGGTCCCTGCTTTCTCTACTATACCGACGGGCCAAAATTAAACAACCCTGCTAACTCTGTTATTTCCTTTATGTAAACGGTCTCGATAATATACATTCTTAATGGGTTCGTGTAGCTCGCTGCTACTAAGCAACTTTTGATGCTGATGATTATTTCAAAAGTTCCATCTCTTCCTATAATCTCACGTGATTTTCAACCAATCACTGATTTGTATATAAAACACCTCACATACAGATATGTGCTTTTTCTATTTAATACTGCGTGATGCTATCAGATTAGGTCGTCTTAATATATTGGATTTCTAACCTAAAGTGCACCAAACACTGATGCTATAACTTTTCTTTCTTTTCCTTTGTAAAGCACAATCACGTTTTTAAAGCCAAAAATAACAACTTTCTACTATGAAAAAATATACCTAACCAAACGATATGAAAAACTACTCAAAGATATAAGAACTTTCAGCATAGAAACTTATTCGGAAATGATTATGTTCGCCATTAAATAACTTGAAAAGGGTTGATATGCCGTAAAACTATCCAATACTCTTATTTATGTGTGACCGCCGACTAATCAACTGTTTTTCGATTCTCAATAAATCGAAATCGAGATGGTTAATCGTGTGAGCATGCATTTTAATCGGCCTTTGGTCAAAATCATGGGCTGCGTCTCCAAACAGGAAATGTCCGCCATTTTATTTACTTATTAAAATCCGGTTTTCTGATTCTGTATTTTCCTCTGCTTTAATTTCCGTTTTAATCTGTCAATTTGATTCCGCAAGGAAACTTTTCTCATTTCTCTAAGACTGCTTCCGATATAATAAAAGAAAGAAAAAAAGATGTCCTGGACATCTGGCACAAACAATTGATTAAAACGAATGCAGGTGGTCTATACATTTACCCTAAATACACGTTAGCTAGTGATTAATGGACAAGCTGGCTTTAGTAATACAGCTGCCCCTTTTCATCTGACTTTGTGGAATACCAAAATCTATATCTATTAAAGTTTCTTTGTCTGAAGGCGAAGTTCGGTATTTCATGTGAGTCTGTTTCACAAAATGGAAAATTAAAATTGCCCATCCACAAAGGATTCTATTGTCGGTAAGGATAGAGCAAATACTGCACTCTGATCCTAGCTCGAGGACTAAGATTAGTATTTCCCACCTTCCCATCACTAGATGTGACACAAGGTCAGAAGGTGAGGATAGGAAATCCAGAGCACAAAGGGTGTAATCTGGCTCATAGAAAATATCTAAGCAGCTTTTTTGGCATTTCCCGTTGGTGGCACCTGAGGCAATTAACAATAAAAAAGATCTATCGAAAATTAAGTAGATATTACCAATATTAATAGCTCAAATATTGTTCTCATTCGCTTTTATTCATCCTCTTTTTCATGCATTGCTATTAGCCTTCATAAATATTCACATACTTATTTAAACGCAATGTCTCAAGAAAACTATCATTCTGTTACACACACACACACATATATATATATATATATATATATCCTACTGTTTTATGTTACCTCGTACTGAAACGAATATTTATTATCCACAGACAATATAAACCAAAGAAGTATACACTCATACAATTTATTGCTAAAACTACAATCATATATTCTTCCTCAAAAAAAAAAATACCGTACTGATAATAAATAAAATATGAACTATTATACGTAAATGTCATTTTTGCAAACGAAAATATCAAATTCGTTGTAGACGCACTTTTTTCTTATTAAAATCTTTCCGGTCGTAGCTTATTTTAGCATCGAACAATTGTGGCTAGGAAGGGTCGATTTTTATTCGGAAACGTTTAAACCGATAGAATTATTCTTGCCGGGACTTCCTATCCATTAGTGCTTAGATAACAACCGGATGTCCCCAAAACGGGTTGCTTACAATCATTGGAGTCGGGTGGTACCAAGACACATTTCTTACAGTTGTTTTAAAATGTTTTAGATTGGCCAGAGAAAAAAAAGCTGGCCACAATTTTATGTGAATGGGTGGTTTTGTGTTTGGAAAGGCGCAGTAAGAGGTAAATGGTAAAAGTAGTTCTTCAAGGGATGCTGATTTTTTAAGATCATCTTAACAAGTGGAATTATAATCGTGAAACCAATCTCAGAAAAGATATTAAACTGTTTTCAATACCCTTGGGCAAGGTATTCGCCCCAGCGAAAATTACTTGAAAATTCTTCTTTTTCAGTCCTTTCTGCCTTTTTTTTTTTTTTTTTTTTTTTGTATTTGTTTGGTTTGTTTTTCTTTTTACCCTACATTCTATCTTTATCGACTACTCAAAATCTCTTTACCCAATTTGATCAAAGGTATGATTTAGAATTACATAAAGTTGGAAGGTGTTTATCCAGGTTAAGTGTAGTATCTACCTAGATCACATCTATGTTTTAGGGGGTTTTTTGCGGGGGGGGGACTTACTTATATTTATCACAAACAATCAAAATTGCCACGGACATGTACTTGAATTTTGATATAAGCACTGATGAACTTATCGCAATTTTCTTCCTTGTACCCTAACTCCCGACAAGAAGCAAAGTTCGTTTACTGTTACTAGATGCCGCCCAGCCGGCTATTCTAATTCGACTGCTAGACTTTGGAATGTCATTCCTACTTCCTGCTTTCCTGACTGTACTGGCCCTGTCGGTGGGGCATTAGAATACGCCGACAGCCCCCCCCCCTGCAGAGGGTAAAAGTCCCTCAATGGGGGTCCTGGATATGACCTTAAACTATATCCAGTGGTGAGGCCCCAGCTTGTGGGCTTTGGGGAGTGTGGAGTCACCCTTTAAATACCATTGCTCCCAGGTCCACTCTTAGGGTCCTAACTATTAAATAGAAACCGACGTGAAAACAACAAATATATTCTATTAAAAAAAATTTTCTTCAAAATCTTTGGATTCGACATTAAATAACCCGAAAAAGGTTGATATGCCGTAAAACAAAAACAACCAACCAACCAATCCTTACTGTACTACATTGCAGAAGTTTAAATGTTAACAAGCATCTCGCTGCTCAACTCCCCTGAGGGGGCACAAGTGTTACGATTTTTTCTTTTTTTTCGAGACACATTCTATTAACGTACTTATAAAACAAGCACAACGATGCAACACTGTGGCGATGATGATTGGAGCTTAGTTGACAATGCGGGATATGCTAGATCGGAGATTATTTTTTTAACTTTGTTTTTCTTTTTACCTTGATAAATAAAAAATAGATTAGTGGTTGATGCACGGCCAATATGCGACATTAATATCATATTCATGGGTGAATGGTGGCTTTGTAGAGATATAGGATTAAATCGCATAAATCGTTATCAGACTTCCGGTTTGTAAAAAATATGCCTGCAAAACCAATTGATATATGACTAGAAATTCCTCGGAATGAGAAATATGTCTAATAAACGAATATGTTTTGATAAAACTTATATTTTCTGGATACCGCAAAAGATTAGTTTAGAACAGAAAAAACAATAACACCCAACAAATACAAGTTTAATATTTCTACGAAAATATTGCCATTGTATTTTAAATATAGAACTGCCCGGATTACGTAAATTAATAAATACTAATACATACTCAGAAAGGAATACTTTAATACATAATGCAATACAAATAATAAGAGATAATCTTTAATTTATTCTTTCAGTCCAGCACATCTTGACAGACATTTTTTTTTTTTTTTTTTTTTTTTTTTTTTACCTGTTTCTCTGATATTCCTTTTTTTATGTAGCATTTCGCTGGTCGTTAAAATTATTACGAGTTTTTTCTCACGCCATTTATTACAATAATAATAAATTATGATATTCGAAAATGAGGCTACATCAAATGGTAGTCATTGTCCTATTGTCCAGGGCTGCCAGATTAGCATTTTTAAGCTAATTTTTGCAAATTTGGGCTTTTTAAAACAATTTTGCCTTCAAAAATTATATTTTTCCTTTCTCAAAGCAGAATGTACGAACTAAGGAAGAAACAGGTAGAACATTATATAAATTTTAAATAAATCATGTATGATTTATAAATAAGAATGAAAATCCGATATGTATGGTATTAAAAGCAGAAATAGACAGATTTAAAAACTCGATGACGTTTCGCCCGTTTAGTGAGGGTTTTTTCAAGAGTAAATAATGTTCGCCCCATAACAAATAAAACATTTCATAGAAGTTTAATGCTACCCATTAATATGAAAAACAACTTGATCTATAAAAAAAACTAAATAAAATGGTACTGAAATATCAGAAATATCTTCAACAATCAGACTTAATCCAAAAACCTAAATCTGACACCAATTCCAAGATCAAAGCAGGTGTATATTCTATATCATGTCGTGAGTGAGGAAAAATATACATAGGCGAGATACAGTCACCTTGATAAGAAAATTTATGAACATAAGAGGCATAAAACTAACAACGCGCTTAACACCATTTTTGCACACGTTATGGAGTATGATCACCAGTTTACCTTTGAGAATTCAATTATCTTTAAAACAATACACAATAAATCAGTAAATCATTTAATTGAATCCGCTCAAATCGCATTCCTCGAATTTCATAAAACAAAGAGGTTTCTTTCACATCTCTCCATACCTATCCAAAATAATAATTCAAGAAAATAATTTAGACAATGGTTAAAATATATATATTTTTTAAATTAAGTCATATATATAATGTATATATAATTTCTTTATTTACATGAAAATAAAATTGCTGTTGTCTCCCTACTTCTTTATATATATACTAGCAAAAGTACCCGTCGTTGACTGGGTTTAAAAACAGCATACAGAAAATGGACTCTGATTTATTAAAGTATGATAGGTTATGAAAAGGAAGGGTTGTAAAGAGATAGCTTCGAATTTGGAGATATCAAAACGAAAGCAAAATATGATGAAAGTAAAAATAGATAAACCCCATAATTTATTATACCATACCTGTTCACACTGAAACACTTATCACAATACTCCGTGGATCTACAGGGTGGTCACAAAGTCTGGCTACATATTCTCCATTTGACCAACCAACTCTGGTGTTCTGACTTCCTTACTCCTCCCATATCTCCCGCCATCCCTCAAAGACGATCTGCCTTCTTTGAATCTCTTATGTCACTCAAAAACTGATGCTTGATTCATATAAGATAATCCAAATCCTGTAGATTATGTAGCCACACTTTGTGACCACCCTGTATATATATATATATATATATATATATATATATATATATATATATATATATATATATATATATACCCTTTATATTAAAAAAAACCTTGTTAAACTTTGTGACATATTTCCATTCTATGGAGGTCAGGTACGAACGAACACCCCATAATTTTATTATACCATATTTCTTCAAACTGAAACATAATTACTCAGATAGATATGAAAACTCTTTATTAAAGTTTGAGCCTATTTCCTTTCTATGGAGGCCAGGCACGAACGCATACACCACAATTTTATTATACCATCCATATTTAAGTTAAAACGTACTTGTCAAAGTATTCTTATGTACATGTATATCAAAAACACTTGTAAACGTCTTTTTTTCTTAATTTTTAAATTTTTTATTTCCATACTTTGTGGACCAGGCGCCTACGCAGACCCCACAATTTTAATGAACCACTGTTCTGCCAGATCAAACATATCCATTCCTGTCTCTCGATACATCTATCATTATATGTAATCAGTTTTTTAAAATAGTCAACCATATAGGAGCCTATTCGTGACCAGACACACAGAGATACAGACATTCAGCTTTATATTATATATATATATATATATATATATATATATATATATATACCCCTAATAAACTAACCTTCTAATCAACGAATACCTTTTACGCTTATAAAAGCCCGCACTAAATGGGCGAAATGTGCAGTTTTTAGGTCTCTCCACATCTGCTTTTAATACCATATATATATATATATATATATATATATATATATATATATATATATATATATATATATATATATACACTTAGTACTTTATCCATTACGCCACGGGTCATTGCAAATCAAAACAGTTTGAATAATAAAAAAAATACGAATTAGCAATCATTAAAAAAAAATCTTGAAACGAAATTGCATGTAGATTATTTTTATTTTTTTTGTATTTTACTTTGCCACTGGACTTGAGCAATCCTGGGCCATGGAAAATGAGATTAGGGCGTATGAATTAATGTTTCTGTGCGAATAGCATTGTCACCAATCTCTGTAAGTTATACGCATGCGCAGCACACATACACAGAATATGTGGTCGATGCAGCGTTGTACACTAATAAAACAATAAGCTTTTCGAAATAATCAATAAAAACTAACGAGGCGGGTCTATTTATCAAAATAATAACTTTATTCTTCTGCAAATAAATTCAAATCGAGGCTGTAAGTTTGATAAATTTAAACGCGAATACCAGAATTGGGAAGGACGCTTGCCATGTTTCAAATTTATCTACTGATTGGCTGCTACTCTTTTCACACCAGAATTGACAAAATAAATTTGCTTACACCTGCTTTTTATATATATACTTTTTTGTTGTTTACTAGACTATTTATTGTATTCCTTTTTGCTCATCAAATTTATTTTTAGATTCTTTTTCCCTCTTCATCTGCAAATATATTTTGTCTAAGAATAGTGGATGGTATGTGCGCAGTACACCTCGTTAGAATTGATTTACAATTTGCAACTTTCCGATTTATATTTTCTGCAGTAAAAAAAAATATCCTATCGTATTTTTTCTTTGGATTTTGCTTAAATTTTATAAGAATTTTATTCGGATTTTTTTTCAGCTAAACTACATAGCATTTTTTGTGTCATTAGGGAATTTTATAGAAAAATAACATGTTTTTATCATTTTTTTTTCTTATATTAACTCG
The DNA here is from genome assembly GCF_053919585.1 of Euprymna scolopes. Classification (NCBI taxonomy): domain Eukaryota; kingdom Metazoa; phylum Mollusca; class Cephalopoda; order Sepiida; family Sepiolidae; genus Euprymna; species Euprymna scolopes. The sequence continues at coordinate 186,363,689 of NC_136484.1, read as the reverse complement.
CCGAAAGTCTGAGTTACTAATTGGACGAGTTTGGCTATTACCATAAGAATGGTGCTGAAATTATTACCAAGACTCGTGACAAGATTCGTTATCACTAATTCCGGTGTTATTCGAACCTATGTTTGGTTTAGAGATGAGCTCACAACCCCATAATCCAAGGTTATTTCATGGAGATTTAAATTGTGCTTTCTTAATATATTCTTTAAAATTTAAACTACAACAGAAAGAATTGAGTTTTGTTGTGATTAGATGAAACGTGTGCATGCATATATATAATCAGCCACTCTGATGAGTCGTAGACGACGAAACCCGTATCAGTGGATAATTATATTTTAAAAACAATATGTATACTGCTCCCCATGTTAGGGCACCAAATTGGTTAAAGGGAAAATTATTCCCAACTTGCATTTAGGTAAAAATGCACGTTCGTAAATAATTGAATTCATTCAAAAACGTATCGCAAAAACAACACACACACACAGATATATATATATATATATATATATATATATATATATATATATATCGTAAAAACAACACACACACATACAGATATATATATATATATATATATATATATATATACACACACACACTAGTATTTTTTATAGATTATTACCGACACATATTAGTTTTTCATGCTAACGCATTCCCTAGTGATAGAAATGATAATTACTGCCGGTTTAAGGATTCAAACCCAGTGACAGTTACCTTTTCTGCTTGATATTCAACCCCTAACCTAACATAAATTAACTTGGAAAAGAAAAGAATTCAAACTATATAATGTCAAATCAACAGGACATGTACAGTAAATTTAGTTATATACCATTTAACAGCAGAGGGCGGAGACATAGCTTTACGGCTTATTTTACTATTTATATATTTAAACCTATTTCTATGTATATAAAACAAGGTATGTGTATATTACGTATAAACTGATTAAGCGACTATATAAATTTTACAAATGTGGACGATATTTATTTATTTTATTTTTGTAAAGAGGACGAAGAGAGAATGGAAGCCCGGCGTTAAAATTTATTAACATTCTAATTTTATGAAATGTTAATAGGACCCATTAAACATCAATTAACTTTCCCTTGTTGCGTTTCTTTTTGTGAGATTTTGAATATGGGGGGGGGCATAATATAGGCACAACTTTCCATTTGAAACTTAAAATATACCAGATCTGTCTTAAATTAAATTTTAAATTAAAAATCATGTGATGATTCTAGAACTAAGGTTTAGTATCATTATATATTCATTTCTACATTCATAATATACATAATCGTAGTTCAAAACTGTTCTTTTCTGGAATTTTTACCATACTTGGGTGTGTATTCCAGTTTGTACTTGAACACTTTACTAAAATACTTGTAACATATAAATGACAAGCTCAATACAGATAGGTTCAGGATATGAATATTTGTTGGTTGTATTATGACAAAAGGAAACAATCGACAATCACTAATGAAAGTTGTGTTCATTTTGATTGCAAAACACATGTAAGACGATAAATGAGAACATATACGCGTTCGCCGAAAAATAACCAAACAATTTTCTATTGTGGACTGATTTTTCCTTTGATCATAGAAATTAATCGAGATTATATATATATATATATATATATATATATATATATAATGACAAGTATTTATAAATAGCATGGCGTGTTCTTGCTTAATAAGCCTTTCCATAGTCGTCTTGGTCCATTTTTTTTTTTTTTTTTGCAAGTACTTTCGATTGAGTTTTCAACAGTCGTCTTCAGACAGTTTTGATTATTGTTCGTTTTAAAATTGGATGTTTTTATATGCTTCAGTTAAAATGATATTTAAATTTTCTTGAACTAGTGAAACGTCCTGTATGTATGTGTGTGTGTGCGCGTGCGCGTGTATATATATATATATATATAGAGAGAGAGAGAGAGAGAGACACACACACACACACAGACAGACAGAGACGTTATATAACCTCTTGGGACCGTGACTAAAATAAATGTACAATGGTTTTAAAAGCGTGATTTACAATATGGTATAGAATTCAGGTTTTTTTATAGTAATTATTTATAACTTTACATATACCAAGGCACTTCAAAATGTTACTACTGTTGAGACCCACCTTTTAGTAACTTTTATATGTCCAACTTGGAGAATAAAATATTTAAAACCATTAAGAAACCGTCTATTTAATTTAGGTACGTCGACGATATTTTTATTTTTGCTGATAATGATAACGAAATAGAGAAATTTAAGGATCATTTAAAAACCACTAACCTTCACTTATGAATTAAACTCAAATAATAGCATTCCATTTCTAGACGTTTCCATAGACTCCAGCAAAGATAAATTTATTACTTCTCCATATAAAAGAGTGCTGCAACCAATTCCTGTATCTTAAACTTCAAAAATGAATGTCCCTATCGATACAAGACCGCAATTATAAGAAAAATCTTATTAATCGAGCTAAATTAATCTCGAATAGAAAAATATTCTATATTAAATTAAAGACTATCAAACAGGTTTTGATTAATAACCAATTCCCTAATTTCTTAGTAGATAAACATATTAAACTGACAATTAGAAACCTAGACCAAACTAATAACAAAGTTAACAATCCCCCACCCCATCAATATATTCTATCGCAACCAACTACACTACAATTTTAAATCAGTTAAAAAGGTGCTAAGTAATATAATACATCGATATATATCCCAATCAATGATAAAATCCGATTTATTATTTACTATAAAAAAAATTAACAACTGCTAATCTTATAATTAAAAACACTTCCCGGACAACAAAATCAATCGATGAAACCAATGTAGTCTATCAATTCAAATGCCCCTTAGGAGAATGCATCTCCAACACCAATAGCTACATTGGACACACGGCTAATACATTGTCCATACGATTGACCCTACATATTGCCGACGCAAGCTCAATTTCCTAACACATAAAACAACATGGCTGCCCACATTCTCAGTTTAGAAAGATCCTAGTGGAAAATACAAAAATCCTCCATTGGGATTCAACGTTAAAAGATGAAAACTATTGAAAGCACTTTATATAAAAACTAAACAACCAAAAATAAATTCTGTAAATTTAAAAAAATATTAACATTCTGAAGTGCCTTGGTACGTGACCATCCAATATATGTATGTATACACACATATAGTTACGTGTGTGTGTATGTATGTATATATATATATATATATATATATATATATATATATATATATATATACAATTTTAAAAAACATGAGACACTTCACTAGTTGAAGAAATTTAAATATAACTTTAACTGCAGCGTATAAAAGCATCCAGATTTTAAACAAACAATAATCAAAACTGTCTGAAGACGACTGTTGAAAACGCAGTCGAAAGTACTTGCAAATACCCCCCGCCCAAAAAAATGAACTAAGACGACTATGGAACTTTCTTACAAAGATTCAACCGAAAAACAAAAAAGACAATTAGAAAAATTTAAAAACTACAAAGAAAGCTTATTAAGCAAAACACTCCGTGCTATTTAACAATATTTGTCTGAATGAAAACATGCTACCTAAGTACACTATATGTTTCAAGTTCATGGGTTTTTTTGAAGCAAGAAAACGATGTTTATAATAATACTTTATTTTTTAAATTTCAAGCGGTCCTCAGTTACTTTGTGTGAACAAGAGCGAATTTTTATATTTTGAAGCATAAAAACTTGGAATTACTATTCTAGAAGCATACGTGGATGTTTTAACACACACACATTATATATATATATATATATATATATATATATATATATATATATATACATATATATATATATATACTATAAATTTGCCTAAAATTTCTGGCTTTGATGGAGGGGAGACTAAAACTTGCTGCTTTGGTTTCAAATGATCTGAAATAACAGCAAGGGGGGGAGATGCTTGATTCCAAATATTTCTCATATGTTGTATCTTCTCTCTTTTGGAAATAGGATACGATTATGAATATATCCGGTATCAACTAATCCCTATACGCTGTTAAATTTACTTTATGTATGAAAACCAAAGAGGGAAGGTATAATATCACAAACACTTGGAATCAAGTCTCCCCTTGCTATTATTTCAGATCATTTGAAACCATAGCAAGTTTTAGCCCCCCTTCCATCAAGGCCAGAGGTTTGGGTAAAATATCAGATATTTTGTAATTCATATGCAAAAACTAGGAAAAAATTGAGTATGATTGAAACATTTTATGGCTGTAAAAAAGTACCAAAAAATAAGCTCTGGAGCAAATGTCACATAGCCTACTACATAAATCAGGTCAGTACATTTCCAACGAGCCTTAATTTGTTTAATTCTGATCAATAGTCGCCGAGATTTGGAACTTATAGAATTGCCAAAACAATTGGTGCATATATATATATATATATATATATATATATATATATAGTCATATTCGAATGCTCATATTTTTGGTTCTAAGGGACAAAGTTACATGAAAATTTGCTGACGTTTTGAAGATTATAATACCATTCTATGGTTAAAATTTTATGACAATTGGTAAAAAAAGAATCTATATTTTCAAACCAATAAAATATCACCAAAGCTGCTCATATTTGTGTATATAGTATCCTGCCAGGCAAGCTTCAGTTTTGCCGTTTCAGTTGTCGCCCCTGTGGCCTTGATAATCCACTATTATATATAAACTAATGAAATGCTTAGTTAGGGAATTAAAGAATGCAAGGTTAGTTAATAGGATGCGTTATGTATTTTCCCCAAAGACTTGAAGAAATAACTCTCTAAAACCATCCACATTCTCTCCATTAGTATATGTGTGGTGGTGGCGGTGGCGGATAAACAGGGACAATAACTGACATTTTTCAATCCATTTTGGAGGGTTAAATCTTTTTTGTAGTAATTCGAATAAAACAAATTACATTTCTAGTACTTAATCTTTTAAACGAGATTTTAAAGTGAGATTATAGTTTAACTATATTGAATACGTTGTTCTGTTCTGTTAACCTTAATGTTTCATATTGCCTGCCTATTCACACAGAATGCTCTTGTGTGCAGGTAGTAGGGCTTGTTTTATTCCGTGCAATTATTGCGAGACATGTTTTTTCATTCGAGGCCGAGATGTATGATGTTGACTTGACACTCTATTTATCCTTACTTCGTCGTTGTCTTCCGCCTTCTAATTTAATGTAATTATTCAAAATTAGACACGCATTCACTCTCTTGGCATCTAACGAGGCGGGTATGTGAGTAATATATCATTTTTAATTCACTCATCATATGTTGTCGTATTCGCCAGATATTTTAACTTAATAAAAACCAAGCACGAAAATTAAATCAAGGCATTCATTAAATTACCTACATAAATGATATCTTATTAACTATTTCGAGAACAAATATAATTCCCTTGTGGAGTTTGGAAGAAAAAAGACATTTACAGAGCAAAACGAATCATTAAATATATCGAAGTAATATAACTTTTAAAAAAATAATTTTGAATTGGTTTATGGAGAATAGTTAGAAGAAAGACTTTCTGTTGTCGAAGATGTTCATGAAAATTGGGCTGTTCGTGCACAACAGCAAACCTTTTTTTGCATATAAAGCTATGAAATTTTTTTTTTTTTTTACACAGTGATCACCACTTATCAAGGCCCGGAAGCCACTCAGGGATAAGGGTTATTGCAAGTACATTACGTTAGTGTGGAGATTTGATGAAGTGTTTACTTAAGGGGGGGGTTCATTAGGAATTTGTTAACGTTGGACTTGAACACATCCAAGTTGTAGTCCGGTGGGAAGCAGGCAGACGGAACAGAGTTCCACAGGCGTGCAGTTCTAAGAAAGAAGCTTTGTTCATGGAATCCGCGTTTTGATTTAGGCACAGATAAAGAGTGGGGGAAAATTTTCACAGTGGATTCAGCTAGACGGGTGTTTTTCGTGAAAGATTGGCGAGGGGGGACCAGAGATTGTAGTTCAGACGAGCACCTGCCATGGAAATAACGATAAAACAAGGATAAGCTCGCAACGTCTCTTCTGTGGGAGAGAGGTTGCAGGGTAGAGAAAAGGGCATCCCCCACAAAGCCACGAAGTCTATTTTGTACTCTGTCAAGGCAGGATAGGCTGTTTTTAGCAGCTCCTGCCAGATATGCCGTGTCTATAAATTTAATTTGTTTGTCTCTCCCCTTCTCCATGTCCCCCCTCTTTATGACGTTGTTGTCACCCCCTCTCTCTCTCTCTCTCTCTCTCTCTCTCTCTCTCTCTCTCTCTCTCTCTCTTTGTGACGTTGCCACACTCTCTTTGTGACGTTGCCGCACCCTCTGTTTGTGACGTTGCCGCACCCTCTGTTTGTGACGTTGCCGCACCCTCTGTTTGTGACGTTGCCGCACCCTCTGTTTGTGACGTTGCCGCACCCTCTGTTTGTGACGTTGCCGCACCCTCTGTTTGTGACGTTGCCGCACCCTCTGTTTGTGACGTTGCCGCACCCTCTCTTTTTGACGTTGCCGCACCCTCTCTCTTTGTGACGTTGCCGCTCTCTCTCTCTTTGTGACGTTGCCGCTCTCTCTCTCTTTGTGACGTTGCCGCTCTCTCTCTCTTTGTGACGTTGCCGCTCTCTCTCTCATATATATATATATATATATATATATATATATATATATATATATATATAAATTCTGTTGGCTCCGTCTCTCTTTATATCTTTGGCTCCGTCTTTTCTATTGTTGCCTTCTATTTTGTTTGATCTCTTTTGCAAGTATAGTACGTGTGTCTGCTTTTTTATCTCTATTTCTGTTTGAAATCAGTTTTCTTAAATCTTTGGCAGTTATTTTTTAATTAAATTCTGAAATTTCTCCGAATTCTATGAATATACAGCTAAAACAAAATTCGATTGTTTATATTAAATTATTTGCTTAGTGAAAACAAAATATAATGTTCTCTTAATGTAAAAATGTTTTTACTTTCAAAATATTTTATTTGTGCATTCACTTCATTATTTTTTTTTAATTTGTCGATCTATTTCGAATGGTGAAGTGTACATATGTAATACGTATATAAAATAATCGAGTCAAATCTTAATTTAATCCTACAATCTAGGTTTTGTTTCATTTTTTGTTATCAAAATGTTTATTTTCTCAGAATGCAGCGTTAGATATTTGTGTTCACTGAATCATATAAAGTAGGTATTGTTGCGATAGTAAGTAGCAAAAAGGGTTTAGTGTTATGTTATCATATTTATACAAAACGAAAGCAAAGTAGGTTTTGCTTCCCCAATAAGATTAGAAACTAAAAGATTACATAGTTAATTTATAAAACTCGGAATGTCTGTCCCCATTTTTTCTTTTTCCAAACTGCATCTCCTTCGAAACGCAATGTCGCAGAGCGGCCCGAATCAGGTCAAAGGATTGCATTTTTTTTTTTTTTTAGCTTTCTTTATGGGTTTTATCCGGTCCAAAAAAATGGAACTTGACAGGCCTAAGTCGACTTAACATGTTATAATATTCATGCGCAAATACATATACGTTATAATCTATTAATTTCAAATTAATTTTCATCGATCTGACGCTAGTTCAAACAGTAACGACTAAGACTGGAGCGCTGTATGTTTTGGTTTCGATTTAAATTGATGGGATCCAAGTCATTCTTTTTTTAATTTTGAAATTACTATATATTGAGTACAATATAATAATCGATAGTGAATTGACCCTGACATAATAAATATGAAATCCGAATAAATTAAAATATAATGAAGCTCACTAAGGGAACTCGTTTAGTAATAGACGTATGTGATTGTGTGTTGCTGTATTTGTTTGTTTGTTGTGTGTGTGTGTATATATATATATATATATATATATATATATACTTTATTTAGTCACATGAATTAATATAATTTTATGCGTAAATTTTTCAGTATTCATTTCAATAGTGCTCGATACATAGGTAGAGCTAGGTAAGTTATATATATATATACTAGACCACCCGTGACCCGTTGGGTCAGTACGTTATATTAGCTATGGAATTCATGTATGAGCGTGACACTTGTGGCATAAAGAAAATAGTTTTTTTTACATAACAGAAGCATTTCTATGAAAGTATATTAAAATGAAAAAAGAATATAGATAGATTTCTATGAGTCGTTCTGTTTATTATAATTGTTATTTTTTTTTAAATTACAGTTACTGAATTATAAGTGGTTGGTCATACTTATAGGTAAATATGCACTGAACAGGTATCATAATCCTTATTATAGTTAAATTCAAATTTTGATATATCATCTTTAAAATGAAATTGTTAGTTGAAAGTACAGAATAATAAAAAAAACACTCTCCACATGTTAATAATGGCTTTTTAAATAGAAAATGAAAATAAAATGTAACTTTTTTCATTTAATTTAAGCAAACATTCAGTACCCATTGTGTAAAATATTTAATTTGTATGTTAATAATAAGATCAATAAAATTAAGACAATTCTTTTCTATTTACATTTTTTGTACAATTAATTTTTTTTTAAAGAAAACTTTTCTTATCCTTTTGCTTAATTGAGACTTCTTATCTCTAACTCTCTTATATCCAGATTAATTATATTAATCAATTTATTTTATTGAATATGTATCGCTGAAAAGCACGGGTGCTTAAGCACTTATTGTACAGAAAATAAATATTGTATTCATATGCTAATAATAAGGTCACTAAAACTAAGACAATACTTTTCTATTTACAACATTTTTTGTACAATTTGAGTGTTTTAAAAAAAACTTTTATGTTTTCCTTTCGCTTAACTATCCAGTTTACATCGCTCCCTTTTTCTCTCTCTCACACATACACGTAACTATTTCTCGCGTACGTAACGAAAACAGAGGGAGTAGGAGTGTTGAAATCTATGAGAGTGAAAGTGAGGTGTTTTCTTTCACCGCCGCTGCTTCTATTAATAATGAGTGTTGTTTTTTAAAAGGGAGAGGTTTTTTTGAAACTGCGACAGACTTTACGAAGTTGAATGTTTTTAGCCGTTAAAAAAAAAAAAAAAACTACGGTTGATTTTATAAAATTATTTATTTATAATGACATGAATTAAAGATTTCTCGCGTACGTAACGAAAACAGAGGGAGTAGGAGTGTTGAAAATCTATTAGAGGGAAAGTGAGAGGTGTTTTCTTTCACCGCCGCTGCTTCTATTAATAATGAGTGTTGTTTTTCTTGTTTGTTTACTTTTGTTTTTTTAAAAGGGAGAAGTTTTTTTGAAACTGCGACAGACTTTACGAAGTTGAATGTTTTTAGCCGTTAAAAAAAAACAAAAAACTATTTGATCAAATTAAATGAAATTGTTTGTATTAAAAGCGATATAAAAATTCCGGAATTGGAATAACGGATTGAAGACGTTGCTATTTACGCATGCGCAACCGGATGTTGAAAACCGGAAATCTGATTGCAAACATACAAGATCCATAGACTTTTAGTATTATATAGATATATGTGTGTGTGTGTGTGTGTGTGTGTGTGGCAACTAAGCGACACGGAAAATTCCACGTTTCATTCTCGTGAGAATGAAACGTGGAATATTCTATGTAGCTTAATTGCCATATATATATTTTCATAACTTTATATATATATATATATACACACACACACACAGTGGATAATTATATGTTAAAAATTATATATATATATATATATATATATATATATATATATATATATATATATATATATATATATATATATGGTTGGAAGTGTGCGTAATAAATTTATTCTTTTCTGAAGTTCGGATTGATATTATGAAAATAATTTTTCGAAGTAAATCAAGTTCAATTCGTGTAAATGCTTGGATTTATGAAATTATTCTGTGAATTCTCCAAGGAACATATATTTGTATCTGTCATATATATATATATATATATATATATATATATATAATTAATTACTACGTGCATAAAAGTCATCTATATGCGCGTGTGTGTGTGTATATATATATATATATACACACACACTTCTATAATTTTTTTTTTTTTTGCGTATTGATATTCATATTAAAACCCTTTTTCTATTTATTTAAAAAGAAAATATAACTTTGTCATATCTAGCTCGTTTAATTACATTCACTAGCAAAAATTCTAGCTATACTCTTTTAAGCAACTCGGTGATGGTGCACGGGTTATTTATTTAAAGCTTTTTTAAACCATTACTATATATTGGGTCAAATATAATCTACAATATGAATTTTAACTGTCTGTTTAAATGCATGTATGTATGTTTGTGTATCTGCCTAAAACTTTCGACAATACCGACGGATTTTTATGCGATTGGTATCGTCTTGAAGCTTAACCCTTCGGACGACAAATACCGAACAATTGGCTAAATACATTAATTTCATCACCCTCAACTGGGTATTTTTCTACAGGTAGGGGTCGCTTTTTTCGCCAATATTTTCAAGTCTTTTCGATTGTGTAGCCTTAATTTAAACCTTCGCCACTTCCTGTTTGGCGATGGGCGCAACAGCAAAGACGTCACTTATTTTCACGTTCTTTTCCTCTTTCTCGGTACGGGTTCGAGCCTGCATGCCTACTACCACTTTTTTATTTTGCTCAACACACACCTCCAAACGCCGAGCACCCAGGCTATTTTACGAACGGGCAATGCCGGGCAGCCTGCTAGTGTATATATATATATATATATATATATATATATTCAGATAGAGCTTCATAACAAAATACAACAACAATAATAAATAATATATATATATATATATGTAATGCATACAAGATAGCTTTCTATTACTTTTTAGTGTGATTCCTTATAAAGCTCAATTTAAAATAAAATAGTGTGCATAATTTGTCTTCGATCAAACAGATTCGATACAAGCTATTTTTTCATGTTCATGTCGATAAATTCGTGCATATGATTTTATGTTTACAAGCCGAGATATCCGCGCTTCGCACAGGACTTTGCTGTACGCTCGGGTACCCGCTTCTCGTGCATACTTGCAGGATGTAGATGTAAGAGCAAATACTTTTTGGTGTGCACCATCTCTAGGTGGGAGTTTTTATAAACAGCCGCACTAAATACAATCTTCGCCTTGAAAATGGTGAGCACCATCCCTAGGTCGGAAACCATCATATCAGGTTTGGTCATGATCGATCCTATGGTTTGGGCTGTAGAAGAGTTGCACACACACACACACACACACAGGAACGCTACTACTTTATATACAGAAGATGGTGTGCACCATCCCTAGGTGGGAGACCATCATTATGCCATATTGGGTCATGATCGGTCCAATCATGTGGGCTATAGGAGAGTAACCTTAACCTTGAAAAATAATGTACACCATGTGTAGGTTGGGACCATCATCATGCCAGGTATGGTCATGATCGGTCTAGTGGTATGGATTGTAAGAGAATTGTACACACACATACACGAACTCTACTACTTTATATGTAGATATGGTTTTATATATTTATGATTGTGTTGACTTCATCTTGACTTTTAACTTTTCACTTATTTTTTTCCTCACCTGTCAAAAATTTGAGTTGAAAATGAAATTAGACTAGTTCAAGATCTTTCCCTTTTTATTTAATTTTTTTTTTAGATTTTTTTTATTGGCGCAGATTCATTTTCTATTTTGCAAGCAACATTTTTTTCATTGTCATATATAATATATATATATATAACAAGTGGGGGGGTCAAAAATAATGCCTCCTATTTTATTCTGCCCGAATCGATCAGAGGGGATTGCAAATTGCATCGTTATGATGACTAAATTGATGCATTTATAACCTTACAGTTTCATCTCTCTGTTGCAAATATTTACGTTTTGAGACTCTAAGAAAGCAACCAATATTATGGACGTACGTCATGGATTTCCTTACAAAAGTGCATTCAGAATGGTGGTAACTATATGGAAAAATAAATTCTGGCGCACAAAAGATTGCTCGTTTTAATAGTACCACTCCTGTCTCCATAGCTTTTCAAGCTTATGAATTAAAAGAAATAGCATGCTATGCAATTGTCCATTCCAAAATAGTATTATTTCATGATAAAAAATTGGCAGAAATAATTGCTCGATTACAGATTGATGTTTTGAGGGTGCAATCTGGAATATTTTTTCAATAATTATTACATTACACGCTTTAGTCGTATTGCAAACTATTGAGCTGTTGCATAAACTTTTGTGCAACCGTAAAGAAATTTATATATAATATATATTAAATATAATAAATATATGTATGTTATGAGTAAAATAAAATTGGTAAATATGAAGATTAGAAATCATGCAAAGGCGAACATTTTCATAAATATTTGTATAGATTTTGTTTTTAATGTGAAATAACATAATAATTTCCTCAGTTAAACAGCGTCGCCAACCATGAAAGTCATAGATCGTAAGTCCTAATTTCTAGTTTTGTCCTACTTTGGACTCCTCAGTAGAACATATCCGAACTCAAGATTCGAAACCCAAGTTACTTGCGTGTGGGGCGAGTACCCTGCAACGCCACCACATACAAGAATTTCTAATAATTAACACAGATCGAAAAAACCACGACTAAATTCGACTGTAGGATATTCCTACTTCTTAACATGAGGTATAGTCACGCAATCACTAAGAACCCAAATCGATATCTTACAGGTAAGATTTTGTACTCGTTCGGAGGATGTCATCCAACAAACTTACCTATTGAGCAAATTAATATTAGATATTTTAAGACTTTAGTTCTGTAGCTTTCATGGTGTGTTTGAGCTGTGGTGATTGATTGTGGAAATAATTACATGTTGTCGCTATTTTCAACTCGGACCTATACGTTTTCAGCTACAGTCGTAGGAACAAATAAAAAAAACCTAAAATCTGACTCGGCATTTAAAATTTTTTCTTAAGTGAAATAACGCATCCCAATAACGTATTACATTATGTTTCTAAAGTCGCTTGAAACTCTGTCTGGTCACCTGTATATTTGATGTCCTCTTTTCCGCGTGGAGCATTTTTCTCTCTCCATGCACACTAGTTTCTCACGTCTTCTCTCTGCTTTTCTCGACCATGTGTTCTTTTTTTTTTCTTCGCATTCACGTCAGCTCGCACACATTTAGTAATTTGCATATGTGCTACAATACTGCTGCTGCTAAATGTTTTATGTGCGCGCCCGTCAAATCCAGTTGAATTTTCATTGAACGTATAAACCATAAGTTTCAAACTTTTCTTGTTGAGTTGAACTTCCCTGTAATTCACGTGTTCACATTCTGAGATTTGATTCTTAATAGAGTTTTCTTCACTTTCAGGAATTCTAACCCTCCGTCGGTTCCTTGACCGAGAAGTTGTCCCTCGTTACACCCTGCAGCTCGAAGCATTTGATGGTCTCCATACAGCTACAGCCATGGTGCAGATCAACATTTTGGATATCAACGACAACGTGCCCATATTTAACAAGACAATCTATACGTTTGATTTGCCCGAGGACCTACCAGTAAATTCTACCATTGGTAGCATTTTAGCTCAAGATAAGGACGAGGGTGTGAATGGAACTGTGTCCTATCACTTACTATCTGACTGGGGCAAAAACGTCTTCAGCTTGGATTCAAGAACGGGCACCTTCAAGTTGAAATCTCCACTGGACTTCGAACAGGTAAGCAAGAATATGGAATTTAAAGATGAAATTCTGGAGTCATTCTTGATATAGAAAAATCATTAAAATAAATGATGGCAAAAGAAATAAGTTTATCATAGTGAAAAGAAAAATATCCAATTTTGACTATTAAATGTTGTTGTCTTAATCAAAAATTATCAGCATCAATCCAGTCAAAATTTTTGCATTGCATATAATTCCAGGTAAAGAATGGTAGTGTTAATCCAGTCAAAGTCAGGTTGTCCTCCTCTCGGGTCAAGACGAAAATCTGACTGAAATCTGTTTCAGCATATTTTTATACAGTGATTTCGATACGTGATTCATTCGTTCCAAACTTCCCTGACTATAAATATAATCGTCTCATGTCTTTGTGGTCATCCTCTGTACAATTATGTAAAAAATATTGCATCAAAATTATTTAATTTCTTGTTCAAATTTCAACTCTGGGTTATATAGTAGACTAGACTCTCAATTCTTCGTTGAGCAACTAACAAAATAGTAATTAAGACCATGCATACTAGTTGCTGTTTTGTAGAAAGGTAAAATGAACTCCCCGGACAGAATAGTTCTGCACTAATTTCGTGTGTTCTTAGATTAAGTCAAATTAAGATATAATGCTACTAAATTTTATATCTAGAATCCTTATTGAAATTTTTATTCTAAATCCATTACATGGTTTTGATTCTATAAAATATTTAATTTTTAAGGCTTAAGGAGTCTTAAGAAGAAATTGTATGACTATTGATCACCTTTGATGCAATTTATTTTAATTTATATTTTTAAATGAACTTGCTCCCCCTTAAAATCTCTTAAAACATTCAGAAAATCTCTAGTGAACTTTCGAAGCTCTATTTATGATTAAGTATATTTTTATCGCAGTAATTATTTAAAATCGATTTTCTTTCACTTAGACATTTTACTAAACTTATTAGTTCGATTTGTGCATATTTCCGGTTATCTCAAGTGGTCACCCGCGTATGTAGTAAATTTGACCAAGCTTAACGTATGTGACGTCCAGTTTTTCAATATAAGTAAAATTATGCTGTTTCAAATTTTTCATTGTTTCTGTATCTTTTATCTTTTATTGTAAATATTTACAATTTTAATCGATATTTAAGCAATTTTCTCATTTTCAGTATCTGCAATTGAATGACGTTTGAATTTTATTAAAAATAAATGTCAGTCTATTTATGTAGAAGATAATTATAACAGCAAAAATGCAATTTGAAAGGTTTTATAAATATACAAGTGATATTGCAATTTTCGTATTTTCATTGTCTGCGTTGTTTCTCTCAATATTTTTTTTCTTTTTCTTTTAGAATGGAATTTTAATGTTTTGACAGTTATGTTTTCAATATACTTTTTTGAAACTATGAATTATAAGTTTTTTTTTTTGTTTTTTTTTTTTGCTTGTTTGTATAAATAGTGAGATGGACGAATGTTATATTAAAATGAAGTTTGGATCTGAATAAGCTATCTCCAGTCAAGCTTTCAATTTCACACATGATTCCAGTGATCCGGAAATTTTGTCTGTCCTTTTGGATTATTTTATATTCCAGAAGATGAGTCTCAGCCGGATTATTTGTAAGCGTTTGTTCTTTGGTTAAAAACCTAGAATGTGTTATGATTAGAGCTGTGACAACAGCATATTCTTTTCATTGTTTTGACTCTTGAATATATATCCGTAATATCTTATGTTTTTATATAGACGGATGTGGTTCTCGGTTGATTAACTGTGTGTAACTGTGTCGAGGGACAAAAGAATGAAAAGAATATTCTATTGTCTCAGCCTTAGTTATAATTTGGCAACGTTCCAAGGAAGAAAACCACGTTAACCCATTACTTGCTAGCATCCAATTCGTGGGACGCTCAAAAGCATCTACATCTAAGTTTCATTTGATTCGGCCGCCAATGGGTTAATGTTCATTTTCTCCAGCGCCATTCTTATCAAAGAACCGGAATTTTGAAAAAAAAAAAAAAATTGCATCTATGTATTAAATAGTTTACCACTGTCGGCCAAGTTAGTAAATAAAAATTGTTTTGGATTATGTTTTCTTCAAAAATTTTATATCGTCAATAATAAGGTTTAGATTTGGAAGGATTACAATGGCTTCATAATCTAACGTATCAAATATTTATTATTAGTTTTATTACTAACCAGCAGAGCGTTACGACTATCGACCAGAGAAAAAGCTTATCATGCATATGTATGCAGAAGTGTAATTATGTATAGAAGTGAGAACTGGCCAGTTAGGGTTGAGGATATGAGTTGCATGGAGAGAAACAATAAGAATGATACGTTATATGTGTGATATGAGTTTGAAAGTGTCTTAGATCTGGTGACCTCACAACATTAAATTTGGACAGTACAGGAAGATGTACGCAGAAGAGACTTCAATGGCACAAATTCTTGGGTTAGATGTAGAACAATTTAACTACCAGTTCACAAGGGAAAACCATAAGAATGGATCTCAGAGATAAATATCTAAAGATCTGGCCAGAGATAATTTACATTTGAAGTCAATTTCAAAGTTTTTAAACCGAATATAATGAGACTATTTACAAACTGTATGTAGAAATAAATATAAATTATTTATTAGCGAAATATATACAAATCAATATACATTATTTATTTACAAAATATATACAAATCAATATCCAAACCATATGTATAAAAGATCTCTCAATTTTTGTTAAAGTGACGCAACTAGGGTTGATATCCCACCAAACTGAATAACCAATTTTTTTTTAATTTGAAAGATAGTTCGTTTGTACTTTAACACCTTATTTATTTCTTACGTCATAATCGCATTGACACATCAGTTCTCATCAGATTATTGAAGTTAAGCAATCTGTAGCCTGGCCAGTAAAGAATGGGTTAAGATATGGGAATACCAGGCGTTGTATGTAGGAAGATGTTGACACTTCCGACAGCCCATGCATTACACCTGCCCTCCAGCTGTCTTGACCCTGTCCTGCTACTCAATCAGGTCTATTAAAATGGGAGAGTGAGTCTATCTCTGTGCAAACCATCTCCATTTTAAACAAACTCCCAGCACATCTCTAGAATGCTTAGATGGTCTTTGTTGTTCCGACGGACGAACTTTATTTATGTGCCTCTTTCTCTGTTTAGGTACAGTTATACACCCTATTGGTGAGTGCAATGGACCAAGGACCGCTTCCCTGCAGTTCGACTGTGACGGTGTATATGAATGTCAAGGATGTGAATGACAATGGACCCATCTTCAGTCCAAGCACTTACACTACAGCCGTTTCCGAAAATGTAACGATTGGTACATCCATTCTAACCGTCTTTGCCAGTGACGCAGACACAGGTAAGTAGATCTTCTGGATGTATTTTTCCTAAATGTTTCGAACAAAGGACGTTCAAAAAGTAATACCTCCTATTTTTATTCCACCCGAATGACCCAGAGGGCATTGTAAATTACATTGTTATAATGCCTGAACTTGTACCTTTATGACTACAAAGTTTTACTTCTGTTGCAGATACTGACGGTGTGAGACTCTAAAAAACAGCCCCTGTGATCGACATGCGTCAGATACAAAGTAATTGAATTTCTAGCAAAAGTGCATTTAGAATTGTGGTGACTACATAAAAAAAGCGATTACTGTATAGTCAATTGAGTACACTCTTTAATCCTTATTCTCGAGTGGCATCTGGGCTTTGAGAAGTGGTAATGCCTATGTAAAAAATAATAATAATAAATTCCGGAGTAAAAAAGGTTGCTCATCTTAATGGTAGCAATCCCATCTTCGTAGCTCTTCAACTTTTTGAGTTAAAAAAAAATTAGGTGGATTTATCTTTAGAACAACCCTCATACTAAATTATCTTTTTTTTTTTTTTTTTTTTAAATTGATTTCCATTCAGAAATTTTGAATGCATTCACTAGCAAAAGCTATTGTCACTAGTCAGTAATAAAAGGAAGAATTATAAGCTATAATTTTCATGTTATTATAATGGTGATTTTGTGCCTGTCTGCAACTAAAACTTTCAATGCCAAAAAAAGCAGAAAGAACTGATGAAAGAGTTGAAAGGTTAAGGCCTGGCCAGAAATAGGTTAGGTTGGAAATCAATTAAATCTGTCCAACTAATATCAACATCCAGCAGATGATGAGGATGCATTAATCAGTGGGATATCATTCTTCCTACATCTTACGTTAATAGGTATAATAGTCAAAATCTACTTAACAGATAGAAACAGACAAAGCGGAACATAGGTAACGATGCACATGTAGGTGTTTGAAAAGATGGATCGAGAGACGCATGTGTTGATAGATATAGACTTGTATTTCATCTTGCATTAGTTTTAAATGTATAATTAATAATTTAATCTTGAAAATGCGTAGGTTAGGTATTATGCCAAGCAATATTGACAATCATTTGTTTTTAATTAAGAAAACTGTGGAATGTTTGCCAGCAGATTGCGCGAAGTCTGACTAAGTCTGTTCGCATCTCAGGTGACATTGTTCTAGTGTTAGATTGGCCGCCATCCCATATTAATTTCATGGATATTTTGCTTGTTTAATTCAAGTGTCATGAAATTTGGCTTGAACGAAATTTAATGCATTTTTTTTTAACCTGCAACGCTTCCTTTTCTTTCTTCTCTCCCTTTCTTCAATACAGATATATTTTTTCCTTGTTTTTTTTTTTTTGTTCTCTTAGAATTAAATCACATTCTGTAATCTTTTGTTCTCAAAGTGGCAACTTGTCGATTTTCAAAGTATCAGAAGAATAATGAAACCGGCTCAGAAAATAATCTTTAAACGAGTTGCACACCTCAGCTTTGCCGTGAAAATTTTCAAAAACAATAACAAATAAAGTAATAACAGATATCTTTTTGATGCGTCCATTCAATCTACGCGTTTAATGGCGGAAATTTCAACCCTCAATGTGAGATGATAAATAGACAAAGCTTATCATGCAAACGTAATACTTTTATTTTATATGAATGCGTAGCTTTGAAAATCCTATTTCAAGTTTAAGAATGACAGACTAACGAAACGTTATTTGCAACCTAAGCGTAACTGAAGAATTAAATGCGATTTCAAACCTAAGTATGGCATAGCAAAGAAAATGCAATTTTCAACATAAGCATGGCATGGCAATAACGACTCAAATATGCTTGAAGTCATCTAAAAAAAAAAAATGCATCCATTGCAATTTTTTTTTTTTTTTTCAAAAAAAATTCCATTTCAAACTGAAGCGTGGCAGACCGATGAAACCGCTATTTTGAACTTAAGCATAACAGACTTAAAAAAACCTCATATGAAAATGGAAAAAATTCAATAAACTTGAGAAAGTAGAAGGTTGCTGAATTCTGGCCATTGTTTTATAGTTTAGTAATAATCTTTATTTTCTTAAAATTAGAATATTTCATTTTTTTAGGAGAGAGAGAGCGGGGGGCTTTTATTCTTAAGCCTCAACCTGACAAAGTAGGCAACCGAACGAGATGGCATGAATGCATGTTAAGGATTTTAAATAGAAATAAAGAAAATGATTTCAAGTTTCCACGTTGCCCTTCGTGTTTCTAATCCATTATTCATCCATGAATGCAAATGCATTATCGATGTGAATTATGGAATCGAGCATGCCGAGTTCAAATCCTTGCAGAATATTTGTAGTCATTTACAACTGAAAACTATCAAGGGAAATCTATATGATTCACTCTAAATCCGAGCACTGTGTGGTATAGCAAGTTGAATTCGATTGTATACAAACCGAGAACATCAACAATGATTGCTTTGCATAATTATTACGATTTCTAATTTGTATTTTTTTCTGGACATTTTGAATACCATGCTTCTTGTTTACAGGAAAAAGAAGCATATAGCTTTCCGCTCTCCCTCCCTCTCGTTTTCCCGCTCTCTCTCTCTCTCTCTCTCTCTCTCTCTTTCTCTCATTCGTGTTTTCTCTCTCGCACTCTCTTTCTTACTGGCTATTTTTCTTGCTCGCTCTTTTCTGCATTCTCTTTTTTATTCTCTTAACTTTTTGCTCTCTCTGTCTTTTGCGCGCTATGTCGCTCCCTTTTACTTCGCTCTCTTTCCATTCATCGGTCTCTCCTTATGTTTCCTGCTCCCCCCCCATTTTCTCGCTTCTCCTCATTTTCTCTCTCTGTCCTTTTTATTATTTCTCTCTATTTCATTCTGGTGATTTACATATTTGCATCTTGCATGCAATTTGTATGCAGTTCACTGTAAATACATCTTGCACAGTTTCATTGCAACTGCCGATCACCCCATACCATGTTTATCTCAATTGCTGAATCTTCTGCTGTCGGATTAAGAATTTTTATTTATTAAAATCAAAACAATTTTTGTTTGCTTTTTCACAACTTTTTACCTTTACTCTTCAATCTAGTTTTTTATTTCTTTTTTTTTTATTCTTCATACTTTTCTCTTTTCCCCCGCATCCTCCGTCTTTTCCCCGCATCCTCCGTCTTTTCCCCGCATTCTACATTTTCTTTCTCCTAGCTCTCACACTTCCTCCTCCTGTTCTTTAAAGTCACAAACTGTGAGTTTGGTATGCTCTGTTCTTTCTCGTGGACAACTCCATAAAGTTCACTAATCAAATCTTTGCAAAAGTTAGGCATCCTCGCTTCAACTATGGAGTAAATAACCAGCTTGATTAAACTTACAAACTTTCGTTGTACAACGAGTTTAAGTCAATTTTCAAATTAACTCCCTCGTCCTCTACTGACAATGCAATTGCTTCTAGCCGTCCTCTCTCTCTCTCTCTCTCTCTCTCTCTCTCTCTCTCTCTCTCTCTCTCTCTCTCTCTCTCTTTCTTTCTCCTCTCTCTCTTTCTTTCTCCTCTCTCTTTCTTTCTCCTCTCTCTCTTTCTCCTCTCTCTCTTTCTCCTCTCTCTCTTTCTCCTCTCTCTCTTTCTCCTTCTCTCTCTCTCTTTCTCTCCTTCTCTCTTTCTCTCCTTCTCTCTTTCTCTCCTTCTCTCTTTCTCTCCTTCTCTCTCTCTTTCTCTCCTTCTCTCTCTCTACTTCTTTCTCTCTCTCTACTTCTTTCTCTCTCTCTACTTCTTTCTCTCTCTCTACTTCTTTCTCTCTCTCTAATTCTTTCTCTCTCTCTACTTCTTTCTCTCTCTCTAATTCTTTCTCTCTCTCTAATTCTTTCTCTCTCTCTAATTCTTTCTCTCTCTCTAATTCTTTCTCTCTCTCTAATTCTTTCTCTCTCTCTAATTCTTTCTCTCTCTCTAATTCTTTCTCTCTCTCTAATTCTTTTTCTCTCTCTAATTCTTTTTCTCTCTCTAATTCTTTTTCTCTCTCTAATTCTTTTTCTCTCTCTAATTCTTTTTCTCTCTCTAATTCTTTCTCTCTCTCTAATTCTTTCTCTCTCTCTAATTCTTTCTCTCTCTCTAATTCTTTCTCTCTCTCTAATTCTTTCTCTCTCTCTAATTCTTTCTCTCTCTCTAATTCTTTCTCTCTCTCTAATTCTTTCTCTCTCTCTAATTCTTTCTCTCTCTCTAATTCTTTCTCTCTCTCTAATTCTTTCTCTCTCTCTAATTCTTTCTCTCTCTCTAATTCTTTCTCTCTCTCTCTCTCTAATTCTTTCTCTCTCTCTCTAATTCTTTCTCTCTCTCTCTAATTCTTTCTCTCTCTCTCTAATTCTTTCTCTCTCTCTCTAATTCTTTCTCTCTCTCTAATTCTTTTTCTCTCTCTAATTCTTTTTCTCTCTCTAATTCTTTTTCTCTCTCTAATTCTTTCTCTCTCTCTAATTCTTTCTCTCTCTCTAATTCTTTCTCTCTCTCTCTAATTCTTTCTCTCTCTCTCTAATTCTTTCTCTCTCTCTCTCTAATTCTTTCTCTCTCTCTCTCTAATTCTTTCTCTCTCTCTCTAATTCTTTCTCTCTCTCTCTCTAATTCTTTCTCTCTCTCTCTAATTCTTTCTCTCTCTCTCTAATTCTTTCTCTCTCTCTCTTATTCTTTCTCTCTCTCTCTTATTCTTTCTCTCTCTCTCTTATTCTTTCTCTCTCTCTCTTATTCTTTCTCTCTCTCTCTTATTCTTTCTCTCTCTCTTATTCTTTCTCTCTCTCTCTTATTCTTTCTCTCTCTCTCTTATTCTTTCTCTCTCTCTCTTATTCTTTCTCTCTCTCTCTTATTCTTTCTCTCTCTCTCTTATTCTTTCTCTCTCTCTCTTATTCTTTCTCTCTCTCTCTAATTCTTCCTCTCTCTCTCTAATTCTTCCTCTCTCTCTCTAATTCTTCCTCTCTCTCTCTAATTCTTCCTCTCTCTCTCTAATTCTTCCTCTCTCTCTCTCTCTAATTCTTCCTCTCTCTCTCTAATTCTTCCTCTCTCTCTCTAATTCTTCCTCTCTCTCTCTCTAATTCTTCCTCTCTCTCTCTAATTCTTCCTCTCTCTCTCTCTAATTCTTCCTCTCTCTCTCTCTAATTCTTCCTCTCTCTCTCTAATTCTTCCTCTCTCTCTCTAATTCTTCCTCTCTCTCTCTAATTCTTCCTCTCTCTCTCTAATTCTTCCTCTCTCTCTCTAATTCTTCCTCTCTCTCTCTAATTCTTCCTCTCTCTCTCTAATTCTTCCTCTCTCTCTCTAATTCTTCCTCTCTCTCTCTAATTCTTCCTCTCTCTCTCTAATTCTTCCTCTCTCTCTCTAATTCTTCCTCTCTCTCTCTAATTCTTCCTCTCTCTCTCTAATTCTTCCTCTCTCTCTCTAATTCTTCCTCTCTCTCTCTCTCTCTCTCTCTCTAATTCTTCCTCTCTCTCTCTCTCTCTCTCTCTCTCTAATTCTTCCTCTCTCTCTCTCTCTCTCTCTCTCTCTAATTCTTCCTCTCTCTCTCTCTCTCTCTCTCTCTCTCTAATTCTTCCTCTCTCTCTCTCTCTCTCTCTCTCTCTCTCTCTAATTCTTCCTCTCTCTCTCTCTCTCTCTCTCTCTAATTCTTCCTCTCTCTCTCTCTCTCTAATTCTTCCTCTCTCTCCCCCCCTGTCTCTCTCTCCCCCCCTGTCTCTCTCTCCCCCCCTGTCTCTCTCTCCCCCCCTGTCTCTCTCTCCCCCCCTGTCTCTCTCTCCCCCCCCTGTCTCTCTCTCTCCCCTCTGTCTCTCTCTCCCCCGCTGTCTCTCTCTCCCCCGCTGTCTCTCTCTCCCCCGCTGTCTCTCTCTCCCCCGCTGTCTCTCTCTCCCCCCTGTCTCTCTCTCCCATCTCTCTGTCTCTCTCTCCCATATCTCTGTCTCTCTCTCCCATATCTCTGTCTCTCTCTCCCATCTCTCTGTCTCTCTCTCCCATCTCTCTGTCTCTCTCTCCCATCTCTCTGTCATTTTCTTTCTCTCTTTGTCATTTTAATTTTGCTTTTCAATTTTTATACATATTTATTTTGTGTAGGAGAGGGAAAGAGTGTGTAAAGTAAATTAGACTGAATTGAATAGCAAAATTAAAATTGGAAAGAGAGAAAGAAAATGAAAGAGAAAGAATGACAGGGAGAGAGATTGTGGTTATCAACTGGGTTGAAACGAACGGGAAATGGAGACATTTATTTTGAGTAGGAGGGAGAAAGAGAGAGTGTGTAAAGTAGAGTCTCCATTTCCCATTCGTTTCAACCCA
>NC_136484.1:186308017-186335517 GCF_053919585.1 Euprymna scolopes | reverse complement strand
AAAGAATTTTTTTTATAGAGA
This sequence comes from Euprymna scolopes, assembly GCF_053919585.1. Taxonomy (NCBI): domain Eukaryota; kingdom Metazoa; phylum Mollusca; class Cephalopoda; order Sepiida; family Sepiolidae; genus Euprymna; species Euprymna scolopes. Next base: position 186,335,496 of record NC_136484.1, on the reverse strand, counting down.
AAGTACTACTTGTCAGGGCCCGAAGACCACTCGAGGCTTAATGAGCATATGATAGTCACCGGGATAGCCGCGTAGTAATCGTTAGTGGTGGGAATTGAGTATAATTTGATTATTTAGGGGCCGGTTCAATAAGAATTTGTTTACATTGAACTTCAAGATGACTATATTGTAGTCAGCTGGAAAGCATGCCAACAGAATAGTTCCACAGGTGGGCAGTTCTCGGAAAAAAACTTTGTTTATGGAACCTGCATTTAGATTTTGGCATAGTTAGAGAGCGGGTGAAGTTGTGGGTAGCAGTTTTAGCTAGACGAGTGTATTTTGTTAAAGTTTGTTAAGGGGGGATAGCATTTGCATGAAAATAAGGATAGCGCATACTCGCAACATCTCTTCTGTGAGGAAATATTGCAGGGAAGAGAAAAAGGCACCACCTACTAGGTATCAAAGTCGGTTTTCAATGCCCAGAGACGCTCCTGCCCAGATGTGGCAACAGTACGTCATCCTAGGACGCGCTTCGCTCTTATATAGGTAGAGGACTGCAGTAGCAGTGAGATATCTACTGGCGCAGTAGAATGCCGAAGAAGCTTGTGGGACGCCAACGTTGGTACCAGGAGCATCTGAGCCTATCGACTATTGCTCTTCTAACCCTTTCAGAGAGAAAAGATTTCATAATTAAGATGATTGATATTCAATCCGTGTCTCGACGTTCTGTGTCCAAAAGACAGTGTAATTTTAAAAATAAGTAAATATCAGTATCAATTAAATAAAAGAATTAAGTATAATGCAAGAATTAATCGGAAAAGTTTGCTGACGCAGAAATCCGAAGTCGTTTCAAACAGTTTTTCAGCAATGTTATTGTGGTGTGTTCGATAACTATTCTGGAATATCTAGTGTTTGTTCAATTTTTATCGGTGTCAAATTATATGGTAGTCCTAATGGTGGCAATAGTAGATGAATATTAGCAGGTAAAAGGGGTGTTATCTTTTTGGAAGGCTTACTTTGAGAAATCAGAAACGCAGAAGAAAGTATAATAGGAATAAAAATAAATTAAGATAATTTCTGGAAACGTGCATGAGTGCTTAAGTTAATTGACGTGCGTATAAAGAGTTTGGTTATTTTGCTATTGTCTGAAAGCAAAGAGAAAAGCGACTTTACTTTATTATAGGGAAAAGGCAAACCTTAAATAATGCATAGTATTATTCCAATATTTCTGCTTACGTTACATGTTCACAAAATGTGTATAACCTTTATTTTTTATGAACAAAGTAAACGAAAACGTTCGAACTTTTCGTTCCATACAAACTTTGTATAAATTTATATATATAAACTTTGTATAAATTTATATATATAAACTTTGTATAAATTTATATATATAAACTTTGTATAAATTTATATATATAAACTTTGTATAAATTTATATATATAAACTTTGTATAAATTTATATATATATAAACTTTATTTATATAAAATGTTGTGAATTCCTTCAATTATTTGTGTTATCGAATTGGGCTGTCTGAAGATAATGGCTCTCTGACTTAAAATGTACCAAAAATCAATGTTATTGTTTTATTTTATTTCCTTTTGCAATATTCAATCATGTTCTGCAAAATAAAAATAAACATTTTCCTTTACAAAATAATCAACCCAAGTATCATGAATATTTGAAGATATAAAAATATGTAAAGTTCTTTTTTAAAATTATTGGATTCGGTACTGAATAACACGAAAAGGGTTGATATGCCATAAAACAAAATAACCAAACATTCAATTATTTTAGTTCTCTATTATCGGATTTCATTCCTTGTCATTTCTGGACCATCATTTTTTAAATTCTATCTTGAGATAGTTCAGCAGTTTGTGTATTTTTTTCTTGCTTTCCACAAATGCCAATCCAATTATCGTCCGCTCTTCAAGTAGATCATTAACATTTTGGGTTTAGATGTAAACCAGAATATATATATATATATATATATATATATATATATATATATATATATATATATATAAATAAACATATATACGTGCACACATAAACATATATATGCACACATATACACGTATATATGATCTGTGCACATGTTCATGCCTGTGTGTGTATAATATATATATATATATGTATGTGTGTGTGTTATTGTTTAGCTTCTGGTGGGACAGCTGTTTGGCAATTGTGGAAACAACGCAGGGTAACTCAATCTGCGCCCAGTTGATAGCTCAGCTCTGTTATTTCAGGCTATATCCTGTGCTGTCTTCCTTCTCGGGATTTTCGATGGGGGACCCTCTCTCTCAAGCTACCAGAATCTTAAATAGACTCTCCTGCCCAAATTCAGGGCCCCACTTTTATCCCATCTTGTTTTTATTTCTATTCTTTCATTTCGTGTTTTCTTTTTTTTTTCCGACCACACCCCTGCTTCCACTTCTTGTTTGTCATGGCATCAACGTTTTTAAGTTAACTACTTCCATCTCTTAATATCGAAAGAGCCGTCCTACAATGTTCATACGCTTGTATTTATTATCAATGACTCCCTGTTTATTTTTTATTTCCTTTCTTCGTTAGTACTGAGATGGATTTATTGGGAGTGGGGTTCGGTGCGTTTCTATGGATAAAGTTTTTTTTTGGCTGAGGTCTCTTAAAGTTTCCTCTTATTGGCCAAGAATAAAATATATCTGTTAGATTCGGTTGGCAGTAAAGCCGTTTTGAGTTTTACATTCCGGCCTTTACAATTTAAAGAGATTTTAACATGATTTAAGCTGTTTTCAAATCCAAACAGGAAGTCGTTTTATTATTCGATAACTTTTCTTGGCTGTTATTACAATTTGTTTGTCTTGCTGTAAGAAGAATTCTTCTCTCTTGATCGCGTACAAAGAATTTGACATTCTCTAGTTTCAAATAGCATTTTCGGTATTTGTCATATTAAAAGTTGAAATAATCTTTTCATTGATTTCTCATGCTAAATCTTTACGTACTTTTGGGCGCCATTTTATAAACATGCCAGCTGAAAAAAAAGACCGCTCGACGAATGGAAAAGATATCCAGAAAACTCGGAAAAAAGAATAACTCTGCCGTGTTCAATCAGATGTGCTTGAATGACTGCTGCCAAAATATACAAATATATATATATATATATATATATATATATATATATATATATATATATATATAACTACTTCATTTATTCACATAAATTTAATATATGAAAGTATAGATTTATGCGTAAACGTTAAGTATTTACTTCAAAAGTGCTCAATACGTAGGTAGAGCTAGTTAGTAATTTATAAAATATATATGGCGATTAAGCTACACTGAATATTCTGCGTTTCATCCAACTATAGGGTTCGTCAGGCTTATGCGCGAATTCTGTCGTTGCTTCTTGTTTTTATATATGTTGAGGATTTCTAGTTGGTCAATCAGCTTTCTAGTATCCACCGCGCCCCTTCCTATCAGCCAATGGGCATGCATTTTATCAAACAAAGGATCTGTTTTAGAGCTAGGTTAGTGGTTTTAGGTGGCCGTTCTCCTTTTTTTTTCTTTTTTCTTCTTTTTTTTATACATATAAATATACCTATGTGTACACAATAATGCACATATATATATATATATATACATATATGTGTGTGATCGTTTATGTATATTCATGTTTATTTAATTTATTTATTTGTTTGTTTTCTATTGTTATTGTTAGTTTTAAAGCTATTTTGTATCGCTATCCTAGGGTAAGTTTTATTTTGTGAACACAATTGTTTGCTATTTCCCGCCTACAGTTTAATAGATTTTGAGGTTCTTTAAAGTATATATATATATATATATATATATATATATATATATATATATATATATATATTTAAAGTAATATATATATATATTTAAAGTAATATATATATATATTTAAAGTAATATATATATATATTTAAAGTAATATATATATATATTTAAAGTAATATATATATATATTTAAAGTAATATATATATATATTTAAAGTAATATATATATATATTTAAAGTAATATATATATATATATATTTAAAGTAATATATATATATATATATATATATTTAAAGTAATATATATATATATATATATATTTAAAGTAATATATATATATATATATATATATTTAAAGTAATATATATATATATATATTTAAAGTAATATATATATATATATATTTAAAGTAATATATATATATATATATTTAAAGTAATATATATATATATATATATTTAAAGTAATATATATATTACTTTAAATATATATATATATATATATATATATATATATATATATATATATATATGTGTGTGTGTGTGTATAATGTTCGGATATATATGTATCCGCAGCACAAACAAGACATCTTTGCTTTGGCCAACCAACATTCGTATTATTTGGGTTCTTCGTACTACTGTTCTCATTCACGAGTGCTTTTCATGATGTTTCGGTCGATGTAACCTCTTACCTTCTTCAGGTGTATCTTGTCAAGCTTTTTATTGTTCTATCCAGAGCATCTCAATAATATATATTTCTAATTATATATATATATATATATATATATATATATATATATATATATTCTGCCATTTTTTTTAGATAGGTGTTCATTTGTTTTCCTGTCGTGTGTGTTATAGAGCGTGGTGGCATCATATATACCCATCTCACAGACAATTTTGTCAGGGAGGTCATTCATGAATATTAGGAATAATAGAGGTCCAAGGATAGACTCCTGGGGCACTCCCGCATTTATATCATATTGTTTAGATGTACAACCATCGAGGAAAACCTGGGTTTTTCTCTTATCTAAGAAGGATTTTATTATGTTAAGTATTTTCCAGTGATACCGTATGATCTGATTTTCCTGAGAAGACCTTTGTGGCATGCCCTGTCAAAAACCCTAGATATATCTAGACCTACTGCTCTACCCTCCCTCGCTTTGTCCAGTGAATGGTATATACGTTCAGAGATTATAGTTAGAATGTCTGCTGTGGAGCGGGCTTTCCTAAATCCATATTTTGGTCGGTCAGAAGTTTAGCATCTGTAAGGTGATGGACTAGAGCTTGGTTAATTATGGACTCAAATATTTTAGCAAAAAGTGGGAGGAGGCTAATGGGGCGGTAATTTACTGGATCAGTTCTTTCACCCGAATTTTTGAAAACTGGTACCACAGAAGCAGTTTTCCAGCAGGGAGGGAACGCAAGATTCATTAAGGCATTTGTTGTAAAGTTTAGAGAGGATTGGAGCTACTTCGGCGGAGCATTTTTAAATAGCACAGCCGGGATGAGATCAGGTTCACATGCTTTTGTAGTGTCAAGATTCTTATGATAGCATGCACCTGAGAAGGGGTGATTATTCCCTACTATATATATATATATATATATATATATATATATATAATCTCAATATTTTTTAATATACAGTTTTGTTCCCTCCCCCCTCTAAAATTCAGTCTGTGCCATGAGCTAGACACCGATCGGCTGAGTTTTCTTTTCGTTCTTAATCATGAATTATAAAATGCCTTACCTTTATACTTGCAGTAATATATATATAATGTGGATTGCACTGCTATGCAATGAGCTCTTCTACTTGAATTGCTCTGTTACGGACACAAAATTCGATATCTATTATTATTTATAAGGAACATTGTGTGTGCGAGTTCGTTTAGTATAGACTCTATAAACGGCTGGGCCAGTTCTTTTGAAATTTCATACGAATGTATTTGATATGTCTGCGAGTGTTTTTTTTTTTTTACGTAAGTTTTGTACCGGAATGATTCTGATAAGTATTGATAATCGAAATAATCTGACTAAACAAAGTCTAATTCTGACCAGAGTGAACACAACAGTTGTTTCCTTTTTAAATAAATTGAAAAAACAAATTTTAATATGAATATCAATGCACACAAAAAATATATTGATCTGGCAGAACGGTGGTTCATTAGAATTGTGGGGTCTGCGTTCGCGCCTGTTCAACAAAGTATGGAAATTAAAAATTTAAAAATTAACAAAAAAACGTTTACAAGTGTTTTTGATATAGATGTACATAAGAATACTTTGATAAGTATGTTTTAACTTAAATAGGGATGGTATAATAAAATTGTGGGGTCTGCGTTTACGCCTGGCCTCCATAGAATGGAAACAGGCACAAACTTTAATAAAGACTTTTCATATCTATCTGCGTGACTATACTTTGATAATTGTTTCAGTTTGAAGAAGTGTGACATAATAAAATTATGGGGGGTTCGTTCGCACCTGACCCCCATAGAATGGAAATATGTCACAAAGTTTAACAAGGTTTTTTAATATAGATCCACAGAATATTGTGATAAGTGTTTCAGCGTGAACAGGTATGATATAATAAATTATGGGGTTTATCTATTTTATTTTTATTTTCATATTTTGCTTAGGTTTTGATACCCCCAAATTCACAACTCACAAAAATTTACAACCCTTCCTTTTCATAACCTATCATACTTTCATAAATCAGAGTCCATTTTCTGAAGGCTGTTTTTGAACCCAGTCAACGACGGGTACTTTTGCTGGTATATATATATATATATATATATATATATATACTAGCATTTCAGCCCGGCGTTGCCCGGTCTATTGGAGGTGTGTGTTGAGCAACAAAAAAAAAGTGGTAGTAGGAAGACAGGCTCGAACCCGTACCGCGAAGGAGGAAAAGAATGGGGGGAGGGAAACGTGACGTCTTTGCTGTTACGACCACCACCAAACCGGAAATGACGTAGGTTTAAATTAAGGCTAGACAATCGAAAAGAGGGGATGACTTTCGAAAATATCGGCGAAAAAAGAGACCCCTCCCTGTTGAAAAGTTTCCAGGTTAGGGTGAAGAAATTAACGTATTTAACTCCAATTTTTCAGTATTTGTCGTCTGAAGGGTCGAGCTCCAAAACGATACTGATCTTGTGAAAACCCGTCGCCTCTGTCGAAAGTTATAGGCAGACATGCAAACATACATACATACATACATTTATATATTGGTAGCTCAAATTTTCGACCCAAACCGATTAAAAAACTTGCCCTATCTCTGAATACTCTTTATGTAAAATTTCAAATGTTAAGACCAGAAATTCTGAGTAATTTGGTAGAGATGCAGAGGTCAATTTTTTTTTAACTTCGACCCCTATTATGACCCCTTAACATTTATTCTTTTAGGCTCAAATCAAGTTATTAAGTTAGATCCATGTCAAAGAAACTTATATCTAAAATTTCAATTGTTTATACCGAAAATTGGCGGAGGAGTTTGGTAGCGTTCTCAAAGATCAAATCGTTGAACTTTGACTCCTTAACATCAAAATTTCTGGCCGAAACCGGATTACAAAGATTTTTCCAAATCTCAGTACCCTGTATATCAAATTTCAAGTCTGTAGACTTAAAATTGACATTTATTGTGTAGAGAAATGTACGCATACGGACAGACAGACAGACACACACACACACACACCGACAGACACTTTCACTTTTATAGATGTATAGATATATATGGTTATAATGTGGGTGGTCATTTTATGTTTAATTATTATAGAAAAGCGACCCTCCTACACACACTTTTTGAAATTATAATTTCTTTATATCTTGGAAATTACTCATTTCCTGGAATTTTTTACATTTTCGTTTTCAGCATCTTCGAAAACTTATAATAGTGGTAATTTTAAATGTTTTTTTAGGGGGGAAAGATACTGAACCTTTACCAATGTTTCAATCGTAGTCATTTGTTTTCCTAGTTTTGCATATGAATTGCAAAATATCTGATAGTTCCCCCAAATCCCTGGGTTTTATAGAATGGAGACTAAAACTTGCTATGTTTTCAAATGATCTGAAATAACAGCAAGGGGAGACGTGATTCCAAATATTTCTCATGTGTTATATCTCCCTTCTTGGAAATAGAATACGATTATGAATATCTCGAGTATCAAATAATCCTTTTACACTGTAAAATTGACTTTATGTATGAAAACCAAAGAGGGAAGATATAACCTGAGAAATATTTAAAATCAAGTTTCCCCCTTGCTGTTATTTCAGATAATTTGAAACCATAGGTTATAGGTTTTGGGGGAAAATATATATATATATATATATATATATATATATATATATATAACGAATCCAGTTCCATGTCTCCAATTACAAACAAACATTTATATGTAACTAAAGAAAAAGGCATGTGGAGATATATATCTCCGCAAACACCTGACATGATATGTTAGAATAATCAGTGAACCCCCTTTTTAAATAAATAAAAAAGCAAAATGTAAGTTCTTTTTCTTTTTCTTTTTTTTTTTTCTTTTTTTACCTCCAGGTGACTTTATGCAGCCAGCTTATAGGTAGCTCACACCACAGGTAGCTAGCTTATCCAAAGAACCCTGGCCATAGTGACAGCTGTAGGAATCATCATTAATTTTCTTCTTTTTTAGAAGGGGGGGGGCTGGAAGGGAAACATTAGAGGACACTCTATCCCTACTTTTTTATATATGTATGTATATAATCCAATTTAACACAAATCTGTCAGTGCTACACTTAAACTTTTCCCAAAGGGGAAACTCGTAATTTATCCGATTTTGACAGAATCGGTGATACTTGTTACAAAAAATAATGGTGGATCAATGGTTATGAGCATGGTTTTTTTTTTACTTGTGAGTCACTACTCATTAAGGCCCAAAGGCTTCTCGAGGATAAGGGTTAATGAATGTAAGATGATAGTTTAATGATCGTTAATGGTGTAATTTGGTAGAATTTGATTATGGGGCTCAAAAAGACCTTGTTTACATTACATTTTAAGATTACCATGTTGTATTCAACCAGGAAGCAAGCTAGCGAAACAATGTTCCACAGACGGGCAGTTCTCGGAAAGAATCTACGTTTATAGAATTTCTGTTTAGATTTAGGCACAGATAGAGCGTGGGGGAAGTCATATATAGTGGTTGTAGCTAGTCGAGTATTTTTGTGAAAGTTTGGCAAGGGGGGAACCATAAATTGGAGTTCGTTATTTTCATGGCAGGTTGTCAGGCTGTAAACTTTGCATTAAGAGTTTTGCCAGGAATATATTGGTACAAGGTATGAATTCTTCTTGATAATATCTTATACATAGGTAGATAACTCAATGTGTTTCATACAGAAAGATGTACGGATGAAATATCTGGAGTTATCTGCCCATATGCATTATAATGCTGAAGACGCATCAGGTTATCCACCCTGCATAAACCGGGAGCAGGGAGATAATTCCAAGCTAAGTGGTTTGAGGAAAGAAGCCATTAAAGAAAAATGCTTTCCAGCATGTGGGAACCTTCTTTATGGTGAAGGGGTGTGATTATGCTGTTAGTGAAGTTTGTTCATAGTATTTATTTTGTCTGATCTAAAATTTAACTTACATTGGTATTGTTTTGCATTTTTTCATTTTCAAAACTCAATCATGTTCTGCAAAGTCAACACCAAAAAGTTTCCTCTACAAAAAAAAAAATAAACAAACCAAACACTAGGAATAAATATTTGAAGATATAAATAATTTGAAGCATAAGAAATTTTCCCAAAATTACTGGATTCGACATTAATCTGAAACTGTAAAAAATGCTGTCAAAAACCACAATTTTACACTCGACAATGGATAAAATAACTAAAATAACAATTTGTATTTAATAAATCATGTATGATAAATATATTTAGTTATAAAATCATCCACTAAGACTTGATAATTTTTTTTTGGGGGGGGGGGCACCTGATGTTAAATGGATGCGTCTCGTTAGTCGTTATCCACCAATTACCTTCTATATTTTTATTTAGGTTTGCTAAAATAATTGTACTAAAAAATGAAGACTGCTACAACTTTTAATAAGGTTTTATTAAGTTAAAAGTTCCATGCATCTCTTGCATAATATAATGCTTAGATGTAAGATCTATCCTTAGACTGGTTTATGATGAAAAGTGTTTGCAATACAACGACAGGATCTAAGAATGCCTTAAATCGGTCAAAATCCTATTGCTATGGTGAAAATACCTAAAACCAGTCAAAATCCTATTGCTATGGTTAAAATACCTAAAACCAGTCAAAATCATATTGCTATGGTTAAAATACCTAAAACCAGTCAAAATCCTATTGCTATGGTTAAAATACCTAAAACCAGTCAAAATCATATTGCTATGGTGAAAATACCTAAAACCAGTCAAAATCCTATTGCTATGGTTAAAATACCTAAAACCAGTCAAAATCATATTGCTATGGTGAAAATACCTAAAACCAGTCAAAACCCTATTGCTATGGTGAAAATACCTAAAACCAGTCAAAATCATATTGCTATGGTTAAAATACCTAAAACCAGTCAAAATCCTATTGCTATGGTTAAAATACCTAAAACCAGTCAAAATCCTATTGCTATGGTTAAAATACCTAAAACCAGTCAAAATCATATTGCTATGGTTAAAATAACTAAAACCAGTCAAAATCATATTGCTATGGTTAAAATACCTAAAACCAGTCAAAATCCTATTGCTATGGTTAAAATACCTAAAACCAGTCAAAATCCTATTGCTATGGTTAAAATACCTAAAACCAGTCAAAATCATATTGCTATGGTGAAAATACCTAAAACCAGTCAAAATCCTATTGCTATGGTTAAAATACCTAAAACCAGTCAAAATCATATTGCTATGGTGAAAATACCTAAAACCAGTCAAAATCCTATTGCTATGGTGAAAATACCTAAAACCAGTCAAAATCATTTTGCTATGGTGAAAATACCTAAAACCAGTCAAAATCCTATTGCTATGGTTAAAATACCTAAAACCAGTCAAAATCATATTGCTATGGTGAAAATACCTTAAACCAGTCAAAATCATATTGCTATGGTGCAAATACCTAAAACCAGTCAAAATCATATTGCTATGGTTTAAATACCTAAAACCAGTCAAAATCCTATTGCTATGGTTAAAATACCTAAAACCAGTCAAAATCCTATTGCTATGTTGAAAATACCTAAAACCAGTCAAAATCCTATTGCTATGGTGCAAATACCTAAAACCAGTCAAAATCATATTGCTATGGTGCAAATACCTAAAACCAGTCAAAATCATATTGCTATGGTTAAAATACCTAAAACCAGTCAAAATCATATTGCTATGGTGCAAATACCTAAAACCAGTCAAAATCATATTGCTATGGTGCAAATACCTAAAGCCAGTCAAAATCCTATTGCTATGGTGAAAATACCTAAAACCAGTCAAAATCATTTTGCTATGGTGAAAATACCTAAAACCAGCCAAATCACATTGATATGGTTAAAATACCTAAAACCAGCCAAATCACATTGCTATGGTTAAAATACCTAAAACCAGCCAAATCACATTGCTATGGTGAAAATACCTAAAACCAGTCAAAATCATATTGCTATGGGGAGATGTATGTGTAAATGGATTAACAGCTTAACATCTGGAATTAAAGTTTCAATTTTAGTTAAGCTTTCATTGTTTTGTTTCATTGTTTTTGTTGTTGTTTTTTTTTACTGATAAGCATTTGAATATTGTATGTGTTTGTAATAGTTTTAATTGAATTAATATCAGATATGAAGCACATTAACGGGGGTGGGGGGGCTTTTTCAATTACTTCATTTTTGAAAAAAAAACAAATGTAAGTCAACAAAATATTTTAATTGGTCAAAAATTGTAAAAGTGAGATTTCTGGTTATTAGTTTAGAAAGGTTTTGTGTCGAGTTATTTCATTCCTCATTTTAAAAGAAGTTTGCGAAGAGAACCAATAAAATCTGTCAGAAGACAAATTAGAAACAGAAGAATTAGAGGAGCGAGAGTTATCTCCCCCTTTTAAAAAAGAAGTAAAATAAATTCTAGTAGTAGAAGAATAATACGAAGGGAAAGAAAGGAGACAAAAACGTGTAACAAGCAGAGGCAGACGAAAACGTAAAAAACAAAATAAATGAAATCTGCTAAAATTTAAAGAATTTGTTTCATGCAATAAAACCATGATATGAATCTCATTAATATAAGACGTAACAAAATTGATCTTTCTTGCTCCTTAGAGGACCATACTAAAGGAAAACGATCTGTCTGGTACACTACTTTACGACGTTGATACAAAAAATAGTAAAATAAAAAGCTGAGTTTGAAATTTTTTATCAAGTCATCAACAATGAAAAAATGTGCTTGAAGAATATCAGAGCAGAGAGCTTCAGAAACATTGTGAATAAGACAACATGAATAAGACTAACTGAATGGTTGAAGATATCGGCTTCCTTGCCTAAAATGCAGCAGACATTAATGGTATTTCTTTTCTGTTGCAAAACTCAATCATGATCTTCAAAGACAAAAAATATCCTATTTTCATCTACAAAATAACCAAACCAAACACTATGAATAAATATTTGAAGATTATAAAAAAATTGAATCATAAAATTTTAACCAAAAATCACCAAATTCGGCATCAAATAATCTGAAAAGGATTGATATGCCGTAAAACAAAGAAACCAAACCAAAATGTCTGAAAAATCTAAACAATAGAGGATGAAAGTCCTGAATCCTAGAATCGTTCATAAATATACAAGCTTATCCATAATCAAACTATATTTGATACAAATAGTTTTTAGTTTATGCTTGCCTTGTCCACCAAGTTTTGGTTATAAATTTCCATCAGTCTTCGTTTTATGGCTGTTCAATTCTAACCAGCATCTAAATATGAGGGGGACACTTGTCAAAACCTAACATACGCTTCTCTTCACACTGATTTGGCTTGGCTCGCTTCAGTTCAGACCTCGTCTGAGAATAGTTTTGCTATTATCTTTTAAATAACCAATCCAAAAAAAATATATTTGGGAGATTATATCCAGTGAGTATGAAACCTATTAATGATCACAACTTTGCCCTCTCTGTATTATTGAACTGCGATAAAATAGATTATTCATATTATTTCGACTCATCTGACTACTGATCTAATCTTGAATGTCATCTTCACGACGTTTTCAGTCGATGTAACGCCTAATCTTTTTCAGGTGTACTTGGCCGAACTGAGGAATGTTTCTGTATAGCTAGAGAATTTGGATGGAACAAGAGTATGCCACCCTCGTTAAGTAAATAAACGGTTCTATTAAAAATTCCGTCCAAATTCCAGAGTTCAGAAGAAATATTCCCGAATTCAACAAGATGCATTATGAAGAAGGTCGGAGGCTACATCAACCGAAACGTTGCGAAAATGACACTCAAGATGAGAACAATAGTCCGATGAATCCAAATAATACAAATAACCAATCCTCATCTCAAAAATTCAGAAACGTAAAATAAAGATAGTCGACTCGGGCATAGAGTGAATATTATTTCTACTAGATGTGAGTGAATTGCTAAAGGAATTGTGAATTTCATTATTGATTTCACGGGCGACATTGGTGGTGGAGAGTGACACATTGTAGCACTTCTACCGCATCTCGAATAAATAATGAAAATTTCAGATTTAAAAAAATTTCAGTGGTTTCAATCTCTGCTCTTTATATTTTCACCTGTGAATGTGTTTCTCATTGGAGAGAATTTTATTTTCTACCTGTTCATTAGGAAGAAGCGAACTCCCCACTTGATAGCTTATTGATTATATTGATCACTTCTGCTCAAAACCAAAATCGATTCTTGAGAGCGTGTACACATGAATATTGATAATCTTGGCAACAAAATTAGTAAGGTGTTGTTTTTTTTGTTCTTTTTTACTTGAAGCACCTCTTAAATATATAAGCTGCAGAATTCATTAGCTTGCTGCTGCCACCTGTTGGAGAATATCTCTTCATCTGCCATTTTTATGCGTTCAAATTAAATTGAACTTTTAAGATAATTTTCTGCTTTTTTTTTTTAAATTGATGACTACACATTTAATCTTAGTAAACATGTACGCAATTACGCACACCCACACATAGATGTATATATACTATTCCATGTATCTACATAGAATGTTATAAAGAAATATATTTTATGTGTGAATTTTCAGTATTTATTTCAATAATGCTCTGTGTAAGTAGAGGTAATTAGTAAGTTATGAAAATATATAGCAATTAATCGACACAGAATCTTCTGCATTTCATTAGAACACGAAAACGAAATCAGCCGAACTTTGTCTGAGTGAAGGCCGACCATTTTCTGATGAAAACAACTGTGTAGAAAGGAATAAAAATGAATCTGATTGGTTAGCTAGCAAGCTTAACTAAACACGATATATGTACATGAAAGCACACTGTAGCATAAACCCCATACATTTAGCTTGCCATATATTTTCTATAGTTTCTAATGACTTATAATCGATACGATAGATTAGAAAAACAGTAGACATCGAAGCATTTTTGGCAGAATCTAATTTCTGTGACCTTAAAAATTGAAAATCAATTAGTATTTTTTCATTTTAACGATGCAGTCTTTAAAACTTGTTAGAATACATTTTCGCTATTATTTTTGTCTTTATCATGTAATTAGTTTATATATACATGATTGATCTACAAACACTGTTTCGCCGTATCACAGATCTTTAATATGGTTAGACTATCAATAACTTAAAAACGGGCCAGTCTGTATCCATTAATCTATCTGCACAGGTTTGCGACAGTAAGTGAAATCTAAATGCTTTATTAAACTTTTTAAAGCAGCTGAGAGTGCTCTATTTTTATAAAGGCATTTGCTTTATCGTAGATAGTTATATGGGGTTTTGATTTCGAATCTCGCGAGATTCAGCCACTCTAATGAGTCGAAGACGACGAAACACGTGTCAGTGGATAATTATATTTTAAAAAACATATATAAACACACACACACAAATATATATATACATATACGCACACGTGTGTGTATGTATATATATATATACGCACACGCACGCAAACACATATATATATGCATGCGTGCACACACACATATATGCATGCGTGCACACACACATATATGCATGCGCGCACACACATATATGCACACACGCACATATATGCACACGCACACACGCACATATATACATATACACACGCGCACATATATACATATACACACGCACACATACATATATACACAGGCATGCATACATATATACACACGCACACACATACACATGTATATATACGCACACACATACACATGTATATAGAGTGGGTGTTTGTAAGTACATATGATCTCCTCTGAGAGAACGACTATATACACACACATACAAGGGGCGTGTAATAAGTAATGCCCCTGGCCCACTTCCCATAGCAGAAGAGCAACGAAACTTGGCACAGTTATTAGTCTTTCTCTACATAGGAACCACCCAGAGTTATGCATTCCTCCCATCGTTTGATGCAGCTCTGGAGACCGTTTTTGTAGAACACCCCAGGTTGATCCTCCAACCACGACGTGACTTCAGAAATCAAGGCTGCATCATCTGGGAAATGGTTTCCTTTCAAAAATAACTTCATGGCTCGGAAGAGGTGAAAGTCAAAGGGTGCAAAGTCAGGAGAGTAGGGAAGATTGGGTAAAATTTCATAACCACACGCCCGTGCTTTTGATCTGGCGACATGAGAGTTGTGGACTGGAGTATTGTCTTGCAGGAGGAGGATACCTTTGCTGATCTTGCCCCGCCTCTTGATTTTGATAGCTTTCCTTAATTTCCTCAAAAGTGAAGCATAATAGGCTCCTGTAATTGTGGTACCCTTTGCCAGGAAATCTGTCATCACTACTCTGTCCTGGTCCCAGAAGACTGTGAGCATGATCTTTCCAGCGCAGGGCTGCACCCTTGCCTTCTTTGGAGGTGGTGAGTCCAAGTGCTTCCACTGGATTGACTGGGCTTTGGTCTGGATCATAGTGATGAACCCAGGTTTCATCCTGTGTAATCAGTCTTTTGAAAAACTTTGACTCATCTTCTTGGCACATCTCCAAATTCATCCTCGAGCACTCGACGTGCTCTCGCTTCTGGAATGGTGTGAGCATCCTGGGAATCCACCTGGCAGACACCTTATGCCTATGCAAATGGTCATGAATGATAGTTTCCACAGACCCTGTACTAATCTTGACATCTTGGGCTATTTGGCGAATAGTAATGCGCCGATCTTCCAAAATGACAGCTTCAACTTGCCAGACAGATGCCTCATCAATGCAAAAGGGGGGCGATCAGGTCTGGGAGCTGTTTCCAGAGACTTCCAGCCATGTTTGAATTCACGATGCCAGCGTTTTACAAGGTCATATGATGGGGCATTATCACCATAAGTTTCTTTCATTTCATCAAAAGTCTCTTGTGGTGTGCGTCCTTTCAAATACAAAAACACATACTTAAATCATTCGTTGACATCTATGCTGATGACACGACCATCTATCAAAGGCCGTAAATGACAAAGTTCTCTCTAATTCTCTCTCCTCTGATCTTGAGCACGTGGTACAGTGGGGGAAGAGGTGGCTGGTCACTTTTAATACACCCAAAACCAAGCTTCTATCTTTACATTATCAACGCTCTGATCCCAATCTGGCATCAATTGAAATGGATGGCTCTCGTCTTGGGGAGGCTCTGTTTTGACAAGCTTCTCGGTTTGACCTATACTTCTGATCTGAAATGGAACACGTACATCAGGTCTGTTGCCAAGGACACTGGGAAAATGGTGGGATCCTTCTACCGCTCCAGAAGATATCTCACTACTGATGCAATTCTCTATCTGTATTAAAGCCAAGTACGTCCAAGGATGGAGTACTGCTGCCACATTTGGGCAGGAGCTTCTAAAAACAGCCTATCCTGCCTTGACAGAGTACAAAATAGACTTCGTGGTTTAGTGGGGGATGCCCTTTTCTCTTCCCTGCAACCTTTCTCTCACAGGAGAGACGTTGCGAGCCTGTCCTTGTTTTATCGTTATTTCCATGGCAGGTGCTCGTCTGAGCTCCAATCTCTCGTCCCCTCTCCCCAATCTTTCACGAGAAACACCCGTCTGGCTGAAACTACTGTCAATAATTTTCCCCACTCTTTATCTGTGCCTAAATCCAAACAAAGATTCCATGAGCAAAGCTTCTTTCTTAGAAGTGCACGCCAGTGGAACTCTCTGCCGCTTGCCTGTTTCCCACCTGACTACAACTTGAATGTCTTCAAGTCCAACATAAACAAACTCCTGACAAACCACCCCCTTAAGTAAGACACTATATCAAACCTTCATTACTAATGATTACTGTACACGCAGTAACCCTTATCCCTGAGTGGCCTTAGGGCCTTGATAAGTGGTGACTCTCATGCAAAAAAACGTATCACTGCTCGACATTCAACAGGCTCTATTTCACATCTTACTCAGTTCAAGCACCTGTAAGACAGAACCCACAATTAGTTCAGAGCTGTAATTTGCCACATAACCCGTAGATATATAAATCATTGCACATGCAAAATTTCAGCTAGATCAGACAACTGGAAGTCGGTCAGGGGCATTACTTATTGCACGCCCCTTGTGTATATATGTTTATAGTTTACGTATTTATATATGAATACACACACACACACACACACACACACAGTGTGTGTGTGTTTGTGTGTGTGTATATATATATATCACATCAAAGGAACTTTGTGTGCAAGTATCTGTGAGTTCGTTTCCTATGGACTCGAAAATGGCGGGGTCGATTTCATGAAATTTCACACAGATAGTTTATGTACTATGCAGTGTTCTTAGATAGGTTAGGTATCGCAATGTCTTTGATAAGCATCGATTATCGAAATAATCCAATGAATGAAGGAATAGGCGATTTTGACCGAATTTAACACATTACACGGCCTAACATCACAAATAAATTTGAAGTTTTATTAATGTACAAGCAATAAGGCCAGACATAAAATCATCAGTAGGTTCTTTGATATGATAGGGGCGCGTTCGAAATGAATGTTTCTGTTTAAAGCACAATTGAACCATGAGACTTGATTTTTGCATTTTTAACTTGTATTCAAGCCATTATATATAAAATAATCCAATAAAGCGGTTCCTTTAAAAGTTAATATTTTTCTCAGGCTTAGCAGATGCGAAATATAAAGGTCCAAGAGTTTACTACCGAATTCAAAGAAAAAAAAAATTTTATTGAAGGATTTTATATTTTAATTTTTCGTTAAATAAATATATTTCACAAAAAGGAAAAGCTGCTTAATAAATACAGACTCTTTATATCCAAGCAATTTCCTGAATGCGTTATTTGTAATTCGCAAACGGAATCTTCCAGATGTTTGCACCCTTTTTCCTACTATGGGCATTTGTTTTCTTTTACTGTTCTATGTGACTTTTGATTCGTTCGTACGCGTATTTTTCTTTTTTATAAAATATCTTGTCCAATCACATTATCTACTTTTATGTTTCCGATTTTCGAGGAGGAGGGGGGAATCGTTGTTTTTGCAAAGGTTACTCTTGTGTATGACGAAGACGCTGTAGGGTTAATTTTTTCTTTGAAACTTGTTTGTGAAATGTTTGAAGTATTTTATTTTGTTTAGTTTTATTTTTACGATTCTGGCTATTTACCAATGTTTCTGTCTGTAATTATTGATGCTAATACTGAACGATTTTATCCACAAGTTTTATGGCATAACACCAGGCAGCCAAAGTATTAATAATACAATCAAAACCTTCCAAAAGAATAAAAATAAAAGAAAATTTTTATACCTAATAACATAAAAGAAAAATGAAGCAAATCTCTTAATCTTTTTCACATTTTTTTAGATAATTTTTTAAACATCTTTAACTTTGTAGTTTGAACTGTTAACGTTTTTTTTTTTCTAAATTTTGTTTAAATTGTTATTTTATGATACAAAATGAACTCTTCAGCTTAATGTATGGTACACGTACTAGTTTTGAACGGCTTTTAGAAAAAATTTTCCAAATTAACCTATCTCTGCCAGTTCTTTATTTATCCATCTTTCTCTCGAGGTCATTCTTATCACTTCCTCCCATGTTTTTATTGGCCATCACTTGCTGACTAACCTTATTACCTTAAGGTTCAACTTCTTGAACTTTCAATGTGGCCATACTATCTAAGTTTCTTGTTCTGCACACATTAAGATTTCCAGATTTAATCTCCTTAATTCATCATATTTAAACCTGTCTTTAACACTCCTATCACACATCTATTGTATCATCCTCGTATCATTTCTCTCCATGCAACGCATGTCCTCAACCCTTAATGGTCAGGTTTCGGTTCCATCTATCTAGCATCATATTGTGTAAATATGTTTGATAAACTCTTCCTTTGTTAAACAGCGGTAATGCTTTGCTGGTTAGTTATGGCAGAACAAATAAATATTTGAAACCTCAAACCACGAAGTGGCTGCCATCTTGCCAAATGTAAACTTTATTATGGCATAAAATTTAAAGGAAAATAAATCCAAAACAATTTGGTTTACAATCTCGTATGTGGTGTATTTGTGTTTAGTACAATTTAATATTTAACAAAAACTGGAGTTTATGTAATTATTGGTCGCGAATAAGTAATTACTTGCCAACCACGTTATGTTTTTCAGAAGTTGGGTTAAAACTGGACCGGAAGAGCTGAATACTTGAATTTTGCATTTTAAACTTTAATTAAAGCTAAAAACTGAGAGGCGAGTTCATTGAATATGAGGATCTTATTTATCCTCTGAAAAAATAACATGGCCAAGACTAAGTATTTACTCCCAGCTCATATTAATGTAATTTACATTTTCTATTACATTTAAAATTGTTTAGTGCAAATGCATCAGCATAGTCACTAAATTACAGTGTAAGTGTATTTGCGAAAAAAAATCTGTCTAGATATCATCTTTTTTGTTAAGTATTATTAGGTTGATGCAAAAGTGTTTTATATATAAATATAACGTCAAAAAAACATTACCTTTGCACCAACCTAATATTATATGGGGAATCATTTCGAATTGAAATCTAATCATATTCACTTTAAATATGCAAACATTAGTTGAAGAATTACAAATAATCTAAATGAGATAGCCATATTTGATTACTTAGTGTAATGTTTACATATTTCAAGTGTGTATTTCTCAATACGAAACGTGTATTTTTCAATATAATTCCTAGGTAGTATTTAACAATAGAAAACATTTTTAATGCCTACACAAATGTTTTTTTCTCGCAATCAACTCGCGTTGTAATTAAGTGAATTTGTCGATGTATCAACAGATGATAGCTAAAGCACTAATTGTTTCCGACTAATTCCCAATTGTAATTCCTTTAAAATTGTTTATGTCGCCAATAGTAATGCTTACCCATGCCAAATACAACGACAATGTTCTGTGCAGTTCTAAGAAGTCCACTTCCCAGGTGGTGTCGTCCTTTGAAAAGGGATTACTGCTAATCTGTTGAGGCGCCTCTGCCGGGGAATGCCGACGGGGACTATGCAGGCTTTTTTTTTCTTTTTTTTTTTTTTCGGCTAGTGTTTTTCCTCTAGGGCGCTGTTTTGTTTTGTTTTTTGTTGTTGTTTTTTTGGGGTTTTTTCAAATCCCACTTTCCTGATCTTGTGTCTAATCTGCTCTTCGACGGTGGGGGGAAAGTAAATAACCTATCAAATACATAACGACTAGACGAACTAATTCAAAGTGTCTGTAGACGAAATAGAATCAGGGTTGTTTTTTCGCGCACGCAGTTTCTCTTGTCTTTTGTTGCGAGTGTTATTCGTTTGCTAATCATGCAGATGAGATGGGTGTATTAGGCTTTTGATGCACGCAAGATTCTCTATAAAAAAAATTCTGCTCACCAATATGGCATGTGTAAGTTTGAAACGAAATTTCCGTTGGTCTGTCACGTGTGAGTTTGAAACGAAATTTCCGTTGGTCTGTCACGTGTGAGTTTGAAACGAAATTTCCGTTGGTCTGTCACGTGTGAGTTTGAAACGAAATTTCCGTTGGTCTGTCACGTGTGAGTTTGTACATCACTGAATACACACATTTGAAAAAAATACTTGTTTAAAAATGAGAAAAAGTCATTTACAATAAATGTTTAGGCATAAAATTGTTTAGGGTTTCCAATCAAATTGGTCCCACTTTGTCAACTAGGCTCCAACTAATGTCCCATCGCCGCAATGTTGCATTTCTGTGCCTATTTTACAAGTATTTTAATGGAATATGCTCTGATGAACTTATTGCGCTTGTGCCCTTCTTGACAACAAAACCCACTTAGCAACAAAATCACACCCCTTCACTGATGAGGTCTCGAAATGCCGTAAAGCTTTCCAGTAGCTTCTTCTCTCGAAAATCTACACTTTGGAATTCCCTTCCTGCTACTTGCTTCCCTGACTGGGCTGATATATAGAAGTTCAAATGTAACGTAAACAAACAATCTTTCTTAGGCATGGTCTCAATTAGTAGCTCTGTACGTTTGGGTTGAAGGTAAGAAAAAAAACACTTTCGACTTATGTTCAGACAGCAGTTTCGTATTTCTTTGCAATGTCTCCCCAGAGAAGTCTTCTTATAAAAATATGACCCATGAGTTTTTAGGTAATGTGTGCCTCGCGCATTTCACTCTTGCTGTGTTGGCCTACTAGAATGGCAAGAGGCAGGCTCGGCTAAACTTAGTAAATAATATGTCACCTTGTAATTCTACGAGGGAAAAGTCATAACATCATGAATACATCATAACATCAGTTAAAGAGGGGAAAAAAGTTATGATTTTTTTTTTCTATTCTCATTTTTTTTTTCTTTTTTGTTCAACACTTTGCTTGTCTAAAAGTCACTTCACAAAAAGAGAAACTCTTGTCTAATAGTTTCATAGATCTGTTTTCATATGGTTTCTGTTAAACACATTAGACTTGTAAGTAGACATGTAAACTGTTGGGGGTAAGATATTCTAGGCCGATGGGGGACACTGCCCACCTTCTACCCATCCACACCCATTCTTGAAACCCGAGATTTGTCATTGGACCTTAGTAAATTATTTCTTTGCTGCGATTCACACCTCATTCTCCATCTTCAGTTTGTCAAATCCCTGGAGCAATGTTTTTTGCTTGTGGTAGATTAGGCTGTCATGTACCTCAAGAGAAACTGATGCACTTTTCTGTGTATCTTGCCCACTCTATAGACAACGTGACAAAGTTCTCCCTACCAATGCTCAAATGGGCGTCAAGTTTGCACGTGAAGAAAAGAATTAAATATATATACTAGATGTACCCGGCATTTCCCGGTATTAACCGTAGCCTAAAATTCCCTTAAAAAAAAAAAATGAACTAAAACAGAAAGAAACTGTGACATGTGCATACGAGTCCTATGTTTTTGCTAAACACTTCACTTCTTGTAAGTAAAAAAAAATACTCGAGCCGAGATCGAAAACAAAACCTAAAGGCAGTAAATCAAGTACAATAACCATGAGACCAGCTTGCCACGCTTTTTAACGTGTTTCCTAACTTCGTGAAATAGTGGACAAACAGATAAAGATCCAATGACCTCCAATTTTGACCCCTTAGCAGCCCTTTTTCCTGATGAAACTTGATTAAAGTTTTCCACGTGCCTGAATATCCTATATATCAAATTTCAAGACTGTAGCCCAAAATTCGTTGAGTATATAGGTTGAGAAGTGTCCTCGTACACACACACACGCACACATATACATTCTCACTTTTATAGATATATAGATTTAAAAAAAAACACTAAGTTATAAAGCTGAAGCAGTGACAAAAAAAGGGCTGCTACACACGTAATCAACTTTGCTACGATTTAATAAATAAATAGTATGCAGTAATTATATTTTCTTGTAATTGACAGGAGGTAACTAATGTTAAAACCTAATGAATTTCGAAAAGTGTATATGTTTATGGAAAGTATGGAATAGTATGAATATGGAATAGTAGATAAGGAAACATTAGTATCAATAAGGATACAAATAAAGGATTGCAGTTAAGATATTTTGATTGATTTGTTCGATTATATTCAGATCAACCGAAATGATATGTGTATTTATTTATACAAGCATTGCTTATTATTTTGTCATTTCTATTTAATACTAGCAAACGTACAAAAGTCAAGTATCATGGTTCAATTGTGCTCTATAAAGAAACGTTCGTTCTGAACGCGTCCCTGTTTTATAAAAGAATCTATAGTTGATTTTAGAGGGTTAGCCTTTCTGCATGTGGAGTGATAAACTTCTCAAGTGCACTTGTGATGTTGGGTTCGATAAAAGTGTTAAAGTTTGTCAAAATAGTAATTTATCAGATTTTTTCGAATTTCGATACTTAGACAAATTCCGATACAAAACCTGCATAAGAACACTCCCAGATACATCAATTCGTGTGAAATTTAAAAAAAAATCGACCCAGCCGTTTCCGAGCTCATTGAAAATGAACTCGCAGGCGCGTGCACACACACACACACACCTTTTTATATAACGTGACTTTCCAATAACTAAAGTAAACACTCGTTCTACAACGATAATTTTTGTTTATTTTTTTATTTCATATTTTTTATAAATTTATAGTAATTTATGCGGATGCTTATATTGCGTCATTACTGTCTTACACGTGTTTCGATATAATGCTGAAAAGTATTGTCTTTGTACCATCATACCGCTCATTGGAAACGGACATGTATTTATGCGGAAAATTCTAAACACGAAATAAAAAGGATATTTAAGAAAGATTTGGAGAATGGTAGTTCAAAGACTTTTCACACATTAAAAGGTGAAATAAGTGTAAGATCCCTCCCCCCAACAAGAAAAGACATCCGAGCAAACGGGTAAGTTCCAAAGTTGCTATCCCACATATAGTTGTTTTGAACGAGAATTAGAGTATGGTAATCTGTTCATATGTTGGCCTTATTAAAGAATTACAACCATATACACAAATGATAGCTAATGTGTGTGAATGTATTTAATGGAATCAGACATTGTATTCTCTAATCTAACTCTCCGGGATAAATCAGTATTGACTCCAAACGAATAATAAATGAACATTTTTTATACTAAAACACGCATCGTTTGGAGTCAATACTGATATATATATATATATATATATATATATATATATATATATATATATATATATATATATATATACTTAGGTAGCCTCTTTCTACGTTAAAAGTTTAAAATGAAATAGAATTTTGTATATTGATCTTTTCATTCAATTTTTCTATTCTCCTGGTGGCTTTCTTTATCAAGATTGAAGGTTTTAATGAAAGAACGGAAAAAATACTTTCAATTCCTCGTGAAATAACTTGAAGATGATTTCAACTGACATTGAAGGAATCAATAAACAAACGTTCTTTTTGTTTAATAAAATTCGTTTAATATATATATATATATATATATATATATATATATAATGAGAGAGAGAGTCACTTGCATGCTGGTTGGAAAGATTGTCGTGTGTGTAGGTATTCATAACGTGTGAATGTCTGTTACCCAGTAGGATGCCCCATCCCCAGCAGAAATAAAGAAAAAATTATATGATGTGTCCGTGACCCGCTGTAACAACCAATACCATTATTGTGATTCAGTTTAAAAATCAAACTGGTATATATTAAAAGACAGTTTCACCATAACTACAAAATCAATAAACTGGTATATATTTAAAGACAGTTTCACCATAACTACAAAACCAATAAACTGGTATATATTTAAAGGCAGTTTCACCATAACTACAAAATCAATAAACTGGTATATATTTAAAGGCAGTTTCACCATAACTACAAAATCAATAAACTGGTATATATTTAAAGACAGTTTCACCATAACTACAAAATCAATAAACTGGTATATACTTAAAGACACTTTCACCATAACTACAAAATAAGTCTCCATATTTCTAAAGTATTCTTATGATTATTAGGTTTTATTATTATAAAAAGTTTCTATTCTGATACAGAAGGAAACAGACGTGTTGTTTGGTCATCTAATCTGCATGTATATAATTTACTTGGCAACGCTGAGAAAAGAATCGCGTTTTCTTATGCTCCTAGATATTAAATATTAGAATGTAGTTAAACAACAACGTGATCGAGGTCCAAAGTAATATACACTTAAGAAATGTGTGTAACTTGTCTTGTTAATTACAAATTACATCTAAGTAAAATAATTAAAATCTGTTTTTCTTTTAAGCATAACTCCGTTTCAGAACTAAGCATGCATTTTGTGTAATTAAAATAAGTATTATATATCTATAAAAGTGAACAGGTCTGTGCGTGTACATTTCCCTACACAATAACTGTCAATTTTCAGACTACAGACTCGAAATTTTATATACAGGATACTGAGATTTGAGAAAATATTTGTAGTCCGTTTTCGGCCTGAAATTTGTCTGTTAAGGGATCAAAGTTCAACGATTTGACGTTTGAGAACTCTACCAAACTCCTTGCCAATATTGGGTCTAAACACTTGAAATTTTAGATATAGGTTTCTTGGACATGGATCTAATTTAATAACTTGATTTGAGCGCAACACAAACGTTAAGGGGCCATAATAGGGGTCAAAATTTAAAAAAAATTGACCGCTTTTTCTTTTTTTTTTATTTTGCTCAACAGACACCTCCAAACACCCGGGCAATGCCGGGCTGAAATGCTAGTAGTCTATATACTCGTCACTGCCATTTTTCAAACTTGTCTTTTCTGAATTCCTCTTAAAATATCCTAGGCTGTTGTAGTCTTTAATCAGCGTTGTCGAATCATTCGCAACATATCTTCTGCAAATATCAGCCAACAAATTACATTGGTTTATAGATTTATCATTTTAAAATGTCTTAATAATTTGCAAACTGATTTTTCGTTTAATTTCATTTCTAAGGATCCTCTTTCAGCGAGGATGAGTTCTAAGAGGGAGTATCCGAGGTAGAACGTTTATTAAAGTCACATCCGCCATTAATAGTCATCTTTTTTAACAAATGTGATGCAAATTGCACAAGGCCTTTAAGTTTGAACGTATTGCTCCTGGGCAACATCAGGTACCTTAACTAATATTTTTCTATGTTTGTGTGTGTGTCTATATATATATATATATATATATATATATATAATGCACGCGCATGTGTGTGGCTTTTATGTAACACATTTACAGTAGGAGGAATCAACAGATCAAATATTTTTTAAAAGGGTGTACATTTGTAAAAAAAAGTTTTAAAAAAAAAACATTCCATTTTAAAAGTATTTTTGAGAGAGGAATGTCTCTTATATTTTGTAATTTAAAAATATATATTATCACTTTTTTTTAAAAGTCAAATGGAATTTTCTTCATTTTCGAAATCCATTGAAATGGGAAAAGAAAAAATATTAGCATAAAAAAAATTTCTGTTGCCTCACTTCGTAATGGACGCTGAGTAACCAAATTACAAACTGATACAGTAAAGCTAATGAAGAGTAGCAGATTATAAATGTATGCGTACGCTACATGCGTATGCACGTACGCTACGTGCGTATACACTTACGCTACATGCGTATGCACGTACACTACATCCGTATGCGCGCACATTACATACATAAGTTGAACCCTGTTTGGGGAATAAAAAAAAGCGATTAACTTTAAATCAAACGCAACTATTTTCCTATGCATGCTCACCGACATGACATTTATAAGGGTTTAATTTTTCTCATTTTTTGTGTTAATTGCCGGTAAGTTGGGGGAAAGATATTGCCTTGCGAAGTCAAGGATGAAAACGTTTGTTTAGAGAGAGAAAGGGATTTTGGACAAGAACAGTGTACCCAAACATATATATATATATATACTATTTAGTTAGAATGTTAATAGCTATAAAACTTCGATGTAATTTGTGTGAGCAGCCGTTTTTTTCCAGAATCCATTTATTAGCACAAAATGAGTTGATTTACTGTGAACTAAATTCAAATCAGAAGTATTAAATTATCAAAGATTCTTCTTTTTAACTTTCAGCTTAACCTTTATCCTCGAGTGGCTTTTAGCGCTAGCATTACTCTTTTGTAAAAAGAAAAACAATATCTTTTAAGGCATTCACTTTCCTATAATCGAGTTTCCTTTCACTGAACAGCAACTGCTTTAGAATGCGTGCACCATCCATTTTTCTATCGTATCCTGACCATCGGAACGAGGCGCCATAATTCATATAAGTTTACATAACGATTCCAGCCACGATTAATTACCTTTTTAGCTTTAGAAATCTAAAGCCGTTAACGCCATAGTAGGTTTCATTTCCGTCAAGCTCTAAGCTTATAAATATATTGCTGCGTCTATCAAACGCAATATCTAAGATCTTTAGGAGGCATAAAGACTGTAAAACATTCTCCCGGTATGAAATATGTCAGTCGCAGCTTAGGGTACCTCGCAATAATGATGGGTTCCGACACCGATCACGGAATATTCATCTGGTTTTTGATTTATAGGGCGACATAAGAATATAATTAAGCTGTTGCGGAAATCATTATTGCTAGGATTATAGACTTCCTGACATTCTATGCTCACCTGAGGACAAACTAGAGAAGTTTTCCCCCTTTTTTCATTGTATTCTATAAAACTATTCATAGTTTCTATGCCAACATTTAACGATGCAATTTTGTTGAAACTGTATTTCGCATTTTATAACGAGTCAACCTGCACTGAA
>NC_136484.1:186300517-186305517 GCF_053919585.1 Euprymna scolopes | reverse complement strand
TTCTTTTAATTTAGTTGACATTTAAAATTCTTGACATTATCTGTTTCATTTAATTGGAATTCATTATTGAGATGAGTATTATTTATTAATTTTTATTTATTGCGGACTATTATCCTCATCTTTTCTTAGCTGTTTCACGACGTTTCGGCGAACTATTCCTCTGACCTTCTTCAGGTGGTGAGACAACAACAACTACGGAAGGCAGTAATTGCAGTGGAGACAGTCAGGAGATTAAGAGTTTCTATCCGTCGCTGTTACCGCCTGACGATGGCCAGAGTAACAGTTCGCTGAAACGTCGTGAAACAACTAAGAAAAGATGAGAATAATAGTCCGCAATAAATAAGAATTAGTATCTGTTTCGTAGCACAAAATCAATCAGTGAATATATTTTGCCCTTAACTCACGAGAAGAAATAGCAACAATCAATCCATCAAAATGAAATAAAGTGCGTTTTGACGTGATTGAAAATCCGAAAATTGGAAGAAAATCTGTAAATACCTTATATGTTTGCATTGCACCATTTCGAATTTAGAAATTTGATCGATTGATTGTTGCTATTTCTTCTGATGAGTTAAGGGCAAAATAGATTCACTGATTGATATAATAATTGATTGATTTTGTGCTATGAAACATATACTGTCGAGAAGTGTAAATGTTAATTGAATCAAAGGAATTGTAAGATGGTCAACATCATGAATTTTGGAATATTGATTTTGTCAGTCATTCATTCTATTGCTCTGTAATTACATTGAACTTCTTAAAAAAGAATTGGTATATACAAGGTGACCCCCTAAGAAAACGGGCCCCAACTCTAATTAGGCCCCGTTTCTTAATGTTTTGTCCGAGTGAAATGAAACTTTGGTCATAACTAGTTTATTATATTCAAAACGTCACATCAAAACACTAGGGTCTTTGGCCTTTTTTTCTCTGTTCAACAGCATATGTTCTAGATGGCCTCCATTTAGCTTTTTTTTGGGAGGGGGTCACCTTGTATTATAAAATAATATATATATATATATATATAATTATTTTGACTTTGACTTTCCATGCCTCAATGACTTTAGCAAATAGGGTACATACCTTTATAAATATTTGCTAATATTTTCTCTCCTCTGATGAGATGGTAGACATCGAAACCCTATAGGTTAAGGTGATTAATTTTCTAAAGTATTCTTTGTCTTGCTTAGAATAATAAAAATCTTTGATATGAAACTCAAACACTTCATTTCAATAAGTTTTTTTTTGAAATTCATTGAATCACAATTTAATATATATATATATATATATATATATATATATATATATATATATATATACATACACACACACACACATTCGTAGCCAAATTGAATACTGAAATACTCATCTTTGGTTTTATGGGACGAAACTATATGAAAATTTGTGAGCTTTTTGAAGATTATAATACTATTCTATGTTTACAATTTTATAACAATAAATTAGAGCCTATATTTTCAAACTAATAAAATATGCCCAAATTTGCATACTTTTGTATATATCATGTCCTAGCAAGCCAGCTTTTGTTGGGCTGCTTCTGTTGTCTCCCCTTTAGCTTTGCCAGGTCACTAATATATATATATATATATATATATATATATATATATATATATATATATATATATATAATGGTTTGTAGGAAATTCCAGATTAATTTTTTTTTCTGGCTCTATTTCAACATAATGTTTTTATATTTTCACCTAAATCAGTTTACAACTTTTTTTTTTTTTTTACTTTAATCTTAAAGCTAAAACTGATTTTTTTTCTTCAAGATGTTCGCTATTTTCATTCTCTTTTTCTATTTCAAAGAATGGAAGAAAGGCAAATCGGATTTGGCACTTTTCAATATCCATTTCAACTTGATGCCATTTCAAATTTAGCAACTCTTCCAAGCTAAGAGAGATTTTCTGAAATGCTTCATCGTCACCATAAGTTTACAAGCTGGTTTAGAAATAAAAGGGGGGGGGATGATTGGGCCTGCTTCAATTGAACAACACAGAAAAGAGATTTAGTTTGATTTAAATCTTGAAAGGAGATCAAATTGATTTGTTAACCTAAACAAAGCGAAATTCTGAAAAGTAGCTAAAATCTTCGTAATTGAGAAAAAAGTTTATTTTTTCAAGAAAAACACACTGATGGCAATATCGAGATATATATGCGCATGCATAGGGAGATCGTAACACCTTAGTCACTCGATCACTGTAAACTGTTCTTGTATGACGTTTATGCTTTTATAAATGTTTTAATTTCAGTAGAATATCGTTGTGACTAACCGTGGTCTTGTTTTTTCCTCGCTAATGGATATAGATTTGTTGTTGGGTTCGAATCCCACGACCAGTAACAACCGTAACTTCTTGTACTGATAATTCTGAAAGGATGATAATTCTGAAAGGATTAAAAATAATTAAATACATATATATATATATATATATATATATATATATATATATATATTATACACGAGGGTCATTCCAAATATAGGATCTTTCTTTTAACTGAAAAGCTAAAACGCTGAAGAACGACGAAGACAGGGGTAGCATCATAAAAACGGGCGACATTTTGTGCTTCAGAATTTGTTCTCCATAGTCACCATTATTCTCAATGCACTTTCGCCAGCCTTTTTTTTGGGGGGGGGGGCCTCGGTCGTAAAATTTCGGGGCGAGCTATGTCACGAACATCTTTGTCGCTACTCTACAATCGACAAACCCCTCTCCTTACATTGCTGACCTCAACTGCATCGGCTTTGTAAACGTTCAACAAGCGCCGGTGAATGTTGATCGGTTTAACTTTTTCTGCATGGAGGACATCAGTGACGTACCTTTGCTTATGATGCACGTCCATGACATGAGTTGCTTTCTTAGTGTTTCACACCGTCAATATCTGCTACAAAGAGGTGAAACTTTCAGGTCATGAATGCACAAGTTTAGTTATTATGAAAATGCAATTTGCGATGCCTTCTGATCATTCAGTATGAAAAAGATAGGCATTATATTTGGAACGTCCCTCACACACACACACACACACACACACATGTATGTGTGTGTGTGTAATTTAACTACTTGATTACATAAGAATGAAATAAAGTTCTCATTTAAATAGTTCACTAGTGCAATACTAGAGGCATAAATATTTCTCTTTCAAGATAGCACGTTACTAGGGATATGCACACAAGTATTTATTTTCGCAAAGTTATTCTTTCATTGGTCACAACATTGCGTACAAGAAACACTCGGCTAGCTGAAAACAGTATCAATAACCCCCCACACACACACACACACACTCTTTATCTGTGTCTAAACCTAAACGTAGATTCATGAACAAAGCTTCTTTCTTAGAACTGCACACCTGTGGAATTGTCTTCCGTTTTCTTGCTTTCCAGCTGACTACAATATGATTGTCTTCAATGCCAACGTAAACAAGTTAACAAATTTACCGAATTTCCATTACTAACGATTACTATATTGTCCAATTGACTATTGTACACTAACCCTTATCCTCGAGTGGCCTCTGGGCCTTTATAAGTGGTGATACCTAAGAAAACTGTTTGAGATTTAAGTGTTATCAATTTAAAACTTGAGCTCTAGGATTCTTGAAGAAATTGAAATTCCAGAAATTTGCGTAGTGCTTTATCAGTAGAATTCAAATTGAATGCAAATTTGAAAGTTTTTTTAAATAAGAGGTTGGGTTCATATTATGTCTCCTAAAATATTTCAAAGAAATTTGAATTTTATGAATTATTACCGCTCAGTAAAATTTCACAAAAAGTTCGGATGTATATGAATTTTTTTATGAACGGCCAGCACTCTATTTCTACCCTTGTGTGTGGAATTATCTTCCTGATCCCTGTTTCTCTTATAGTACCAATATCATAAATTTAAATGTAATATGAACAAGCATCTTGTTTGGCATGAATAAAATTATAAATAGAACGTTTAGACGCATCTAAATTAAGATACATCCATTCAATCTACGCGTTTAGTGATGAAACGCTTTGTTTTAAAAGCCAAACTGTGACAGACGAAACGACTAACGGACGATACCTCAAAAATGTCAAGGATGCAACGAAAAAAAAAACTTTTTTTCATCGGATTCCATTTTGTTGGTGCCCCACTTATAGAAGAATTCCATTAGGGGAAGAAAAATGAAAGAAACGGTAACCACGAATATTACGACGAATAATGAGAGGTGACAATGGAATGTGGTCAGGTGGAAAGCCATGGTGATTCCTGCTAATGGAATATCGGCAACTATTGATAGATTTTTCTCACAACTTTATTAACTCGAGATTTTATTGATCTTTTCTTCTTGCGTGTGCTTCACAAACCGATTTCTTTTCGCTCTTTTTTTTCTCGTTGTTCTCAAAGATTCACTGATCCAGACACATTCGTCTTGGAGATTCACAGAAGTGCAAATCATTCCACTTTTGGGCAAACAACATCTTTAATTCGCTTCGATGTCGTCAAACACTTCCAAGGGAATTGATCCCCTTCAGCAATTCTCTTCTTAGATTGAAAGAAAATTTTTGATTTAATTTTAGAAAAAAAATGTTCAGAAATATTAGTCAATTTAATATTGTTTTAAAATATCTTTTTTTTTTTTTTTAATTCTCAAATATTTTGAAGATTAGATTTTCATTATTAGTTTAATTTTTTTCTAACATTTTGTTTTTAGTTACCAAAAATAGCATTGTACTGTTAAGATATCGTTTTTGAACACCATGTCTCTATTTTTAATTACATTCAGAATCCGGTTATGTACTTAATGCAGGCAAAACAGTTCACAATTATGTCAGTTTTATTTTATGTACGGCAACTTAAGCCACGACAAATAGCTCCAACTGATTGTGATATGTAGGCACGCCAAATTAATGAATGACAAATAGCTCGAGCAGATAGTCTATTCGTATGATATGCAGGCACGACAAATTAATGGATGACAAGTGACTCCACCAGATTCTCTATTCGTTCTATATGTAGGCACGACAA
>NC_136484.1:186165517-186295517 GCF_053919585.1 Euprymna scolopes | reverse complement strand
TCGACTGAACTCCAATCGATGCTCCCTCTTGCCAAACTTTCACAAAAAAATACTCGACTATATATATGATTTCCCTCACTCTCTATTTGTGCCTACATCTAAACGCAGATTCCATGAACAAATCTTCTTTCTCAGAACTGCCCGCCTGTAGAACACTGTTCCTCTGGCTTGCCTTTCGGTTAGATGCAGCCTTCAAATACAATGTAAACAAGTTCTTGTTGAGCCGTCCATATAAATATTAAATGCTGTCCAATTTACACAATTAACAATTACTACACTACCGTCTATTTTATTTAATGAAACTCTTATTCGTACATACATATATAAAGTACTTTTTTTTACGTTTTCAAGAATTTGTACACAAGTTTTTACAGTAATCCGACTCCTGCTCCAAAAGAAAATACATTTAAAAAAAATATTTCGAAATATAAAAAGAATCGCAAGTTGTAATTGTATCGGAATTGAGAACTTAGAACACAATTCATAATTGTATCGGAATCAGAAAAAATATTGGAATCGTCTCATCACTAATAGTGAGGTTAAATATTGCTCATCACATGATATTGTGATGCGTTGAGACATGTCGAACACATCCCTGATAGTCAACTCAAAAAAAGGTACTGCCCCATTGCTCACTTTTCATCCTATTTTTTTCCAAAAATAAATAATTGTAAATATTTTTAAATTAAAAGATCAAATAACAATATTTAAAAATGTATTTTCATTTCCTTTCAGGTCCCAACAGTAATTTGTTTTACGAGATTACAGGCGGTAACAAAATGGGCCACTTTAAGATTAATAAAAACACCGGGAGTATTTTTACGAACCATTCCCTTGACAGAGAAAAACGGCCTTTCTACAAACTCACCGCGTCAGCTACGGATACAGGGACTCCACTTTGGCGCCGACATTCTGCTACAACAAAGGTAAGACGATCTAGGGGGAGATCTGGCAGGGAAAAGCAAATAGAAAATGTCAACAAGTTCGTTTAGTATATTTACCGTATTTACCGCCTTCTTCTCCATAAAACATCTATAAAAAAATATCTCGAAGCAAAGATAAGTTAATGCACCTAATCTCCCTCACTTTTTTTTTTTTTTAAATATGCACTTCTTGCGCTTTCAACGTCATATTTGATGGGGAATACGCGAAGGAAAAATAAATGAAGTCGACATTTTCTTTTTAATTGTAACGTTAGCTTTAATACGGATCAGCTTGTTAATCAATCCGAGACCGTCGTTCAAATAAATCAATTATTTTCTCTCGGAATTTTATGATTATCTTTCTAATATCTGCTCTAAACGCCCTTTTGAAAATCTACCAGAGAAGTGATTTTATTTTGGATTAAGAAAACTCATCAGATCCCGCAGTTAGCTGAAGGTGCTACATATTATGAATGTGAGAACATTTCTATCGCTAAGTAAAAATTTTCTCCCTGCTTTATGGAAGAAATTGCTTTTGAAGGTTCATTTGCTAGAAAAAATAGAAATAATGAATGCTATTTACAGCTTTAATTGAAAAACATGCCGCTATCTCTCTCTCTCTCTCTCTCTCTCTCTCTCTCTCTCTCTTACGCACAGGCATCATACACACATCTCACACACACACACACACACACACATATATATATATATATATATATATATATATATATATATATATATATATATATGAGAAAGTTTGTATTCAAATAATTAAAGTGCGTGCGGATTTCTGCATATGTGAGGTCGTTATCACTCCACTGAGAATGATTCATATTACGATTTAGATTATATAATTATATTCGTAATCCAATTTATTAAATCCTCAGGTATCAATTTGGGAATGTCTCTCTTTCTCCTCGCGTACACACACATATACACTACAAAAAATTACCAGCGTTGTCCGGAGCAAAAGGGTAACATGTCTATCTATCTCTTTTCTCTTCCCTCTTTCTTCTCCATTCAACCTATTCCTCTCTCTGGACGCATACAGAGACAATTCCTTGTCATGAATTCCTTGAAAATGAGTTCGCATAAGAGAAGCAACTCCTTGATTAAAAAAATTCAGTTATTTCTCTTCATGTAGTAGCACCTAGTTTTAAAAACCACGACCCTCGTTGACAAAATCTGCGCCAGTTTAGGATTAAGGAATAAATATTTTTTCTAAATTTTTAAATATTATTCTTCCAAGGTAACATCGATCAAACGTTTTTGTCGGTGGTTACTTTGCAGTTTTACAGTTTTACCCAGACATACACTCAGAACACTGTCTTTTATATAAGCTATGCATTAAATGTATTCTCCGTCTTAATTTCACAGATAATGGTTATTGTGAACGATGTCAACGACTGCGCGCCAAGATTTACAACGTCACCTGACATCTGGGTAGATGAGAATGCCCCCATCGGTGCCATCGTTTATAATATAACAGCTATCGATGCAGACGATATCGGTCCCAATCAGGATGTAACGTATTCGATCCTGTCAGACTTTGAACCATTTTCAATCAGCCCCAATAACGGAAGTCTGAAGATGCTCTCCATACTGGACAGAGAACAACAAGACACGTACCAACTAATTATCAAGGCGCAGGATAAGGGGGTTCCACCAAAGAGTTCAATCCTGCAGGTTACTGTCCATGTCCGAGACCAGAATGATAACGATCCAGTGTTTCATCCAAAGCAGTACCAAGCCAACATCAGTGAAAGTACCAGTGTCGGTACCATCCTACTGCAGGTCACGGCCACTGATGCTGATATTGGTGTCAACGGAATGATCAGGTAAGTCTGAAATTGCTTGAAATGATTCTCAACAATTTTTAGCGACCATCAAAATTATTGTAATCGTTTATCTGATCAACGGAAAAAGGAAGAATTTTAGAAAAAATGTATTTATCAATCAATGACTCTCTTCAAGAGATTTGAGAATTGATAAGGAAAACTAAGAAATGAGGATAAGAATAGGAATTTTATATTTGAAAATGATCACGTAAATTTGAAAGTTTTTGCTTGCAATAATTCTCATCGATTTTAGCGATTATTGAAATGATCACGGTAATCGGTTACTAATCAACATAACGATTTTAGCGATTATTGAAATGATCACGGTAATCGGTTACTAATCAACATAACGATTTTAGCGATTATTGAAATGATCACGGTAATCGGTTACTAATCAACATAACGATTTTAGCGATTATTGAAATGATCACGGTAATCGGTTACTAATCAACATAAAGATAGGATGAATTTGAGACGAAGCATTGATGTATTCAAACAAAGGAAAAACAGAAGGCACAATAACACTTTTAAAAGCCTTTCTGTCAGATCTCTCTAGAAGAGAAACACCAGGATTAACAAAATCTAAGAAAAGGGTGAATGATACGAGTAGAAAATTTATATTGGGGATATATTATTTAGTGAAGAACAGAGTTCGTCAAATAAAGCATACATCGTTTTAAAATATGAAGAACGGATAACCGATGATTTTAAAAAAATAAGACACGTAATCAGGTCTTCCCTGATTTAACATACGCAGACATCGCGAGACGTCTACACATTTTATTTACATTTTAATTGATATGATCGCTTAGAACAACGAAAAGCGAAAGGTCCTTATGTTATTGAAAAATAAAGTACAAGTATAAAAATACAGTTCAAGGGGAAAACTCTAGTCAGTATTTTACCTGATCAAAGAAAGACAATTTTAAGAGATTGATATTTCCAACATATAAAATGAGAGAATAAAAGAAGAGAAAGAAAACGTTGATTGTGACTCTCTAAACGGCAAAATACGAATTGTACTGAAATATTTAGAAATCCATTCTTAACATGTAGCGGGAATGTTTTCAACTATTCTGCACTTTAATTTTCTATATTCACTTAACAGGTTAATATACAAAATATACCGTAGCATTTGAATCTCGCTTACAACTTGATAAGTAAAAGGTATGCATTTAATTAGTTTTCTACACATCATTGACAAAGTTCTTGCGGTTTGTAACTTTTACAATGAAAAAAAACAATTATTGATCGAAATAAGCACCATCAGAATCACCACCATGCAAAAAAAAGTGTATTTATACCAGTAACATAAAAAAATCTTGCGTTCTGGTGGCGATGAAGTTGTTGAAGGCGTTTTTGGTATCCCTTATGTTTTTTAAGTATTTCTCACGCAGAAAGTTGTTGTGATGCTTGAAAAACTAGTAGTTGCTAAGTGAGAGATCTGAAGAGTATGACGGATGAGGCAGTTTCTTAACCCAATTCGTTCAATTTCTGCGGAGTCGGTTTAACAACGTGCGATCGCGCATTGTCACAAATTAGAATTCGGTTTTTTCTGTTGATTAATGCTGGGTGTTGTCAAAGTTTTCATCCATTTGTTGGCAGTGCTTCTCCGCCGTAATGGTTTCGCCTTCAAAAAACTAATATATATATATATATATATATATATATATATATAAAACCGATTGCAGATCACCAAACAGTTAGCATGACTTTCTTTTGGTGCAACTTTAGCTCAAGAAGTGTCGTAAAGCTTCGTCAGCGTCTAACCACTGAGCTGAGCGTCGCCAGTTATCATAAAGAACCTCCTTTTTCATCGCAAGTTACAACCCGGTTGAAAAACGAGTCGTTCTTGTTGGGTAAAAGATGGGAAGATGACACTTCAAAACGGCGTTTCCTTTTGTTGTTCAAGTCATGAGGCACCCATTTATCAAGTTTTTTTTTTCTTTCCAATCTTTTACAAATGGTTGGAAATCGTCGTATACGTTAAGCAAGTTCTCGAACAGTTGTGTGTGGTTGGCTTCGACTAAGGCTCTTAATCGATCGTTGTCAACATCCGGTGGCTGACCTCGTTGCCACCACGAGATTTATAAAACCACGATTGTG
This sequence comes from Euprymna scolopes, assembly GCF_053919585.1. Taxonomy (NCBI): domain Eukaryota; kingdom Metazoa; phylum Mollusca; class Cephalopoda; order Sepiida; family Sepiolidae; genus Euprymna; species Euprymna scolopes. Next base: position 186,290,650 of record NC_136484.1, on the reverse strand, counting down.
CTCTGTGTTCAGTAGTAGTTCCTGGGCCAAACGCTTCGTTGATTTCGCGAACTGTTTTAGTAGTTTTTCGGCCTAGCTTGAATCGAAATAGGAAAATTGCGTGAATTTGCTTTTTTTTCTATATTGTATTCAACGTTCTGAAAAGAATACACTATTGTTTTAATACGACTGTAATTTAAGCGATTAGATAAAACGGAAAAAAAAACATTTTAAAATGATATATGAAGTAAAGGTATAATAGCGAATATTTTTTAAATCAAAATTTAAAATTCCGCGAGTATCTCTTGTCATCCTAATAAATCTTTAAGATTATAAATTTGACAACCACACATTTAAACGTGTCTTTCATCTTTGTTTTTTTTTATTCATTTGTTTCCAATTTATTTGTGTCTGATGTATTTGTTTTTATTATGTAGGTATTTCATAATAGAAGGCGATGACAACCAAGATCTCAGCATGGACCAGAGTAGCGGAATCTTGCGCGTACAGAAGAATTTGGATTACGAGCGGAAGAAGTCGTACCATGTGATCGTTCAGTGTGAAGACGGAGGTGCCAAGCCGCGCTATGACACAGCTGCCGTCTACATCTCGATTGTCGATGTCAACGACAACGCGCCCGTGTTTGTCGACTCTCCTTACCTGGCTTACGTACAGGAGAACATGGCAAAGTTCCCCGTGCACGTCGTGCAGCTGTCGGCCCGTGACGATGATTCGTACGCCTTCAGCCGGATTAGTTATGCCATTCGAGATGGCAACAGGAACATATTTAACATTAATTCGACAACGGGGGAAGTTTATGCCAAACAAAAATTGGATCGAGAAAGAGAGAATAATTACAGACTCACCGTTATTGCCACGGACTCTGGTAAGTTTAGTGTTTTATTATTGTCGAGTGCATGTATGTTTGCTATTTTTGTAGAACCCTTTTTAGGGTCACGGTTTGATGGGAAGGTTATGGGGAGGGCCAAATTTAGAGAAATAAATTTAGACAAACAGTTCTAAGAAGTATTCAAAGGTGAGATCACGAGATAATTTTTATATGATAAACACAAACTAAATAATGAGATAGTTATATATATATTTATGTACGTTTAATCAAAGTAATAGTTATTTATACAAATATATATTGAAACACAGCATAATATTAAAGAGGGTTTACCGTATGTTATTACGATCTATATGAACGCCGAGATGTAGTTCATTTATAATATATTAGCAAGGAGATCCGATATTGCCCGGGATTTAATGATGATCAAGAAATGTTATTTCTTTTGATTCCATTTTCACCCGAAATAAGGCACATGCCACTTTGATGTAGGGGGCTACTATCGGGGAAGTTGCGGGGATACTATATAAGGAGTTGAGCAATGAGATGTCTGTTCACATTACACTTGAACTTCTGCATGTCAGTACAGTTGGGAAAGCAGGAACCCGGAAGGGAGTTCAAAGTCTAGTAGTTCTGCAGAACAAACTATTAAAGTAGACGGCTTTATTACATCTACTGATCTCCACTGTGTAGGAGTGGGATTTTGCTTGTGGGGGTATTTACGTCGAAGGGCTACAAAGGTGTGTAGTTTGTCGGAGCATTCACTATTAAAATACTTGTAGAACAGGCAGAGGGATGCAACATTTCGTCGATGGGTAGAGGTTGACGCTTTGATGACAGTTTAGGACCTATCAAGTTGGCGACTCTTTTGGTCCCTGTCAAGGAGTGAGAGACTAGTAGCAGATGCACCAGCCCAAATGTGACAACACGAATCCATACATGAACAACTGGTGACCTCGTAGAGATACAGGATACTTTCAGGCGTAAGTAGCTTTCTAGCACGGTAGAGAGAACCCACCTTCTTCGCAGCTCCCATTTTTTATTGTCATCGAAATCGATGAAATCGTCCATTTTTTTTTTAATCAAACCGATTGATTGCCTACTCTAGTTAGGGACCCATCGCGGTGCACCGGAAGGAAAATTCACATGCTTTTCTGCAGTAACTTAGTCCACAAAACATTATAGTCTACACTGTCCTGTAGAGAGCTTACTATTGATTTTTTAAAGTTATTTTTTTATATATGATGATGGTAATTAAAGTGAAAAATGAAAAAGTCAAGTATCATGCTTCAGTTGTGTTCTAAACAGAAGCATTTATTTCGAATGCGCCTCTGTCATAGGAATAAACCTACTGTTGATTTTATATACAAGACTTTCGGCTTGTGTGATAATAAAACTTTCTAAATGCACTTATGATGTTAGGCTGTGTAAGGTGTTAACTTAAGTCAAAATCGCTTGTTCCTTTTATCGGATTATTTCCATTATCGATTATCGATACTTATAGAAGACATTCAGATACAAAACATATCTAAATACCCAGTCAGGCATATAAAATATCTTCGTGTGAAATTTCATAAAAATCAACACAGTCGTTTCAGAATCCATAGGGAACGAACTTATACACAGAAAGAAAGATAGTATTTTATAGTACTGCCATTGATATGCATTATTAACATGCAAGCTTCATTTTATAGTTGATGACCATGACTTGTTAGGTAAATATTTGACATATTATTATAAGTATTTACGTCATTCGTCTCCTGCTAATACTTTTATTAATCGGCATTTGTCTTATGCTTTTGTTGTTGGTGCTGCCAGATCAATGTTTTTCTTTTTGATGTGCATCAGTAATAACGAGGAGAACAAAGAAGAAGCAATTCATTTTAGATACTTTCTTGATAAACAGTTATTCATGATTTCAATTTGATCAGTCATTTAGAACGAGTCCAGCCGTGGAAGTTTCCCTCGACACCAAAGATAAGAGTATCGATTCCTCTGTTGACTAAGGTACGGCTTTGGTCCTGTCTAGTTCTAGGAGGTTCACTCTCAAGTTCTACCTTCAAAGAGGTTACTTTATTGCTAATCACCTGAGGTGTCCCCGCAGGGAATGCGAACAGGGAGACCCGGACAGTTGCTTTTTTTTTGGGGGGGGGGGAATGGGGGCTAGAATGCTCTTCTAATTTGTTGGCTTTTCAAATCCCATTTTCCGACTCTTGTGTCACATCATCCTGCTGTGAAAGAGATAAATATTGAGTCATTTCGAATGATGGCGACCTGGCAACCCGAGGTTATTAAAGCTTAACCTTTTTGACTTGCTACCTAAACTTGCTTTCTATCTTTAACTGTTCTTAAGGCTAATCTCATAAGACTGTCTTAATATTGCGCTTACAATATCTGCTTGTAGTGGTTACCTTTTATTTTTCTCTTTCGCTTCGGCCCAGTGATGCCAACATTCTGTCGAGTCTTTCTCCTCCTCTCCTTCAAGATCTGTGTTCACGTCGTCTTGTCTCGCCTGTAGCCCATTTACATTCGTCGTCTCTTCTTCCTTTCTGTCATCGATTCCTTCCATCGGGGTGGATGAGAGATGGGGGTCTTTAATTTTTGCTCCACTGTCTCCTCATCTTTCACCGTGATGGACCTATTTATCCTATTCTCTCAACGAGTCACACTTTACAAATCCATCTTTCATCGCACGCTCGCCCCTTTCTAATTCTTTCCCTACTTCTAGGTTACCCATCCACATCTGTCTCCCTTTTTTCCGGCGACCTCTCAGTCCTTCTAGTCTCGTTTCAACATATAATCAGTCGTGGCTGCTTCGTTCTGACTCCGGCTCGTTATCCTCGCCTCGTCCCCTCTCGTGTTTGTAGTCCGATGCAAACCCTTATTTCCTTTTCATTCACCTCTGTTCTATTTGGCCTATTCTCCTCTGAACCTTGTGAGTCTTGTTTACATGTTTTTATTTTGGTCACATTAGGGTCATCGTTCTCATTTAATTTCTTACTGCTGATTTTGAAAGAGGTGCGTGATTAACCTGATAGATACCATCGCGGTCTGTAAAGACAATATGTCGGATCTATCCTGTTAAACCTGAAGAACGTTTTATTGCAAATACTCCATTAAATATTTCACAATTCTATGCCGTAGATTATATAAAGTAGTAATAGTCCGAGTCCAAATCATTTCTCGATTTCGATACAATTATCGATTCCAGTCTTTTTCAAATATCTAAATATTTACCTATTATTATTATTATTATTGGATTACTCTAAAAACAAAGGTAATATGCGCATATAGTTTCTCAAACGTAGAAATATATTTGCGGAGGTTGATCTATAAATTTTAGTTTTACTGGTAGTTTTAAAATCAATATATATTTATTTCATTATTAATATCAACAACAGAAAAATAATTTGAACAAACAAACTCAAGTAAAAGAAAATCTTTTTTTTTTTTTTTTTTTTTTTTTTTTTTTTTTTTGCATCGGAAAAAAAGACCGTTTTTCCGATTTACTGATTCCGGAACCACAATGTTCCGATTTTTACGTTTTCCGATTTCGAATAATTGTCTTAATATTAATATAAACTCAATATAATAATTATTTAAAACGAAAAATAAAAGTTTAAAAAGATTATAATAAATTTTAATTAAAAATTTAAAGCTAATCTCGAATATTCGTAAGAAACGCATTTATTTGAAAGACAAAATAACTAAGTTTAGATATACAAGTTTATCAACATTCGGCGCGCCTCGTGCAGACAGTGGGATGTAGTTTGTCCACACCTGTATTAAAATATACTCTAGTACTAGTTTATAGATATGAACCACCAAATTCCCAGTAAAATAGAAATTTGTTTATCCAATGGTATACAAGAAGTAATGTTTTGAACTTAAATGACCCTGAAGAGGTTGATATCCCGTATAACAAACAGACCAAAATTCCGCTTTGTTCTTTTCGACCCATTGTTCTTTTTGTCTTCTGAAGGAGGTGTGTGATTTACGTAATCGACACCGACATGTTCTATGAAATTGACAAGACGAGCACGAGTTTGTAAAGTCTATTGCGGCCAAAAACAAGCCAATACCCGTAGGAAAAGCATGCGCTCGCCAGTTTTCTTCGTCTCTGTATTAAATATAAAACCGTGCTTAAGAGGTTAATATAGTTTACCTAAAGCATTATTTAATGTGTATATAAAAGAAATTTAATTCATAGGAAGCAATGCAGTGTAAATATGTAACAGAGACACAAACCGAGACAAATAAATATATAATGGTGGAACAAGGCATGCAGTTTTACCTTTATTGTTTAAATGTGTGCACATACATATATGCACATAATGTCTGTGTATTTAAAATATTTTACATGTATTGTTACCCACTAAGTTGTCAGGTAGAGTATCCACATAAAAATATTTCGGGAAATACCTCCCTTCGTCAAGCGTGTGTACGACTTTCAGATGTTGGTTCTATTGTAAACTGGGCGAATTCCACAGAAATTGGAAATTAATTTGTTTCAGATGTATTACTTATTTAAACTTAGTAATATGTGGCTATACACACTTAAACTTAGTAATATAGGACTATACACACTTAAACTTAGTAATATAGGACCATACACACTTAAACTTAGTCATGTAGGACTATACACACTTAAACTTAGTCATGTAGGACTATACACACTTAAACTTAGTAATATAGGACTATACACACTTAATATTTTAATAGTGTTTAATGAAGTATACACAGTTGATCATCTATAGTATAAATCTTACCTGTCTGTTTAAATGTGTGTATGTTTGTAAGTCTGCCTATAACTTTCGATAGAGGCGACGGATTTTCGCGAGATCGGTATCATTTGGAAGGTGCACCCTTCGGACGACAAATATCGCAAAATTGGGTAAAACCATTAATTCCTTCATTCTCAACTGGGCCCTTTTCTACAAGAAATGGTTACTTTTTTCACCGATATTTTCGAAAGTCATCCCTCTTTTTGATTGACTAGCCTTAATTTAAACCTTCGCCATTTTCCGGTTTAGCGATGGACGACACGGCAAAGACATTACGTTTTTTTGTTTGTTTGTTTTTTTTTTGGGGGGGGTCACGTTCTTTTCCTCCTTCGCGGTATGTGTTCAAGCATGCCTGCCTACTACCACTTTTTTGTGCTCATCACTTACCCCCAAACACCCGGGCAACGCCGGGCACCCAGGCTAGTATACAATAAACGTTTTCTCAACCCAAAATGTCCATCGGATGAATTAGGAAACAGCTCTCTCCTAACCATCGTACTCTAACGAGCTCATCTTTCCCCCATTTTCAGTAGGGTTACTTCCATCCGCATGTGGTTTATTTTTGATAAGAACACTAGCTGAAAATTTGAATATGTCTGGTTCGTTCCACAGAAACACTTTAATTTAACTCATATTTGACCTTGTGTTTAACCTTCTAGAGTGCAAATAAACAAATACTTTTCGATGAATCCGTACTCGAATTCTATTCATTTAACATCTCTTGTCGAGGGACAATCATTTTTAAATGTGTTGATCAATCACGTGCGAGTTTGAAAGTAGCATGTAAAAACGCGTAAGTTCAATGGACGCATTTTAAAATATCTGTTCTGCTTTACGAAGAAACTTTGTTTCGTGTGTGTGTGTGTGTGTGTGTGTGTGTGTGTGTGTGTGTGTGTGTGTGTGTGTGTGTGTGTGTGTGTGTGTGTGTGTGTGTGTGTGTCAATTACTTTTTATTTTCCTTTGCATCAATTATGTAATGATACTTATTATTTGAAAGGTAAAAAAAATTTTAAGAATACAAATAAAATTAGTTTTCAAATAATACAAAGAAAAAAAAAGAAACTGGGATGACGGATGGAAATGAATCCTGAAATGATTGAACGAGATGATCCTGGTAAATGATTTTGTCAGGCTTTAAATATTCGTTCGAGTGTGTATGGGGGGATGGGGTTCTCGTGGGTTCGAGTATTGAGAATGGGTCAGCCATCTGCAGGAAATCTGGCCTCCAGGAATAAAGCGATTCATCAAACGAAACTGGCAGGAAAGAACGGAGAAAGAAGTCGAGGGCTTCTGTGAAAACTTTCCACGTCGGAAATATATCATAACGCATAAAGACAAAAAATAGATTAACAAGGTGTAAGTGCTCATATATGTACACACGCCAGTTTCAGTATTAATATCATGTTATGTGTAGGTCTGCATATTTATATATCGTGAGTACATGTGTAATGCCTATAAATTTTCTTTCTCTCTATTACACACACACATATATAGGTGTGTGTATTATATAGAAAGATAGAGATTTGACAATGTTTAAACATTGTAAGTTCGCACGCCCATCTTAGTAGCAGCCAAATAGATTAACGGCGAGAAGCGCTGACTTTCGCCTAGGTAGTCGAGTTTCAATCCTGGCTTGGGTTAGTTGCTGGTCTAGCCGCACTGATTCGCTGTGATACAGCGAAACAGTATTGTATGTGGTTGACTAATATATAAATGAATTTTAAGACGAGTAAATAAAACAATGTAGAAAGAAGGGGCATTAACGTTCTTTATACCTAGGCACTCCGAAGCCTAATTATTCTCATATATATATATATATATATATGTGTGTGTGTGTGTGTGTACCTTATATATACACGCATATCTTATCGCGTATACTGATGTATATTTATATAATTTCTATATGGTTACTACAGACATATATGGAATAGTCAAATGAGATGCGTGTGATTACTGAATAAATTATTTTCTTTTCAATAAAGTTTTTTTTACAATATATCAAGGTCTTTTGGCAGGACAGAGATACTGGTATGCTTTAGAAATATCTTACTGTTTCCATGCTGATCCACTATTCCATATACTCAAGATAAAGTAATACATATATACTATATTTATAAAGTAAAATTGACATCATAGGATTATGAAAACAGACGCCACACATAATTTCAATAAGTTCACTCTGTATACCAAAGGTTAATGTTTATTTCCAGAAATTATCAGTCAGCTCCATTCAATTAAATTTCTTACATTAATTCCGATTACTCTTACTCTTCCCGAGGAACTCATACTCTGAGGGAGATTTAGATTTTACTCTGTTTAAAAAATTTAGACAACTGTCATTTGTTTACTTTTGTTGTATTATCTGTCATCAATTATAATCTTAGATAAATGCGTTCCAATTCCTTACGCTTTTATTCTTACTCGCTGTGCATTTTCATTAGCTGTTCCCAAACTTTTATTTTACAAGAATATAGGAATATATTCGTCGAACGCTTATTACGACTAGCGTTTGCCGACAATCCATTCAATAAACACAAATGATAAAAATCACATTTGATTCACTACATCCATGTGTGTGTTAGCTATATAAAAAATTATGTAAGTGAATGTAAATAAATATACACATTTCTAAATATACATATATTTGTCTATACATAGTTTCAATATCAAGATAGATAAGCGAATATACATATAATTTACTAATATTTTCAATGCGCTTTATGTAAATGTATGAGACAGATCAAATTCTGATTTCGAATTTTATTCTCCTGATCAAATGTATTCGCCAGAGACGAGATTCTCTAGAGTTTGAATTATACATCAATTTCTTCTTCTTATACATCAATTTCTTATGTTATATCAATCATTACTCATATATATATACATACACATATTATATATATATAGCAAAGTGTTTTTTTACGTTGAGAAATGAGCAACGTATACGAATCCAACAGTTAGAAATAAAGATCTTTCTCCTCCCTTCTTTCTATGTAACCTTTCCCCAAATGGAACCTGACAGAAGATAAAAATAAACGACTCCCTTTGCATATCTACTTGCCAGCTTACAAGGTTCATTTAACTTCACATATGTCTTTTCTGGGGGCCATTCTTTTAAAAAGCAGGGCGGGGTTTACTCTGGCACCTCCCTCTACCGCATAGACTCTCTCCTCCTCTATTATTTTTCTCAAGGTTTTCATAACTAATGATTATTATCATCTACTTTGAATCAGCCTGATAGGAAAAAATATTTGTATATTTTCATTTTCCCATGACATACATCAATAAGCACTATAAACCTCTACCTGCATTTTTTAAGCTAATCCTTTTGTCAAAGATGATAAATACACCCTTAATAAGAATAATGGAAGCAAAAAAATAATAAACGAAATATAATCTGGTTTAATACGCCTTATAAAACATAAAAACTCAAATTAACAAAATATTCTTTGGGATAATAAGCATTTCCATAGAAGTAAACAGCTATCTAAAAATATTAACAGAAATATTATCATACACAGTTATTTTGTATATCAAAGATACAGTTATTAATAAATATGCACGTTAAGATAGTAAGAGTAATAGTACTAATTATGAGGACACAAATAAACAGTCACTATATCAACTATGAAACAAGTATACAGAGAACTACGGCAATAATTTAAAGTGTCGGTATAATCATCTCATAATGACATTCAGGATTAAAAATATAGAAATAACACTATACCATAAATATATACGTGTATGCGTGTGTGTGCATGTATAGCGCGTATTAAAAATACACCGAAAAAAAACTAGGAGCCCCTTTCGTCAACAAAACAGGGCTTCTTTCTTAGAACTGCTCGCCTGTGGAACTCTATTCCGTTTGCCTACTTTCCAGCTGACTACAATCTGATTTTCTTCAAGTCCAACGTGAGCAAGTTCTTCTTGAACCGTCCCCTTAAGTAATCCAAGTTACAAAATTCCCACTAATGTTTACTACGTTAAAATAATAATGACTAATGTATACTTATTAGCCCTTATCCTCGAGTGGCTTCTGGGCCTTGATAAGCGGTGATCCTCTCTCTCCCACTCCACATGTGAAAAAAACTCATCAGGAGTTAATCGTTGGAATAACACACAGAAATACTAAAAAAAAAAAAACGATTAAAATTAAATATTAAATCATTGGACTTTTTTACTCGTTCCCATACTTCCTCCATCTTATTTGTATATACATTTTATTTATTTGTATATACATTTTATTTATTTGTATATACATTTTATTTATCTGTATATACATTTTATTTAATTGTATATACATTTTATTTAATTGTATATACATTTTATTTAATTGTATATACATTTTATTTAATTGTATATACGTTTTATTTAATTGTATATACATTTTATTTAATTGTATATACATTTTATTTTATTGTATATACATTTTATTTTATTGTATATACATTTTATTTTATTGTATATACGTTTTATTTAATTGTATATACGTTTTATTTAATTGTATATACGTTTTATTTAATTGTATATACGTTTTATTTAATTGTATATACGTTTTATTTAATTGTATATACGTTTTATTTATTTGTATATACGTTTTATTTAATTGTATATACGTTTTATTTAATTGTATAAACATTTTATTTAATTGTAAAAAATAAGAGGTAGGGCTAATGCTACTTTTGGTCGACGTACTCCCGTAAATGATAAAGTATACAAAAAAATAATGTCTGTTATTTACCGGATTACCAGGAATATATATTCAAAAATTCAAAATGATCATTAGTTTAGAAGATCAAACAACCACACACACACATCTATTAGAAGGTGAACGGTTACATTTAGTCGCTACAAACAGCCATCTGTTTCTATCAATGAGACTTCATCAGGCGACTCTGAACCATCTGACGCTAGAGAAAAAAGTAAGCTCTTTAAAAAAACAAGATTATAAGTTGCGAGCTCTCTCTAAAAAAAAAAATGAAAAATGGTGAAGTCATATTTTCACCTTTTTGGAAAATCTGTTAAAACATTGCCACAATTTATATCAACGGCTGAATATATAGACAATTTAAATTTGAATTTATTAAAATTAGGGCGTATTTCACCAGAATAGAAGATTGTGTTGGTGGGGAGGGGGGTTCATTTAAACTGAACATCGAGTTTCCTTAAGCATGTTGATAAGCTAATTGCTGTGTGTCTGTTGCGTGTCAAAGAAAGGTGAAGGGTGGAAAGGGAGACGGATTTAATTTAAAAAAAGGAATAAAGAGATAGAAATACTATTTAATAAAGAGTTGAATATGGCGAAGAGTCCAAGAAGTCGGGGGAATTGAGAAAAAGAAAAAACGGGAGTCTCACCTCTGTGATAACGTATAAATCGTTAAGCGTACGTAGACGCATATATACATATACACATCGAGACATATCTATATGTATATATATAAATATATATGTGTGTATATATATATATATATATATGTATACGTGCATACACATAAACAAATATACGTATACAAATACACACATTGTAAGTAAATAATTGAATTTATAAAATTAATAGATTATATTTAGATTTACGATCAAAGATCGTTATAAAGTTGGGAAAATTTAAAAATTTAATCGGTGTACATGTAAACGCACACACACACACACACACACACACACACATATGGATATATAAATACGTATGTGTGTGCATTTTATTATTTCTATCATTTTCAAAATTATTAAAGCAACTAACAATATTATCGCATTATTGTAGGCGTTATATAAAGTGTTAATTTGATCATATTATTATTGTGTGTTATATAAGACGTTAATTTGATCATATTATTGTGTGTTATATAAGATGTTAATTTTACCGGTGACTGAGTTAATAATAATTAAAATGATATTACTTTGGCAGTGTTAGGTAATGTGCATATATTATCACTGGTGTAAACTATCGATTAAAATAAGTGACTTCTTGGTTAAAATGTTTGCTATTTTGTGTATATTAAAGCAATTAGAGGATAGATAATTATTACTTAATTTAATGTTTATAATATCCTTATTTGTTTTTTTTGTTTTGATTTTTTTTTTGACCTGCATGTATAAATTGGAGTGGGAGGGGGACTCCAGGTTTAGTTCATGGATTAGAAAATTAAAGAACTGGAGATTTATACCATACCTAATAAATAATGGTAAACTACATGCATACACATTCATATACTTAATATACATTTACATAAATAGACACTTACACACGCATACACACCAATAGAAACATAAAACATAGGAGGATAAATAAAAATACAATAGAATCGTTAAATTCATTATTTTGATAATCAGCAAACCTTATTGGATCTGAAACATTTTTCTTCCTTTTCAGCATATATATATATATATATATATATATATATATATATATATATATATATATAACATGCAGTTATATAAATATTGAAACATATACTGAAGGAAGGATAAATACAGAAGTTATGTATTTGTGTACAGGGTGACCCCCCCCCAAAAAAAGTAACAAAAGCTAAATGGAGGCCATCTAGAACATATGCTGTAGAACGGAGAAAAAAAAGGCCAAAAACCCTCGTGTTTTGATGGGATGTTTTGAATATAATAAACTAGTTATGACCAAAGTTTCATTTCATTTGGACAAAACACTAAGAAACGGGGCCTAATTAGAGTTGGGGCCCGTTTTTGGGGGAGGGGGGTCACACTGTATATACATACATAAAATGAAAGTTAATTAGATTTGGTTAGAGAGAGGGATGGGTATGTGTACGTTTACAATATATGTGGAAAACAGATAGGCATGAAATTTGTACAAAATTGATAGGATACACATGAATAACAAACTAAGTTCGTACGATACGTATACATAACAAATATGGAGGAGTCTCTGGAATATAGTTATTTATGGTTATATGTGTTTATGGAGGAGTAGGTACTTAGTATAGTTGAATCATGGATGAGAGTGAAAAGGGTGAAGAAGGAAATTAGTGTCATTTAAACGGCCTCGTTAAGTTCGTTAGTTTCTTGCTTGAATATGGATTTATAAGTCCCGGGCAATGATTTGCTGCGGTATAGTCACTGCTTACAACTACACGTTTGTCAAAGTCAAATAAACATCTGACGAAGAGATCTTTCTCGAAATATTATATTACACGGACATACCACCAGACCGACATTCCCAGGTAACCACTGTGCAAATATAAATATACTGCGTATATGAAATATGAATATGTACACATGTATTTATAAGTTGTATTAATAAATTTCTCACCTGCTTCAGCTTGTGTCTTTCCGTTACTTCTGCATTGTACCGCCTTCTACAATTCCATTTAACTACATACTATACAATGCTTCAAGCAAACTACACCCACCTCTTATATGTATATATATATATATATATATATATATATATATATATATATGTGTGTGTGTGTGTGTATATATATATATATATAACTTAATTTTATATAGAGAAAAAACATGTGTAAATCTACAATACGTTTATAATATATCACATATTAAGGCATATACACCTAAAAATATAGTTGCTTACATCCGTATATTAATTAATTTAAAGCTTCATAGTCTGTACCCATAATTGAAGTATTTCCCCTCGGAACGCATATGGTGTTTCGGCTTCAAATAACCAAAAGGTTTCATCTGAAGTACAATCTTTGAATCAACAAAAACGTTTAAACAAACTTGAGTCACTCCGCAGTTCTTTACCTAGAATTGATTAGAAAGTTGGATAATCAGATCTTTGAAATGGAACCGAAAAGTTCAGCCTGCAGACTCTGCTTTTCTGTGGCTGAGTTGGATTGCTTGAATTCTTAACAATCTGGAAAATGGGAAACGAAAGATTGCTCGAAAAGCTCTTCTGATAATGATTGCAACTGACCCTGGCGGGAAATAAGATCGAATCTTCTTGGGAATCAATATTCTTATAATTTACAAAAGTGGCAAATGCAAGTGCCAAGTGTCCGCTTGAAAGAAAATTCTTGCTTTGAGGTCATCTGCTTCGAGCATTCGTAGAATATAGAAGCATTTTCGATCGGAAGAACGACCAATATATTTTTGCTACCAATGGAAGAAATAGATGCTTACTAGAAATGAAGGTTCCACATGGTTTACGAGGAATAAAGTATTTTCCAATAAATTCCTTTTACATGTTTATATAACTTTGATTTGAGTAGCGTGGGAACCCGCACGTGCCCGATCGTAAAAATACGCTTTAATATTTTAATTTATGCAGATTTCGTTTTAATTATTATTACAGAGCTAATGCTCTATTGAATATATATATATATATATATATATATATATAGTACTGATTTCAAAAGTTATAAAAATGTGTGCCGTCGGCTAGAATCGAAACCAAAACATTTAGCGTTCCAGCCATCTTCCTTGCTGTTTGAACTATCAATAGATAGATAAGAACGATTTAAAATTGAACCACGTCAACTTATGAATGAATTTGAGCCTGTACAAATGCAGTAGAAATATATCAGGAAGTTGAAACAAACATGTTGCATTTAAACTTGCCGACATATTTCTGTATGCGTTATTCATTTATCCTAACAAAGATTTTACTCGTTATAGTGTATAATTACTATTTCCTGTTAATTTCAGTTTTATGTGACCAGTAGTTTAAAAGTTCATCGGTTTAATATTTACATACACACACACAATGTACCGTTTTATTTATGAAGATGATATTGGCTTGAAGATTTTCATAGATCTAGATGGTGGCAGCTGGTAAGGGTTTTAATGAGTGATATCTAGTATCTATGACTTTACCTTAGTAATATTACACTATTGTTTTTGTATCTCTCATCTTCTACTACTCAACCTCTCCTCTCTCACCCTGTATCTTCATCCATTTCCTTGTATATTTCTTCATCCATCATCTCCTCATATATATATATATATATATATATATATATATATATATATAGCTCGTTCCCGCTATACACGCACACACGTGTGTGTATGTTCGTGTACCATTCCAACTTCCTGTTGTATATTCTGTTTACTATGTATGCCCGCTGACTTGGGATTTATTGACAATTAATTTTTCTCGATTTTTGTTTTAATTGCCGCTAGCCTATAAAAACTAGAATGACACCAACCATATTTCAAAATCTCAAAGGGGTAAAGAGAAAAAAAATAATGGTCCAAACACGTAAAAGGCGTTCTTAGAATTCTTGATGACAATAAACAAAACTCATTTTTTGTAATGCAAGTGCAAGACCTGCGTTTCTAATTTTCTGTTTACAATGACTAGTAAGGAAACCCCGCGTTTTCCGGGAGTAAAAATTTAAACATTGAATATTGTTGGCATTCTTGATGGGTTCCTATATTAATTAAATATTTGTTCATAAAAAGATAGGATATTTTAAGAGAAGCGTAAAAGGCTGTGATAGGGTTAAATGTATAGTGACTAGAAAATCTGTGGGGCAGCAACATGTTTGTTCACATTGGATTTAAAATTCTGTATGTTGATAAGGTTGCGAAAATAAGGAGTAGTGAGGAAATTCCAAAGATGAACGATCTAAAGTAAGAAAGCTGTAAAGAGTAGACGATCTGACGCTATATGATCACCTTAAAGTCAAGAGATACTATTTTGGTACCATTCGGGTGGGTCGAAGGTAATGCAGCAAGTTTATCACGGATACAACGCTGCATTCAGCAGGAGCTGAGGTTTGCCAGACAATGCGGGATCTATTAGTTTAGAAATTATTTTTTGCATAATAAGAAAGAGAGGCTAGTGGCTATTGCACCGATGAATTGTGGCTTTATAGCGATATATGGTACTAACAAATACGAGAAGTCTTATCAACTCCCACACACAGTTATAAGCATATACACTCTGATAGTAACACACGCACATACATCCAATGCATCAACTCTTTTACACTGTTTATCGAACGCAAATGTATAATCTTATTTTATTTAATATTGCGAACATTTTTCACGATTAAAACGGGATTCCTCGATATCTTTAAAGATATTAAACATTTCATATTTTTCTATCCATGTAAAGTTCCATTTTAAAGATGTATAAAATCTCTTTTGTGAATTTATGCTTTTGAATGCATTTTGTTCGTTTTTATCGTTTGCATAGAAGTATTAGCTAGAAAGGTTTTCCTTAAGAATGTATCTCTAAAATTGGCTCACTCAAAATATCGTCCCTACTCTCAAAATTACTACTCTTAGAAGGGTCGTACCAAAAAACGCACCAAAAAGATTATTGAAAATCAAATTTTAAATGAGCTATTGAAAAATCCTATTGGTAAATGATAGTTTCCTTTTGTGTAACGTTGCATGGTGTTACACTTTACTTTACAAATTCATAAAAATAAAACTTTAGTAATTCATAAAAATAAAACTTTAGTAATTCATAAAAATAAAACTTTAGTAATTCATAAAAATAAAACTTTAGTAATTCATAAAAATAAAACTTTAGTAATTCATAAAAATAAAACGTTAGTAATTCATAAAAATAAAAGTTTAGTAATTCATAAAAATAAAAGTTTAGTAATTCATAAAAATAAAAGTTTAGTAATTCATAAAAATAAAAGTTTAGTAATTCATAAAAATAAAAGTTTAGTAATTCATAAAAATAAAAGTTTAGTAATTCATAAAAATAAAAGTTTAGTAATTCATAAAAATAAAAGTTTAGTAATTCATAAAAATAAAAGTTTAGTAATTCATAAAAATAAAGTTTTAGTAATTCATAAAAATAAAGTTTTAGTAATTCATAAAAATAAAGTTTTAGTAATTCATAAAAATAAAGTTTTAGTAATTCATAAAAATAAAGTTTTAGTAATTCATAAAAATAAAGTTTTAGTAATTCATAAAAATAAAGTTTTAGTAATTCATAAAAATAAAGTTTTAGTAATTCATAAAAATAAAGTTTTAGTAATTCATAAAAATAAAACTCGAAGGAAATAAATAAAAATCCGGGTCGGCATTTTTCTTCATTTTTAACAAAATCTTTTGTTTCACTTTCTCTTCCATCTCGACACCACTTAACGTCTATCGCTGCCACATGTCCATCTAGTTTGGTCGCGTTCCTCTTTCCTTTGATCACATACTGGCGACAGCCGACCCATTCTTGTCCTCAGCTTTATATGTCCATTTCCTTTTCTTCTTGCAAATAAAACTTTGCACTTTGCTTCTCTCCCGAGCACGTGATGTCCATTTTAATTATTTTTTCTTGTCGGGCTCACTCGCGCACACCTAATTTGCATATGCGGGATTTGGTACACTGCTTTTAATCTCTTCGCATAATTTTACTCAAATAAAACGTTTTTATATGAACTCTCATTCTTGCTGTTATTCTCGCGTTGCCTACGAACAGTACAAATATTTCAAAATACAACCGCCAGATACAACGTGCGGCTCCTTACAGACTTCTTTCTCAAACTTTATAACATGGCAAGAAGAAAAGAAAAATAACAAAATAACACATTGAAGATGGCGTATACCTCTGAAATATATTATGATAAATTTCAAACAAGTAAAATCTTTGTTTATTTTCTTTATATTACGTTGTGATTTGGCTTTCAAGCGCACTTCAAGCGTATTTTATTTTATTCATATAAAGTGTTGGTTAATTAATTAGATAATTAATAACTTTTGATATTAACTCATGAATTAAATAATAAAACATACCTTTTTAGTTTCAAATAAAATCCATATTGGAAGTCATATCAGCGGTTGAAAAAAGATAAATCAATTAAATGACTTGTCGCATAAACCCAGACGAAGGGAGGCAACTCTTTACATGGTCGAAGGGAGGTAACTGTTGCATTTTCCGCAGCATTAAAACCCTACTAACATTGACAAGTTTTTTTGTTTTTTTTACAAGTGTCACCACTTATCAAGGCCCAGAGGCCACTCGATGATAAGGGTTAATAGGTATACATTAGTCATTGTGCTTTTAGCATAGTAAACAGTGGGAATTTTGTAACTTGGACTACTTAGGGGGACGATTCAATTAGAACTTGTTCACATTGGACTTTTTCTTTTTTTTTTATAGGTATCAACTCCTTATCGAGGCCACTCAAGGACAAGGGTTAAAGAGTGTACAGTAGAAATTGGACAATATAGTAATCATTAGTAATGAAAATTTGTTAAATTTGATAACTTATATGGAACGGCTCATCAAAAACTTATTTACGTTAGACTTGAAGACAACCATATTGTAGTCAGCCGGAAAGCAGGAAAACGGAAGACAATTCCACAGGCGTGCAGTTCTAATAAAAAAGCTTTGTTCATGGAATCTACGTTTAGGTTTAGGCACAGATAAAGAGTGGGGGGAATTATTGATAGTGTTTACAGCTAGACGAGTGTTTCTTGTGAAAGTTTAGCGAAGGGGGACCATAGATTGAAGCTCAGTCGAACACTTTCCATGAAAATAACGATACATTAGAGACAAACTCGCAACATCTCTTCTGTGAGATAGAGGTTGCAAGGAAGAGAAAAGGACATCTCCTACGAGGCTACAAAGTCTATTTTGAACTCTATCAAGGCAGGACAAGTCCTTTCTAGCAGCTCCTGCCCAGATGTGGCAACAGTATTCCATCCTTGGACGTACCTGGCTCTTATATAGATAGAGAATTGCATCAGCAGTGAGATATCTACTGGATCGATAGAAAGATCCCACCATTTTTCCAGCGGCCTTGGCAACAGATTTGATGTACGTGTTCCATTTAAGATCAGGGGTAATGGTCAAGCCCAGAAGCTTGTCAAAACTTGAGGCCTCCTGAAGACGAGAGCCATTCATTTCAATTGATGCCAGATGTGGATCAGAATGTTGATGATGTAAAGAGAGAAGCTTGGTTTAAGATGCATTAAAAGTAACCAGCCACTCCTTTCCCCATTGTACTACATGCTCAAGATCAGATGAGAGAGAATTGGAGAGAACTTGGTCGTTTACTGTCTTAGATGTGCTACCATAAATGGTAGTGTCGTCAGCATAAATGTCTACAAATGATGTAAGGGTGTGATTTGGAAGATCATTAATGTAGATCAGGAAAAGAGTTGGGCCCAGGATGGACCCCTGAGGGACACCGGCATTAATACTGTGGGCTTCTGATTTTTGCCCCTCAACTACTACTATTATGAACCTATCAGAAAGAAATGATTTAATAATTGAGAAGACATTTCCAGCTATACCATAGCTAGAGATCTTATGAAGTAAACCTTTATGCCATACCCTATCAAAGGCCTTAGATATGTCAAGAGCAATTGCCCTAGAAAGGTTGCCTCCGTCGAGAGATTCGCTAATCCTATGAGATATAACTGTAAGCACATCTGCTGTAGATCTAGCAGAACGGAAACCATATTGAGTGTCACTAAGAAGGTTATTTTTGTTGAGATGGTTGATTACTTCTGTATTTAACAGATTCCAGCAACTTGCTCATGACGCACAGGAGACTTATTGGCCTGTACTGAGAGGGGGATGAGCGATCACCTGAATTCTTAAATACAGGGCATACAGATGAAATTTTCCAGGGAGATGGGAAACTATTCTCCTTAAGACAACGTTTAAATAGTTTTGTAAGTATGGGCGCTAATTCAGGTTGAAGTTTTTTGAGTACTATAATTGGAATACCGTCCGGGCCAGTTGCTTTACTGGAATCAAGGTTTTTGATTAGCTTGGCAACATCACGTACAGATATACGTATATCACATAGTGTGTTTTCAGATACAGGAGGAAATATTGGGGGTTGGCGGCCTTGATCGCAAAAGGTAGAATTAGCTGCAAAGTTCTTGACAACGAGTTTGGCTTTGTCTGATGCTGACGAGATTACCTCAGGTCCATTGATGATAGTTGGAATGGAGCGCACACTTCTGTTCAGAATTCTGTTTGCTATTTGCCAAAACTGGTGGGAACCAAGCCGCTGCTCAGCTACTTTGGACTTAACAGATTGAGCATACAACCATCTTGCGCTCTTTATTACTTTCTTACAATGGTTGCTGGCAGTCCTGAAAGCGGCTTTAGTTTCCATACATCTATTACGTTGGAAACAGTGATTTCTGTGCGCAATGGCAGCAGCATATTCTGGAGAGAACCATGGCTGGCTGTTAGGTTTTTGCTGAAACTTTTTTGAGGGTATGAAACGATCAATACATACAATTAACCATTCCGTCAGGTCTAATACTATAGAGGACACATCCTTTTTAAATATTGAATGCAGAGGTAGATCAGTTATAAATGTACGGAAGCTATCCCAGTCAGCCTTAGTGTATCGATATACTGTACGATGGAGAGGTACGTCTGGGGACTTATTACATTTCATTTTTATCTTAATTGATTTAACAGAGTGGTCGGAAGATTCAAGAGGCGACAGAACAGAAACTGAACATAGTTCAGGGCAACATAAACATAGTAAACATAAACATGAACATAGTTTCCAACATAAAGGACTTTAGGAATAAAACCTTTTCCAGAATTAATTGTTTCGATATTAAATAAACGGACAAGAGTAAAGCTAAACAACTAAACCAAACTCTATGAATAAATAAATCCATATAAATATATGAATGAAGGTATATAGGACTCGAAACATAAAAACTTAGTGGATTTGGCATTAAATAATTCCGAAATGGTTGATATGTCGTTAAACAAAGCCAACTAACCAACTATCTTCTAAAGAATTTACAAAAAAAAAAAAAAAAGTTGCAGGAATTAACGAGAACTCCGTCTTTCTCTCTCCTTTTTTCATTGACCTTTGCTGTAAGAATTAAATGTATTTCTGCTTGGAAATGCAATAATTGAGGTTAAAATATGGATTGTTAACATTTATAAACGGATTTTATTGCCAACTTTGCTCGTTTTCTTTCGCATCTTTTTTTCTTCGTCCAATTTTTCTCCAGTTAAAAGAAACCCTTAACATTTCAATCTATGCCATCAAATTCCTATTAGATGTCTTCATTTCACAACTGTAAACAAAACCAGAAAATGTCAAAGATTGGGGAAAAAAATTTCACAGTTAATTTTTATTTCTATATTTATTTTACAAATGTTCTGTTCTGATTTAGTTGGTCACTGTTACTTAGTATTCGCGGATCAGATTCAGTCGTTATTATTTTTTCATTTTAGTTTTCATTTTTATCTTTTACTTAGGAATTTCTTGCTTACATAATTTACAATTTAAGTGAGCAATTTTCTATCTTCGTCTATTACTCAATTATAGTCTCGAAGAACTACATGGTAGAATATCAAAACTTTTCGAAACCTGTTTTAGATTCGGAGTGTGCCATAGAGGTTGTAAATGCTATTACTGCTATATATATATATATATATATATATATATATATATATATATATATATATTCTGTAGCCCCTGGATACGGTTGTTTTTCAGGT
The DNA here is from genome assembly GCF_053919585.1 of Euprymna scolopes. NCBI lineage: Eukaryota > Metazoa > Mollusca > Cephalopoda > Sepiida > Sepiolidae > Euprymna > Euprymna scolopes. Next base: position 186,269,652 of record NC_136484.1, on the reverse strand, counting down.
TACGATGTGAAATGTTTTCCGGCCGCTAGTTACGGTATTTGCCCCGCCTTACGATGTTATTTATAATGTAAAGCTTCCATCAATCTTGACAGACTATGGATACCTACTGAAATGGTGCCAGCGCTTGAAATTTTTGTGACAAGAGTTGCGCAATCTCCAACCACACCTCTTAAGTCACCATTGTTGAATACCAGTGGCAAGTGGAGGTTCAGCACGACTCGAACCAACGCCAAGATAAACGGAAAGCACATACGCCTTCCCAAATGGTCACCAACTGGTACTGGCCAGGCTCATCGTTGCTTAACTTCGGTTATCTGACGAGAACCGGTGTTCAACGTGATCGTGCCGTACACTATTTATAATGTATATGTGTATATATACTGTACTCTATTTTGTTACTAATTTTAACCGATTAAAGACCCGTAAAAGAACGGTCCACAAAAAAAAGTCAATCATTTGAGACTTCTAGCTGTATAAAATTTTGATTAATCACCGTCATACGATGATTTCACCTAACGATCCCAATCCCAGAGCAGATTAATGCCGTACCCCGGGGTTCTACTGTACTTCAACTCATTAGTATGGATGGTCTAATTGTACTACTGGTCGTACGATTAGAATTCTTAATACGAGTTTTTAGAACTCTGACTTCTTACGGCTGACCGTAGTGACTATCACGCTTTAAGAATATATTAATTGTAAACACAAGTAATTTGAAATCCGAGCAGTATTCTATCCTTTTCAAGGAAGATAACTCGAAACGTAATTAAATTTGAATGGTTAATTTTATCTCTCACAAAGTGCTTAATTTAGCGGAACTTATATTTACTTATAAATAAAATAAGAATTCCCAATATTGGGGATATTTTTAGTAGGATGGCTTCTAGAATGTAGTATTGTGGTGATTGCAATGATTCCAGCTGAGATTACCTCTGACTATCTCGGCCATAACCCTTCTCATGGCCTTGTCTGATTCATTAAATTGTGATTTTTTTCTAGCAAATACATAATTGAAAGTGTTTATTTACTGTGTTGATTCGAGGAAAATCCTTCTTGACTGATAAAATTTGTCTCTTTTGGGGAGCTGAATACCACTACCTAGGAATTGTCATCGTGTAACTTTTTTCCTCGTGGGGAGTCAAGTAAATAGCGACTAATATGAATAATATTTTTTTAATATTTTGTCTTGATTGTGTATTTTTATTTGTAATGTTTTATTTTAATAAAGTTCTCTTGTTTTGCGTTCATTCTTAGGTTCGCCTCCTTTGACCGGAACCGGAACTGTCAACATTGAAGTCCAAGACGTCAACGACAACACTCCCACATTTCTGCAGACACAATATACCGGTTATATCAAAGAAAATCAACCGATCAACTCTCCTGTTCTTACCGTGAAAGCTGAAGATAAAGATGAAAGAATCAATGCATTTATTAGGTAAGTGCGAAACGAACGACTCGCCTTAGTGTGTCCGCTTATAAGAATAGCATGGGTAACCGATGTTGCTCCGGGACATGAATAACAAAATAGAAGTATATATATATATATATTATTCCTTAATTGGAATTCGTTTTTGAGATGAGCATTATATATATTATTTTTATTTCGGACTATTATTCTCATCTTTATTAGTTGTTGTTTTTATCTTTATTAGTTGTTGTTTTTCACAACGTTTCGGCCAGCTATTCCTCTGGCCTTCGTCAGGTGGTAACCGCGACGGATAGGAACTTCGAATCTCCTAACTGCATTCTCAGCAATCACTGCCATCCGTAGTTGTTGTCGTCTCACTAATAGAAGTATGTAACATCTTTTAAGACTTCCTTCTCTAGTTCGTTCTCCCCCAGGCCTCTTTTTCGTACCAACTTTTAATTTGTCAAGATTTCGTATATATTATTATAGTCGTGATTTCAAAACTAAAAGTATTTGGGTGCCATCAGCTAGAATCGAAACCGAAAGCAAAGCTGTAATATTTGAAGTGGGTGACGTTACCACTGTACCAACATGACTCGCATATAAACTGATTAAAAATAAACTAAGGTGAATTTTCAACGATATTTATTCAATTTTTACCACTTTAAAAACTTATTTAACCGATTAAAGACCTGTAAAAGAAAAAACTCAATCATTTAAGCCAGTCTGCGATTTTTAATTTCGGAGGAGATAGTTTGAAATTATGGAGCCACAGACAGACAGGCATAGTTTTATAAATTAGATTACCTCCGTATTTCTATCTCTTTCTATTCTTCTCTCGCGTTCTCAGCAACTGAAAAAATAATAAACTTATTACATAATAACTTTAAAAAGTCGTTCTAAATGCTCACACGCCCATGAATAATTCTGTTTCAGTTGACCCCCCCAAGTGAATGAATATTTCAGAAATTTCTTAACTATTCAAATGAAATTTAAATAGTTAATAGATATTTTAATTGTTGATTTTAAAATAAATGTATAATAATAATTAAATGTGCAACAATAGAACATAAAATATTTTTAAAAAATCAACATAAAAGTGAAGAAATAAAATGGGAAAATAGAAAAGAGGAATTATAAATCGGAGTTTAACTAAGAAAAGAAACAGGGAAGATAATTATATATAGTAATAATATAGCCATGGAAATTAAGCCACACAAGTTTTCGCATTTCATTCTCGTGAGGATTCGTCAGGCTTACGACGATGAAACACAGAACATTCTGTGTAGCTTAATTGCTTTATATAGTTTTATAAATTCTAACTAGCGCTATGACAACAGCATATTCTTTTCATTTTTTTTTTTACTCTCGAGTATATATTCGGCACAGTGAAACACAATTAATCAACCGAGGATCACATCATTCTACATAAACCTATAAGATATCAATGGATATATACCTGAAAATCAAAACAAAGAAAAAATACTGTTGTCACAGCCCTACTTATAACTAAGTATACTTACTACCTAGCTCTATTTATGTATTGCGCACCATTAAACTAAATACTGAAAACGGATATACAAAATATATCACCTTTATAAAATGTTATGTAAATACATGACATTATATGATTAGATTAAAATGATTAAAAATGATTAAAACAAAACATAATTGCACCTTTATTTCCGGTTTTCGGATTTTACAATCATGCCCATATTCCTTTATTTATTTATTTTTTAAGTTGATGAGTTCCTTTCTTTTGATAACTTGAAGGTTGTTGCAATATTTTGGAACAAGAATGGGGTATGATCCCACAGTCAGACGATTCTATTTATAAACGATGCTGCTAGGAACTGACGAATCGAATTAATTCACCTTCTGCTACCAACCAATCAGAAACCAAAATTGGTTCATAAATATTAAACCTTTTCTGGAGCAATTTCACATGTTTTTCCCGTCTCGACACGGTAAGAATATTTTGCTCTATGGAACTGTCTACTGCAAACAAGTCACCTCTCAGGACTTGTTTAGAACAACGAACCATCGGAAACTGTTCTGTCTACTGCAAACCAGTCACCTCTCAAGACTTGTTTAGAACAACGAACCATCGGAAACTGTTCTGTCTACTGCAAACCAGTCACCTCTCAAGACTTGTTTAGAACAACGAACCATCTGAAACGTTTCTGAAACTAAACATGGCTTACACTTCTAGAAATAAATTCAGAAATTGACATAATAATTACATGATTGATTCTGCGCTACGAAACAGGTCCTGTCAAGAGTTGAACATTTCAACATGTTTTAAAAATAAACGGTAAGATGGACAACATCTTGAATTTTGAAACAATAGTTTTTCTCATTTATCTTGATTCAGGAAAGAAAATGCCATTTTTATAACAATTTTGGAAAGTTTTTTTAAATCAAAATATGATGCAATAAATTCCTCCAAAAATGCAATCATAGAAACATTTTGTGAAAAAAAAAATTAAGACAACTTCAATTCTGCCTAAATGTGACGACATATTCTGTTAGTTTCAACTGTGGATCAATGCACATCCAAAATATTTATTTATTGCTCGACAACAAAAAAAAAACGATCGCAAAACATTTGCTTGTTACACATTATGGGGTTGTTGTCTTAATCGCTGAGGTTGACTGGCGCTATCTGTTCATCTTAATAAAGCAAACAAAACAGTTTTACATCCCAGGATCAGGCGAAGCTATTTGGTGTTTTTTTATCGTTGCAGATTGTCATACGTGTCTCGGGTCAGAGCAAACCATCCGCGATGGTGGGAACGAACACCGGTTGGGGTGGGCTATGAGATCAGTGAGGGTCTCGGTATTTCGAGCAATCAAATCCCCCCGACCACAATCCTACCAACTTTAATATTAGCTTTGCAGATGCCATTTTTAACAGATTGTCTCTGTATGACCTTTGGAAATGTAAACAGTTCCTTGATCCTACCCGTAGCTTCTTTTTTCGTATGAAGGCCTTTCACGGGGCTAGCAAAGCGGGGGGTCTCGTTGATCTTTATAAAAGCAAAATCATCCGGTGTGGACCGCAGTGAGGTCCCTCGTAAGAGAGCCACCAGCTTTAATGGTTGGATATCAGTTGCAGAAGTCAAGCAGGGTGCCTTGCACAAACAATGCCGGTATTTAAGGGTCTTTGCTTTTCGTGGTGGAATATTTAAGGCATTTATTCCTTTCATTAAACCATCTCCTCCGCCCTTTTCAGTCTTTCTTTAATTTAGAATACGTCGATTTCTATTTACGTTAGTGTGCATCCACACACACACACACACATTATATATATATGCATATATATATATATATATAGAGAGAGAGAGAGGGGGGATTAGAACAAGAGTCTAAAGAGCCGAGTATATTTTAATGTATTAGTACATTCATTAATACAATTAAAATAAAATAAAACAGTGCTTGTTGTAATGTAGATATATAATAAGCTCGATAGGCATATATATCCTAGAGCTATTTTCATATATAAGTAAGATGATTGATAATTTATAATTCAAAGTAAAAATTGGTTTCATAAGGAAGAACAAACAAAATCAATAAATTGTACGATCGTTTCGGAAACGATGTTTTTGTGATAGACATTAAGTCGTGGACAATAATTTTATCATATAGTTTTTTAAAAACCCTCACCCAATATTTTGCTAATGAGGAGACTTTGTTTTAAAAAACTATATGATAAAATTATTGTCCAAGACTCAATGTCTATCACAATAAAAACATCGTTTCCGAAACGATCGTACAATTTATTAATTTTGTTTGTTCTTCCTTATGAAACCGATTTTTAATTTTAATTATAAATTATCAATCATCTTATATATATTATTATTATTATTATTATTATTATTATTATTATTATTATTATTATTATTATTGTATTTTAGTTGTTCCTTCCTTAGTCAGTATGCAACGCTTTGAGTAATTAGATATTGCATCAAAGGGAGGTCACTCACATATTTTTGCTGTACAATTTTGTCTTAATGGAAAGGGAGATTATCCTGTAATTTGGGATTTGCAGTATATAAGGAGAATATAAATTGAGTTTATTAGATGGACCTTTTTAAAGTCAAATTTGACTTTTTTTAAAAGGTGTTTGGCCTTCAAAAATTGCATTCGCTTTCCTGTCCAGAAAACTATTTTTGTGTTATCCAGAAAAAATATCAACTCTATCAAAACATTTGAGCGGATTAAATATATTTATTATTCCGTGGAATTTTCACGGCTCCTAATAGTTATCATCATCATCATCTAACTATTAATTTCCTTGTCCGTACGTCCAGAGTCACAAAAAACATTGTAAACGTTAATTAATGAGAAATGAATAACCACCTTTTATAGTCGCTCTTTATCAGTTAAAAATCATTAAAACCATTCTTCCCAAAAAATTAAAAAAACATGGCTGTCTGTTTACGGTCTTAAATTTGCTATTTTATTTTATAATTTTAAAAACATGTCATGTTAATAGGAGACTAAGTCTTTTTAAATATAGTTTCTTTTTAAAATTAAAAAAAAAATGTGCAAGTGAATTGACATCTATTCCTTTATAATTTATATTGAAAATATTTTCAGAAAAAACAAAAAAACAATGTGTTGTTGAATTTTCATTGAACAAAAAATCTAAACTTTTTAAATCAATATTTTTTTTAATTTTAAAAGGTTAAAAAAGATTTTGCTAAAAAAATTTAAAATTCATCATTGTTTTATTTGTTATACATTTTATTTATAATGTGTTTAAAAAAAATGTTAACTACCGTGAAATTTTCACGGGTTCTGATAGTAGTTATTATTATCATCCTCCAAACCAGGCACAATACCACTGATATTTTAGGACTACTGTGAATTAGAGGCAATACATTCAGAGGCACTTTAAGTAGGGAGTTGAGCAACGAGATGTCTTTGTATTACATTTACATTTTTAAATGTTAACACGACTAGCGAATAAAAAAAAACGGAGAGAATTTCAAAGTTCGAGAGAAGAAACTATTGGAGTAAACGTTTTTTCGGCATCTGGGGACTTCAGCAATGAAAGGGTGGGATTTTGCTACTTGTATTCTCCGAAGATATTTACGTCGAGGGGTACCCATGCTATCAAGTACTTGTATAACCAGCACAGGATGCTATATAGCCGCGAATGAATAAGAGTTTGTTTAACTGATCATGCATGGCCTATTTTTGCCGTGTGTAGTGTAAACTATATGATACACGAAATTATTTCGTGTGATGAAGGGACGCGACAAAGCAAATATATAGTCCAGCCTCCTTAAATTCGGAACGATGCACCTTACTCTATAATGTCAACGATAGTCCTATTTTAATCATGAATATAGTACGCATGTATTTAAATAAATAGCGAATACGAAGACTGGTGAAGCAAATATTTTGTCTAGCGTCATCGGTGACGCAATGTGTAACACTCGTAGAAAATTAAAGTTTAGTTAATAAACTTTTAACTCGCTGCTGTTTTTGTTCTATACTTTCTAATCGTTCCGAAAAATCTTCATTCGGGCGCAATTATATTCTATCGGTTTTGTGCAGCTGATTAAAATCATCCACAACTAGTTATGCGTCATGCATATCTGGGTTAATGTAAAAATGATATTTTATCCGGGCGAATTTATACTAAAGTTAAAAGCTGTTATTTATAAATCGATTTCTTTGTTGGAAGCCAAATTGCTTTGTGATTAAATAAGCCGCTTATTCCATGGACGGACCTAATTCAAAGACATATTATGATTAATATATATTCTAGCAGGATCCGTGGAAATTTCACAGTTGTATTCCTTATCAGTTTTAGATTATGGCTTTGCTTTTAAAAAATAATGGGCGTCCAGTGCGAACGGAAACTTTACGATATTATTGTAAAAACTTTGTTATAATTGCAACATATTTAATTATTCTGGTTAATGTGCATTCAGAATATATCCGCTTATGTCGGTATATCTTCAATACTATTCAAAGAATCTGTTGCATATTTACATTCTACTGATGTCCAGTACAAACGCATACCCCATGATATTATTGCGCCGTCTTTAAATAGAACAGATTCTACACATTAATCCAGGCTCAAAGACAATGAAAGTGTATTTTAGTTAGTTTCACTTTCAACATAATAGCGCACCAAAATTAAGTTTTTTAAAATTGCTTTTTTTGCATTATGTATTCGCCTATCGAACGATTCCATTTCTAATAAGAGGCATGGGGTGATTACGGAAATAAACTTGCTTTAACGTAATATTATGTAGAACTAGTTTTGACTGTATTTTTTTTTTTTTTTTTTTTTTTTTTACGTTTTCACCTCAAACAAGGCACATTGTCACTTTGATGTAGGAGTCTACTATCAGGGACGTAAGCTACAGGGGTACTATGTGGAGAGTTTGGCAGCAAGATGTAGGTTCACGTTACACTTGAACTTCTGCATGTCAGTACAGTTGGGGAAGCAGGAATCCGGAAGGGAATTCCAAAGTCTAGCGGTTCTGGAGAAGAAACTATTGGAGTAGAAAGATCTTTTACATCTAGGAAGTTCTACTGTGTAGGGTTAGGGTTTAGCTGCTTATCGGATTTGTCGAGGGTATTTACCTCGTGGGGTCGTCGTGCTTGCAGTTCCTCAGAGTATTCACCATTAAAATAGTTGTAGAACAGGCAGAGGGATGCAACATTTCGTCGGTGGGACAGAGGCTGAAGCTTAGATGACAGTTCAGGACCTATTAGGTTGGCGTCTCTTTTTTTAACCTTGTCTAGGAGTGAGAGACTAGTAGAAGATGCACCAACCCAAATATGACAACAATACTCCATATATGAGCGAATGGTGGCCTTATAGAGATACAGGATACTTTCGGGTGTCAATAGCTTTCCAGCACGATAGAGAGAGCCGACCTTCTTCGCAGCGGTCCTGGCAATTCTCTCAATGTAATTGTTCCAACTTGTGTTTCCTGTGAACGTTAGACCGAGGAGTTTAAAAGAAGTACTTTCAGAAATTACTGAAAGCGTAACATACGGACTAACTAAGAAATGTGTGTGTGCGATGGACAATCGTGTAAGGTATATAAGCAGCGGTTAATCATAAAACGTCAACAGATGGATTTGATTATGGAGACAATTCCTTCTAGTGAACTTTCTTCCTTAGAATTGCACGCTTGTGGAACTGCCTTCCGTTTGCCTGCTTTCTCCGCTGACTATAATATGGTTGTCTTCAAGTCCAACGTAAACAAGTTCTTGATGAGCCGTCCACTTAAGTTAACAAATTTACCGAATGTCCATTACTGAGGATTACTATACTATTCAATTGACTACTGTACATTCTTTAACCCTTATCCCCGAGTGGCTTCTGGGCCTTGATAAGTGTTGATGCCTACGTAAAAAAACCCAAAAAAACTAGATTCACTCTTTCCGTTAGGCAAGCAATGTCAATACAGATACATTACGTGTAAGAAACCTTGTTTCCTCTTCACGTGTAGGTTGGAAAGGGAGGGGCGATGGATTCCAAACGTTAGAAGCTATAAAATTCACGGTACAATATTCACGACACTATATAAGCTTAGTAGTACAAAAGCTAAGTTACACATAAACTTTTGTGCTTAGTCCCTCAAAGGAATTCGTCGGGCTAGCTGTGAAAGTTGAAATTTTACCATCCTTCTTTTATAATTATATTTTTAATATTTTCTTATAAAAAGACATGGTAGAAATTATTTTGAAAAATTCTTCGGGTGGAATTGAATATAAACGTTTTATGTATCTCGCTTATAAGTATATTGAAGTGAAAAAGTAATATACATATCTCTGTTACTCTATCTCTCTCTCTCTCTATCTTTTATATATATATATATATATATATATATATATATATATATTTTTTTTTTTTTTTTTTTTTTTTTTTTTAGTCTAAACACTTGAAATTTTAGATATAGGTTTCTTGGACATGGATCTAACTTGGTTTAAGCCCAAAACAAATGTTAAGGCGTCATAATATGGGGCAAAGCTTTTTAAAAAATGACCTCTGCGGTCTCTACTAAATTACTCAGACAATTTCTGGTCTAAACAATTTTACATAAAGGGTATTCAGAGATAGGTCAAGCTTTTTAATCGGTTTGGGTCGAAAATTTGAGCTACAAATATATAAATGCATGTATGTTTGCATGTCTGCCTAAAACTTTCGACATAGGCGACGGATTTTCACAAGATCGTTTTGAAGCTCGATCCGTCAGACGACAAATACCGAAAAAATTGGCTAAAAACATTCATTTATTCACCCTCAACTGGGCACTTTTCTACAGGGAGGAGTTGCTTTTTTTTCGCCGATATTTTCGAAAGTGTAGCCTTAATTTAAACCTGTCACTTCCAGTTTTCCGTTGGTCGTAACAGCAAAACGCCACTTTTTTTTTCCACGTTCTTTTCCTCTTTCGCGTTACGGGTTCGAGCTTGCCTTACTACTACCATATTTTTTTGATCAACACACATCTTCAAACACCCGCGCAACCCCGGGTCCCCATGCTTAATTTCCATCGCTAATCGCGCAGATTGAATAGACGTATCTAAATAAATTCGTTCTTGTTTTCGAAAATAGTACTAAATGAACAGAAGTCAGGGTTGTTGAATTTTCAAGTGACGTCTTTCAAAAATAACCCCCCCCCAAAAAAAACTGTCACACTTAGTGGCAGCGACACTTATATCTGATATTGAAGGTCTTGTGATTAATACTTTCGCTTCATATACTTATTTCATGCTTACTTAAATATAATTTCTTGGCTTTTTACAAAGAAACTGCGACATTTGCAACATGTCAAATATTGTTAGTAAAAATAAAAATTAAAAAATACAGCAAAAATAACAGACGTAATCTGAAAAACCGCTCATTTCTAAAGAATTCGTAATTTGTCTTTGTTTCGAATCAATAGTCAGTTTTTGTTGGTTTTTCAATTGAAAAGTTGACATTCTTTTCTCTTTTGTTCAATTAAAAATAATTCCTTAATGAACAAATGTCATTCCATTTTAATTCTATAGATTTTCATGATGGTAAAATGGGAATTATAATTTGCTGTTTAAGCATTTCTTAATTTTCTTGAAAATAATTTTCTTCTGTCTTTTATTTTATAAAAATCTTTTCTCTTTTGACTTCACATGAAGAGATGGCAGCTAATTTTTAATCCCCAATTTGCAATAGAACGTACATCATAGCATTGCTCTTACGACTCTTTCTATTGACGGATTTGTTGTTAAAGTGTACGCTGGTCAAAAACAAATTAGAACTTTGTTATATTCCCTCTTCAATGATTGCACAAGTGATTGGATCTGGACTTGATGTGCTTAGGTTGATCACTATCTTTCGTAGCTGAAATTTTCTAAGAACGGATTGAACACAAAATGAGTCCGTGTACATTACCTATGACAGTCTTCATTTTTTTCTTCCTAATTAAACAGTGGACGCAGTTTCTTTTGGACTAAAAATAATGCTTTAAATATGTTAAAACACAAAACAACTAGAAAAGTAACTCATCTTGCGTTTAACATTTTCCTTGTATATTTTTCACACATTTTGTTTTGTTGGCCTTTGTAAAAACTTTCTAAGATTTAAAGAATTTACAGGATGAAAATAATTCCATAAAGTAAACGAATTAATTACTCCAAAGAGCTGATATGTCATAAAAATATTTAAACCAAAATTACATTCTGTTTATTATTAATCTACTTTAGGTTTTCATAACAGTTAAATTTGTTCCCCTATTTCATTGGCCATGATAGTTTTGTCGTACGATAAATAGAAAGTAAGTGGAAGTATAAAGATATAGAAATGGAGATGGAAAATAAGCTGAGATAAAGGGAGGTAACTTGTACGTGGTATCGATGGTTCCAGATATTTGAGTGTGTACGGTTTTAGGTGCTTTTGGTCCATGATTTGGAACGATGGAGTCAATAGAGCTTTGTCATTTAGCCTCGGCAAGAGACGACTTGGAAATATTTTGATTGCGTGTGAAATCGACCCCGGCTATTAATTATGTGTAATTTACTGTTTTCCTGATTTGTTGCTATTTATCCAATATTTCGGGTGTTGTACTCTCCGCTTTCTTCATACTAAATAGTTCTCAGCGAAAATATTACTTCCTGCCAGCTTCCATAGCTTGCCTATTACGTCCAGCTGGCAATATGCCTTGTGTGTGATGGAAAGGAGAAAAACCTTAATAACAGGACAGGAGCAAAATAGGTTTCAATTATTAAAACAGAACGACAAAAAATAGTTTAGTCTCTCTTGTCGATAGAAAAGGAGATAGGAGCTTTGTCTCTTTTTTTTCTGTTATCAGTATCGTAAATATGTAAATAAACGGATGGTTCTATTGAAGTACGATATAATCTGCCTTGCCAGTTGGTAAGGCACCGGACTTCAACCACTCAAATCCAACTTTCGAATCTTATGCCTTGTAATACGGGAAAGTCGACGATATATATATATATATATATATATAAGATTTTTAGTTTGATTCACCCTCAAACTGTGAATTATGGACAACCTTTCCTCTCTTTTCCCCTCTCTCTCTCTCTCTCATTCACTCTCTTATACACACACACACACGCGCGTCGGCCAATCTTTGTATACGCACAAATGCAAGAACAAATTCTTATATATGCATACACAAATTCTAATATACACACATACAAGCATTGTCTGTCAACTCGTAAAAACCCATAAAACCGTGGCGACGCTTGTCGCCGTTTAGGCTTAAAAGCTTTGAGCCGTGATCGAGCACAGAGGCTGGTTGGCACCAACATGAGTCGGCAGAGCATGTGAACTGGTGAGCACGATCCAATGAACCCCCTTGTACGAGATGAGATAGCCACGGCCGACAACACAGCCATTGAGTCGACGACCACCACCAATGGCGTTCCATTTCAAGAAGACAACATAGCAAAACCAAACACAATATGTGTGTACGTGCCGTGTTAAACCTACCAACGTTTCTATTAAAATGATAATACCAGCATCTACACGAGAGAGAGATATATATTCTTCTCCCTGGTTAATGTTCAGTCATTAATGCCGCTCTTAGTATGAATCTATTACATATTATGAACTAGACTCTTCAAACCCCAACATTTTTTTTAGTGTGTGTGTGTGTGTATATATATATATACAACATTTTTTTAGTGTGTGTGTGTGTGTATATATATATATATATATATATCTTTATGTAATTACAGTCATTTATTTACATAATGAATAAAAAAAATATATAATTTGCTCTCTTTGATTGAGCACTATCAACGACTCTTGTTAAAGTTCAATTATTCTTAATGTGTTGGATATCTTCCTTCCTAGAATGAGTATATATATATATATATATATATATATATATATATATATATATATATATAATCACACACACTAGTATGAAGACCCGACGTTGTTCTGGAATGAATGAGGATCAACAAATGTTTCACACTATTTTATTGTCATCGAAATCAGTAAAATTGCCCATTTTTAAATACTCCTTGCAATTAGTCCACTGCACATTGTAGTCTACATTGCACTGTAGAGAGCCTGTTGATTTTATAAAATAATTTTTATAAAATGGCTTGAAATATTTTAGAATACAAATATCAAATACCATAGTTAAATCGTGGTTTAAACACAAACGATTATTTCGAACGTGCCCATGTTATATCAAAGAGCCTGCTGTTGATTTTATATGCCGAACTTTTCTGCTTGTGTGGTAATAAAACTTCTCAAATCTACTTGTGATGTTAGGCCGTATCACCTGTTCTTTCTTTCATTGGATTTTCTCGATTATCGGTACTTATCGAAGACATTACAATACAAAACCTGAGAAAACTGCCAGATACATAAAGTACATTTGTGTGAAATTGCATAAAAATCGACTCAGCTGTTTAGGAGTCCATAGGGATGAACTAGCATACACAATTTTTTTTTTTAAATAATAGTGTGTGCATATATATATATTATTATTATGATGATTTTTGTATCTTTTGTTTAAGGTCAAATTATAGCATTAACTAACTTTTTGCTTACTAAGTAAATAAAAATTTTATTTAGTAAGTAAAAAGGGCCACACAAATATGCAGAGTATCTCCTATTAGCATGTATCTCCTTTGGAATTTTTCCTGCTCCTTAATTTCCAGATAGTATCACCATGCAATTTTTTCTCCTACTTTGTCCTGCTTTGTTCGCCCTGAACAAGACTTATAGCTACTTGGATGTAAACATCTCCTATTTGGGACCATACCTACAGGAGGACAATATAGAGTTGAGTAGCGAGATGTTTTAACATGCAAAAAAATTAAATGTAATATGAACAGTCAAGGAAGTGGGAAACAGGGAATTCCAAAGTCTAGCAATTCACGAAAATAACCTGTTAAAGTAAAAAGCATTTTAATGTTCGAGAATAGTATTGCCACATATGGGGAGGAGCTGCTCAGAGCTTCCTTTCCTGTGTTGACGGGCTTCAAAACCAGCTTCAAAATCTAGTAAGTGGTGTGTTTTCTCATCTTTGCAACCTCTCTCTCACAAAAGGGACATTGCGAATCCGTCGGTCTCATCGGTATTTTTATAGCCAGTGCTCGACTGAGCTTCAATCTATTCCACCTGTAAATATTCACTATAAACACTTGTCTAGCTACAACCACTGTCAATAATTCCATCCACTCTCTATCTATACATAAATCTAAACGCAAATTTCATTAAAGCTTATTTCCTAGAATTGCGTGCCTGTGAAACTCTTTACCGTGGACCTGCTTTTCAGCTAACTACAACATAGTTGTCTTTAAGTTCGATGTTATGAAGTATTGTCGAGTCGGCTCCTTAAATAATCAAATTCCCACAAGTAACGATCACTACGTTGTTATCTCATTGACCACTAATCCTTATCCTCGAGTGGCCTTCGGCACTTCATAAGTGGTGACTCCTTTCTAACAAAAAAAATTGCTCAACACTTACCAACGTTGACTCCTATAAATCTGACTCTATCACAGTAATTCCTGACGATTCAGTACCTTGTTTGGGTTGAACAAATGCATTTTTTTTTTTTGTAATAATTCAGCTTATCTATTTTTACATATTCGTGTTTCTGTCTTTATAGATATTCCTTAATTGGTAACTTAGAGGACAAGTTCACTGTCGACCCTGCCCATGGGACAATCTTGACCACAGCTGTTCTTGACCGCGAACAAAAAGATAGATACAATTTTGAAGTGGTCGCACAGGATGCTGGCTATACGTCGCGACGTACAAGTGTACCGGTGTCTATTATTGTCAAAGACAGAAATGACAATAAACCCCAGTTTAACCAAAAGTCATACAATAAAACAATTTACAGTCCTACTCGTAAAGGTAAGACATTCTTGACGTTTTTTTTTTCTTTTTCCATGTTAATATTTTCTTACAGGTTTCTCTGCGAAATGTTTATTGCTTATTCGGTTCCAGTTATAGTTTTATAGAACTTAAAATTTTAACGAATATAAACTATATATAAAATTACTAAAAAAAAAAAAAAATCCTTCGACAGTTCGTGTTAATATGCTTAGTGTTATAAAAATAACGAAGAATTAGTGTAGTCAAAGATGTAAGACAGGAAACGTCTCAAACTGGAAAGTTAAAAAGGAAAAATGCAACCGTACAAAGCGGCATAAAATGCAAAACAAAAGACTCTTTATAGAAATATATTGAGGGAAAGACGCTGTTTAACTTGCTATTTGCTTAGTTAATTTCCGTAAATACTATAAAGGATTTGTCTGCAAGGTTAGTTTTTCACTCGCTTTGTGTAACAGGATATATATATATATATATATATATATACTAGCATTTCATCCTGGCGTTGCCCGGGTGTTTGGAGGTGTATGTTGAGCAAGAAAAAAAGCGGTCAATTTTTGTTTTAACTTTGACTCCTATTATGACCACTTAACATTTATTGTTTTGGGCTCAAATCAAGTTATTGAGATCCATATCCAAAAAACCTATATCTAATATTTCAAGTGTTTAGACCCAAAATTGGTGGAGGAGTTTGGTAGAGTTCTCAAAGGTCAAATTGTTGAACTGTGACCCCTTAACAGCTAAATTTCTGGCCGAAAAACCGACCACAAAGACTTTTCAACAGATCAGTACCCTGTATATCAAATTTCGAGTCTGTAGACTTAAATTGACAGTTATTGCGTAGAGAAATGTACACACACGTTCACTTTTATATAATATATATATATATATATATATATATATATATATATATATATTACTCGTTATTATAGAGTACAAGAGATTTGAAAAACCATAGTAAATACGAGATTTATTATAAAAAATATTGAGTTCAACAAAAGAATACTTTAAATTGCCAAAGTAAAATTCTATATAATATCTAACCTTTTACATATAGATCAACGAACGACGAACATTATTTGTTATGTTTCTGCAACTTACTAATTATTACTTATAGGTGTATGTTCTTATATGTAAAAACAAATTTTCTTTCCCTAAAAGTTTGACCGCTATGCTAGATCAATGTATGGGCGTGTGGTATAGTAGTAATAGTAGTAGTAGTAGTAGTAGTAGTAGTATTAGTAGTAGAATAACATCATTCATTTTCGTGTGAATCAGATGATTTTTGTTGGAATTGGTTTTCCGGATATCTTACTAGTTAGAATGTTTTCCAGAAAGATAACTGCCACTTGCGGGAGGGACCAAGTGAGGTTGTCAACATCCTAAGTGAAAATGTTTGTGGAGATAAGTAGATTTGAACTTGCAATCTCCAAGCAGTCAGACAGTGGTGTTAACAACTCAGCCACCGTTAGTATCAATGTGAGTTGAAAAGCTAGTCTTTTTACGAGTTTTCTTTCTCTTATACGGGTTGTCACACTAAGCTCGAAAGTTTAATCTACTCTATTATTTATACGTATACCATTGATACTATAGTCTAGTTTTTCTTGGTCTCATTTTTTTTCTGTTTTACTCTTCAGTTTTTATTCAGCTGTTAGCTTCTTCTCGACACTCACTGAGTTATGCCTTCATTTAACGCATTTACAGACGATTTACTAAGCGGCATTGATGTAAATCTATATTAGATATCGATGAAAGTGATATATCTTCCAATGTCTTGGTGCAATATAGTCCCTAGGTGACTTCATTCGAAGAGAAAATTTTCTAGGAAATATCAATATTACAATGTCCGCATGTGTCTCACTCAAGCGAGACAATTTTAAGTGCTATTTTTTGTTTTTTGTTTTTTTGTTTTTTTTGCGAGAAGGTATCATCGTTCTCTTACGAGTAGCGCTTACTAGTCCCAAATAGTCACCCATATGGTACTAACCAAACTAAACCAGGCTTAACTTCAATGACCTAATGAAATCCAGTTTGTCAACGTGCTTATATTTTATTGATAGCCCCGTTGTAATTTGAACACGATACACTGAGCTAAGAGAAAATACTCCGCCTCATCCCATATCTAGCAAGCATTACCATAATTCATAATGACAATTAAACTTGATATGAGAAATATCATTTTAAGCTATTTCCAAACAAACCCTATCACCATGGAATTAGTGTTTGGGTCGTCATTAATGACCCTTATATTAAAAGTAACATTTCATTAGAGCAATTATAATTCCTATAATAGAATTTCTTTATTATTGGCGTCATTCATTTTAATAAAATTCTCTCTACCCGTAATTGAATTGTTACATCATTGCTGTAATTCTTTCGATTAATCTCACCACACGATGAAATAAATGATTCATTTCGTGGCCTGATGTTCATATTAGTTATTTATAAGCCGGCCTGGCGATGTTGGCAATTTTCATTCCTAATAAATCTCGTCTCCAGAGAACCCGGCCATTCATCTCTCATCGTTTTTTGTTTTTTTTAATTATTATCCGTGTCCATCTGTAGTTCTTATTATCCAATTCAATAGAGATTGTGACAATGTTTTGAGTCTACTAAGCTGCCAGACATGTGACGTTTCTCTCTACTAGACACAATACATCAAACAAAACAGCAAATATTAAGAACGCAGACGAGAAGAGATATTATTCGTAAACAGTAAATTTACTGTCAAAATATTTCACTACTTATTGTTACCCAACGGATTACGGGTACGTCTAATATGTTGTTTTAGGGAAAATGCAAATATTGGTTTCAATCCTCATTCGGTACAATTTACCATGAGAGAAAAATGGCTATAATTTGGGCCTTTATAATGGCTGGTTTTATTAAGCAAAAATGAGTTAAAATTGAGATGAATTTAACAGATTCCTCGAAAATTCTTCTATGTCTACAGACTTCCGGTCTGTACTATTCTAATAAAAGTTTGTTTTTTTTCTCAACAAAAAATGCCGTCGATTATTTGAAAGCTTGATTATAATAAGAGAGATGGGAAACACTTGTCTATTTACAACCACTATCAACAATATCTGTGCCTTAATCTAAACGCAAATTCCATAAAAAAAACTTACTCTCGAGTGACTTTCAGGCCTTGATAAGTGATTCTCCTTTGTAAGTAAAAGAACATACGCATGTAATTGTTTTCCTTTCAAGCTGGCGATTTCTAGGCTATAGCAATAAAACGATTGGTAACTATGTCTATAAAAGTGAAAGTGTGTGTCTTTGTGTGTACATTTTCCTACCAAATAACTCTGTCAATTTTTGGTCTACAGACTCGAGATTTGACATAAGGGGTATTGAGATTTGGGGAAAATCTTTTTAATCGGTTTTCGGCCAGAAATTTGGATGTTAAGGGGTCAAAGTTTAACGATTTGGCTGTTAAGAACTCTACCAAAAACTTGGTCTAAACACTTGAAATTTTAGATATAAGTTCCTTGGACATGGATCTAACTTTATGATTTGATTTGAGCCCAAAACAATAAATACTAGGGGGTTATAATTGGCAACAAAAATTTTAAAAAAAATTGATCTCTGCTGTCTATACCAAATTACTCAGCCAATTTTTGGTCTAAACACTTGAAATTTTATATAAAGTGTATTCAGACATAGGCCAAGCTTTTTAATTGGATTTTGCTGAAAATTTGGCTTCTAAGGGGTCAAAGTTCAAAAGATTTTGCCTTTGAAGTCTCTAGCAAACTACTAAGTTAATTTTCGGTCTAAACATTTGAAAATTTACATAAAGGGTATTTAGACATGTAACAAGCTTTATAATCAGTTTTGGGCAAAATTTTGGCTGCCAGGAGGTCAAAGTTTACAGAGTTGACCTTTGCAAACTCTACCAAACTCCTCCGACAATTTTGGGTCTAAACACTATAAATTGTAATGTAGGTTACTTGGATATGGGTCAAGCATTTTAATTTGGTTTGAACCCCAAATAATAAATTTTAAGGAGTCAAAATTGGGGCCAAAGTTTTTAAAAAATTCGAACTCTGCGGTCTCTACAAACTTTCCTCTATGGTAGTTTAGGAAGCCTATTATATAGAAAGGCAGTACGGTGCATATGCTCACTTAACATGTACATATGCACATAAAGTTAGGAGCAGTACATAGGACCTGAGCAAAACCGGGTTGAACTGCTAGTCATATATATATATATATATATATATATATATATATATATATATGAACGTGTGTGTGTGTGTGTCTATGTACATTTTTCCTACGCAATAACTCTGTCAATTTTTAGTCTACAGACTCGAAATTTGATATACAGGATACTGAAAATCTTTGTAATCGGTTTTCGACCAGAAATTGGCTGTTAAGGGATCAAAATTCAACGATTTGACCTTTGAGAACTCTACCAAATTCCTGCACCAATTTGGATCTGAACACTTGAAATTTTAGATATAGGTTCCTTGGACATGGATCTAACTTAATAAATTGATTTGAGCCCAAAACAATAAATGTTAATGGGTCATAATAAGGGTCAAAGTTTAAAAAAAAAATGACCGCTTTTTTTTTTTTTCAACATGCACCGCCAAACACTCGGGCAACGCCGGACTGAAATGCTAGAATTATATAAAAGTGGAAGACTGTGTTGCTTTTAATAACGTTTATTCAATAAATTGTAATAAAACGCGAAGTAGAGTATTACAATTTATCTAACCAACTAATTAAAGCTGAAATACTATTTATATTTTTTTCGCGGGCAATTAAATGTACCATAGAAAAGAACAAATATATTAGACTTTTTATTGTGATATCAATTTTCACACAGAAAAAGAAAATCATGTTTGATTGTTAAAATATATTGCAAGAATCATGTCCCCGTCATCAAAGAAAAATGACAGCGTAACGTTTTTTATGACTTCCCAACGGACTTACAATTTTTATGATTAAAATCACTTGGAGGTGGAAAAAAAACTGCTTACAAATTCTACCCAATTTACACCATTAACGATTACTATGCTAGCATCTTACATTCATTAACCCTTATCCTCGAGTGGCCTTCGGCTCTTGATAATTAGTGACTTACAAGTAATAAAACAAATACTAATGATTTTTTGTTCGTCTTCTAATTTTTATAGTATATTCCAATGAGGTATTTGAGATTTAAATAAAATATCCTTACAGTGGCGAATAAAATAAAGATTTAGATATATCTAAATCTTATATTACTAGATATAAAAAAACAAAGAGATTGATATGTTTCTAAAAAAAAAAATGAATGTGCAAACTTTCAACCATATAATGTCCTTTTTCAAGTGTTTTTTTTTTTTTTTTAATTTTTTTTCCATCAAAGATAAAAAATCTCAATGTCCGTGAGGTGTCAATTACGGATGGTCTGTCTATTTATTTTTTTGTGCAATACGTGGCTTACGTAATGCGGTTAAAGAAAATAATATTGGCATTTTTGAGACATAGTTTGGAATTTCAGTTATTATTAGACATTTAAGAAAGCTAAAAAACGGTATTCTTTTTTAAATAATCATTTAATTACGTTAAAGAAATGAATAGACAAACTTTGAACTATTCTCTATTTGTACCTTTTTTATTTTGGCCTAGTTCTTTAGTGTCAGTTTTGTTTTGGCCCAGTTCTTTAGTGTCAGTTTTGTTTTGGCCCAGTTCTTTAGTGTCAGTTTTGTTTTGGCCCAGTTCTTTAGTGTCAGTTTTGTTTTGGCCCAGTTCTTTAGTGTCAGTTTTGTTTTGGCCCAGTTCTTTAGTGTCAGTTTTGTTTGGGCCCAGTTCTTTAGTGTCAGTTTTGTTTTGGCCCTAAAATCTTGAGGCCTCATCTTCCTGGGCTAATACTTGATCTTTTTATGAGATAAATGAATACCCGCATTTTCATATAAGCTTCCTTACCTCTTAACCATTGAGTTACCAGATATTTACTTGCTGTCCATTTAAGTAAGATGTGACACAAGGTCAAAAAGTGAGAATGTCCAGCTAGAGCTCCTAAAAATGGAGCGCTCTAGACTAGCACAAATTGCCTGCACCCCCCTCCAGTAATGACGCCTCGGGCAACAAGCGATAAATTTGCTCCACCCAAAGGCCTGGGAGGGTGGGCCTCCGAGGAAATACACAGGTGGTGTAGGTGTATCAGAATTTTTGTAGGAATTTTTGACACCCCTAACACGAAACTGCGAATAAAATATAAAAATCTCGTAATTTCTCTGTTAAAAGTGGGTTATTTATTTTCTTTATGGATTATACTTCCAAAATAAACTATTACAGTTGTTTTAAAAGTAATAGAAATATTTTTTTAAACAGTAATGAATTTTCCGAACTCAATATTTTTCAATTTTTAAACTTTAAAAATCTATCAAAATTTTTCTATTGATTCTATTTTTACGATATTTTCAGGGTCAATGTGAAATTTTATGTTCTTTCCAATAAACCGAATATAATATTTTAGACAAACGTTTTTTTTTTTAATTCACGCCCCCCCCCCCATTTTCAAGTTTCTCTTAAAAAGTAAATAATTAATTTATGTTGAATAGTTTTATATATCACAAATTGAAGAGAAAAGGTCAATAAATAATATATTCAAATTTAAAACAAAAAAAACCGTTTTTTAGAAATTTACCTGTAAAGTCCGAAGTTTAAAACCTTTTTTTTTTTTTAAAAAACACATTGTTTTTTTTTTTTTGTTTTGTTTTTTTTTAATGAAACCTTTGTCCTTGCTCCTTTAATTGAAAAAAAAATTAGGGCTTGAATTACATTTTTCGAGGAGTTATAAGCTTGGAAAGATGGGGTGGAATTATTCACTATTTTCACGAAATTTCTGACACACCTACAGGTGGTGTACCTCCATCCGACAGGTAGCGAGACAGTTTATGACCTCACACCTGTCGGACTGATTATCAGGAGCGGATTCTTGACTGATATTTCTACCCAAGTCTCCAAGCAATCGAAACAACAAAGAGAATATGCATTTTCCTGGTTGTTCAATTGTTGTTTTATCTCGTGGTTTTTCTTGAACTGGAATCAGACTCTGTTAATGTCTGCATCGACAAGACGAGACTGATGAGTCGAATTCGGAAATTTGCACATCACTTTTCTATCGAATCCTGAATTTTTACAAGATTTAGAACAGAATCCAGATTTCGTCAGCCATGATCAGGTAGAAGTCTCAAGTAATTCGCAATTGTATTCTTAGTATCGCCTGCTCTGAAGATTGAATCTTCAACCTCCAAAAGAGTTTTTTAATTAGTATTTTATTCGCTACGCTACAATATGGTGCTTCAATTCTTTGGTTTTGCACGTTACTTGATGATGGTCTAGGGGTTGAAGACTAGGATGCAAAGGTGACCTTACAACTGATAAAAAAATATCTTTTAATCGTCAATAATTATCATTTCTTACACTGAAGGCTGCGTAAGCATAAAACTTAGTGTCTCTAAGTAAAAGTAAAAAATATTTACCATATATATATATATATATATATATATATATATATATATATATACACACCCTGACAATTGATTCAATATTAGAAGGTCGAAGGTTACATCAGCTGAAACGTTGTGAGAATAACACTCAAGATGAGAACGGTAGTCCGAATAATTCAAATGGCCAATCCTCATCTGAAAACCGCAGAAACATATGTTCAACATATTTGACAGCCGGACAACGCCGAAAAAAGTCATGTATTTACGGGTTAATCTCCCTTACACCTGAAGAGCATAAAATTAACGTTATTTTTACTTATGTCTACATTCTATTTTACTTCAACCCAACAATATGTGAACTTTTACCGTCGGTTGGATTCTACCCAAGAACACCGCGATTAACAACCGAACTATTAATGTTTGATGACTGATACGTATTTGAGTCGAATCCTACAACAGTTCATAACAACCAACGATTCAAGGCTGTTGAAATGATTCAACATTCACGTTGTCATCATGCATAGCGGTACATTCATGCTATAATCTTGTTTTCATTAGTAGTAAAACAAGGTGTTGGCAGTGATTGCTACTTATTTTCATCATTAAAATTATAATTATTTGTTAGAAAAGACCAAACACACGCATACACAACCTACGCGTGCATTAGTATGAAATAGGGGAACGGTATAAAGAGTTCTCACTTCGAATATAAAACTTATATCTATATTCATAAATTAGGCACATTTGTATGTTAATATATTTGTATATACAGGATTAACTCATAAACTAATCAAACGATCATTGTAAATTTTGGAACGGAGCTGCTAGGCGTAAGGGGGTGGAATGTGGAACATGTTTGGTTTGATTTAGTTTTATACAAATTGAATAAAAAGAACTTTATAAAACTTATATTTTTTTAGAAACTTTAACAATAGGTATAAGACATAAATAATTAAATATAATTTATTAAATTCACTCTGTGCATGTGTGTCTGTCTCCATTTTTTTTTTTTATAGTGCATCTCCTCAGAGACGCAAATTATTGCATTTTTCATGAATTCTCTTTTTGGGGAGTTTTTACCGATAAGAATAGTCGCTAAGGTGTCAAAATGTTTTAAAAATAAAATTTGCCAAGTGTAAGTAGATTAAACGTTTTATTTTTACTTAAGCGCAGATATATATTTATACGTTATAATCTTTATTTTTTAAAAATTTCTTATCCATCTGACGATAGCTGAAACGGTAGCGACTAAGGATGGAGTGCCAGATGTTTTGGTTTCGATTCTATTTTTTTTTTTTTTTTTTTTTTTTTCACTTTTGAAATCACTACTGGATACAATATAATCAATAAAGAATTGAATTTATAATGATGAATACGAAATCTGCATAAATTAAAATATCATTTAAGCGTATTTTGCGATCGGGCAACGTCGGGTGGGCAGTTAGTATTCTCTAATTTTAAGTTTATTTATATAATTTTGAAAGGTTTTAGGAGGCATAATATATATAATTTCCCATTTTAAATTTCAGATTTGCATTGAACGTGATCCAAAGTAATTACACGCTAATTAAGCATTTAAGGTTCTGATTTTTATATTAAGATTAATAATTGTTATTATTTGACCTGAGAAATGAGATAAGAATTCAATAAAATATGAAATTTATTTCCCCAAACTTTATCAGACTTTTAATGAAATAAAGTGTGGCTTTACCGGTTGACTTAAGAACGATCGAATTAAATCACGAAACGTAAGTGGATCAGTTCATTTACTTAAGCGGCATTGTACTCAACCACCCGAACGACGCCATTGCTTATATCAACGCAATTATTGTGTTCAGATTTTACACAAAATGTTTTCGTTTTTATTTGAGTCGTACAAATAAAAGTTTAGTTTCCGTCCTAATAATGTTTGATGAGTGCTTCAATTTCGACGTTTCAAATCAAATGTAAATAATGAATTGTTTCATTTGTATTTCACCTTTTCCTTATTCTTTCGATATCTAAACTTGTTTTTATTGTTTTAATTCAATCATCTTTTTTTTATTATTTTTATAGGAAGTCAGTTTTTTTATTATTGTTAGCTTTATTTTTTGTATTTTACTCTAGTGCTTCGTAATCGTATCGATTATGAGTGCAGAATTTAGGATCAATAAAATTGTCAATCGCTACAGCAATTAAACCAAAATTTTATATTAAAAAAAAAAATAACTAGCGGGATCCGTGGAAATTCCAAAATTGTCTTTCAACTGTTGTATGTTGCTTCCGTGTTTTAAAAAAAAAAATGTATGTTCTTTGAACGCCCGACGCAAACGATCACACCATTTTTCCTTTTTTTTTTTTTTTTTTTTTTTTTAACTCCAAATAAGACATATTGCCACTTAAACATAAGAGGCTGCTATTTGGAACCATATCTACAAGGGATTGTAAGGAGATGAGCTAAATATCTCTTCACATCACCTTTAAATTTCTGCTTGTTAGTATAATCAGGGAAGCAGGAAAGAGGGGTGGAATTTCAAAGTATAGCAGTCTGAGGAAAAACTCTGAGTAGACAGCTTTCTGGCATGTAGAGACCTTTACAGTGAATAGGTGTGTCGGGGGTATTATGTCGAGGGGGGGGGGTACAAGTGCGGTGAGCTCATATGATCACATTCCATTAACATACTTGTAAAGGAGTACAACGTTGCGGCGATGGGACAGAGGATTGGAGCTTGGTTGATAGTGCAGGACCTATTTGATTGGAGACCATTTTTCGGACACTGAAGCAGACTTTTCTGGTTCATATATTTTCCGAATATAACTGGTTATAGGGTTTATCTGCAAAACCCTTTTAGGATTTTGTAACATGTATTCCATTCTTTGGATGTCTGGCGCGAACGCAGATTTCACGATATTATTGTGCAATACTTGGACAGAAAAGATATTCCGCTTTGTTCCTATAACGAAGTCTAAGAAAATGTATCGAGTTTAATTTTCACGTTCGACACGCTAGCGGCACTAGATGAAATTTAAAAAATACTTTAATTTTCAGCGATCGCGCAATAAGGAGAGATAACGTAAAGTTTCCCGGTTAATGAAATTTTAGCTGAAAATACGCAGTAGCTCAAAATTGTATTTAAGATTAATATAATGCTGAAACTATTTGCGTTAAAATCAATTTAGTATTACGAAACGGGAAAACAAACACTTTAAATTAGTCAACACAGAACTCTTTCTTGCAAAATACAAGATGATTAGTTTTTAAGCTGATTAATTAAAATGTTTGAACGGAGAATGGTTACGACAACGCGAAAAGAAGCGAAGTTTTTAGTGAGTTATCAAATAAAATTAGGATTCTGGTTGTTATCGAATTTATTGAAATTGGATTCTGAAACATTAAGATGGGATTCTGTGATGCTTAAATTAGATAACAAAATATTAGAAACAACTTCTATTTGCTTCGCATTAACTATTCGCTGTTACAACTTTTAGCTTAGGAAACAGTAGGCTTGCATTTTATCAGGGGATACTGTGTTTCGGTTAAGTAAAAAGTTTGTTTTTGTTTAGTATTTCATACGTAATACTGAATTGATATTAACGCCAATACTTTAAGTATGTGATGATCTTTTAAAAATACAATTTTTGAGCAACCGTATATCGTCTTTGCAATAAAATGCCATGGATCGGTAAACCACGCGATTACCTATTTTTAAGGACATGAGTTTATATTTGCTATGAGTAATTAGCGAAACAAAATGAATATTTTCTGTTAGAAAATCGATTAAGGCTTGCTTTACTTTATATATAAGGTTAAAGGGCCCGAAGGAACCCGTATGTTAAAATTACATCCATGTTTTAAATGAAAAACTGAGTAGATTTTTTTTTTTTTTTTCGAACGAACATTTATTTTTCTGCAATAAAGATGGCCGCTGTAACGTTTTCTAATTTCAAACTAGCATGGCCGCTATCATTTCCTATAGGAATTTGCTCACTTTTAATACAGAAATTCTACTCTCAATTTGCCCTTGAAAATAGAAACAAAAAAATGGTTCGGCTAAGGTAGAGAATGATAGCAAATGACCTTGCAAAATATATTTCACTTCATGACATATTCGTATATTTGAATTCCAGCGTGCATTTCTATGGACACGTTTTCTAATGAAAATGCCTGCGTTTTTTGTTTTAGCTTCCTTTTATTGGGTAAAGATGTTTTACGCTTCTAGCCACGATTCAATATTGTCAGCTAAAGATAATTGAAAACGGGGACAATTTTATGGTCTTATTTTTCCTTGTTTATTTTTGTTTGTTTTTTAATTAAATTTTTAATCCTCCTGAGTATGGTTCGGCTTTGAATACACAACACTTGTTCCTTGTGGTTTTGCGACCCAATTATCATCTGTCAATCAACACCTCCTACTCCCATTCTATACTTATCATGCTCTTCCCTTTCTTTCTCTATCAAATGGCGCGTGTTAATCTCTCCCGCATTATTTTTTACCAACTTTAAAAAGGTATTACTGTGTTTGGTCTCCCACTATACCCAGTACTCTTTTGTCTATAGAAAGTGGCCGACTACTCTTGTGTCGCCTCTCCTCTCGCATCCGGTCTATTCCACTTTCTTCATTTAACAATCTCTATCGGTCATTTTTTCGGTTCCAAATTCTACTCCTTGTCCCCTGCATACTCTGAACTATTCCGAATAAGTACCTATAGATCAGCAACTGTAACGCAAGCAGTTCTGACGTCAAAAGAATACAGCCAAAACAGTTCCAAATAAAAAATGCGATTACATTTCAACAGATAACAAATTTTCAGAAAAAAGTTAAAGCTACATTCTTTGTATTACGTATTACTTATCAATATTTAAAAACAAGCCTCGTGTTTTTAAATGCAACTATTTTGCCTACCGCAGAAGGTTGCATAAGTTTTTGCAGGGATAAAGCATCTTATGAAAAGAGCCTCTACCTCGAAAAATAAAGAAAAAAGGAAACTTGAATTTTGAATGCTTTAGCTTCAGCCATGCTCTTGTTTTCATCGTGAGGCATCGTCTAAATCAACTCGGAGCATACTTGTTTGCCCACGAAAAGCGAATAATGTTAATGGCCCATCTTATTTATATGGCCTCTACAGGCCATCCCTTTCGGTTTTCACTCTTCCAAATTCCTTTCAAATATCTAAAAGAAAAAAATATATAACAACATTAATGAAAAGAAATTCGTTTGCTCTTAATCTAAAAGAAATCAATATTTCTTTCGTAGTGTAACGTGGCGTGTCCGTTACTTTTACACTGTCGTTACAGTTCAAACTTCTTTCGGACTCATCCCCCATACAGTCGGCACCGTCACAAAGGAACAAAATAAATAAATCCGACTCCGTATCTTTGTAAAGTGCAAATAAAATGCATTTATTCGTGTTTCTTCCAAAAACCACGCATTTCATTATTTTTCCGAAGTTCTTCACACACACATGTGCTTTAAACCAAAAGTCCCCCCCCCGATATCAAGTTTCCCGCAGCCAACCATTTGTTGCTTTCGAATTTACACGTCTATCTTACACAGCGCCCATTTTGCTTCTCTCGACCACGTGCTGTATTTTTTTTCTTTTTTCTTGTGACACAAGCCCGCGTCCACTTGCTAATTTGCATGCATGTTTTGACGGTTGCTAGTCAGCTATCCTTCGGCTGCTGCTACTATTTTCACACGTGCCCACACACGCTCTGTTACAGTAGGTGGAAATAAAATAATATAGCACAAAGCGTTAAATTATTTTTTCTGTATAAGCAGGAATAATAACGCGTAAAATAACTTAAAAAGAAACACAGCCTAAAATCTCTTTATTTCTGAATATCTAAAAAAAGAAACAAAATAAACAATACTCTTAAAAGCAAGAAAAACTCAACACGTTTTTCGTCTAATAAATTCCTGTAAAAAAAATCATTTAGATTCGGAAGTCTCTGATGAAATTCTAAATTGATGACGTAAGCATTGGCATTTTATGGATGCCTGTTCTGAATTTGCATCGCATTCTCCTTCCCCATCTATTTATTCTACCAAGGCTTCACTTTCAGACGCACATCTTTCTCCCCCGCTCATTCATTTGCATAGTTTTGATTTTATTGTGGAATTCTCACTCTGAAAGGCTTTCTGCCAAAAGACGAAAAAGATTTCTTCAGAAGACGAACCAAAAAAGAATTAATAATCTTCAGTGAAAAAAAAAACTAAGATACTCATGAGTCAGCTTTTTTAAATATTTACATTTGAGATTAGTTAATAAAACGTTCTTATGTAAACATTTGGCCTATTGCCGAAATTCCATTTATAAGGAGTTATTAGTGTTGGGACGATTATCGAGAGTCGGAAAAATCGGAACTTTTTTGGATATCAAAATTGGAAAAAATTATGTCTATTCTCCAATGCCAAAAACGATTTCTTTTATTTGATTTTGTTTTAAAATAAAACATTTCACTTTTGTTACTAATGATGAAATAATATTGGTTGGTTTTAAACTATAAGTAACACTAAAATCTATAGATCACCTCCTCCACAAGTATTTTTATTTTTTAGAAAATATCTGCACATGCTTTTACGATAATCAACCGTTAAATATTGAGATTTATAAAGAATCGGAATCGAAAATTTACTACAGATTCGGTAATTGTATTTAAATCGGGTAAAATATTGAGAATCGTACCATTACTAATCTATGTATATATAAAAGTGAACGTGGCTGTGTGTATGTCTGTGTGTCTACATTTCCCTTCGCAATAACTCTGTCAATTTTTAGTCTACAGACTCGAAATTTGATATACAGGGTACTGAGATTTGGGAAAATATATATTAAATAAGCTTAATCTTATATATATATATTAAATAAGCTTATATATATATATTAAATAAGCTTATATATATATAAGCTTAATTTGATATATATTAAATAAGCTTAATTTGATATATATTAAATAAGCTTAATTTGATATATATTAAATAAGCTTAATTTGATATATATTAAATAAGCTTAATTTGATATATATATATATATTAAATAAGCTTAATTTGAGATATATATATATATATTAAATAAGCTTAATTTGAGATATATATATATATATTAAATAAGCTTAATTTGATATATATATATATATATATATATATATATATATATATATATCAAATTAAGCTTAATTTGAGATATATATATATATATATATATATATATATATATATATATATATATTCTTTCGCGTAGTATTTGCACCTATACGCCCGATCAATAAATAGCATCAATGACATAAAAAAAAAACTATTCTTCCGGTGTGTATCGAACTCTCCATGTCATGTTTATAATCTTGATCAGTAGTTTCCGATTATTTTTCTTTTGCTTTTTTCCCCCCATTTTGCCTAAATCGCTTTCGTTGCAATATCTCGCACCTGTACGTGATGATTTGAGATTAATTGTCAATTTGCTGCAATTTAATCCCTCCAGCTCCATCCAGCTCTTCTGCCCGATACTCTCCACCTCCTCCCTGTCGTCCTCACGTCGATCCTTACTCCACCCAACCAAAAGCATGTTTCCAATTATGATTCGGTTCTGGAGAAGCAGACAAAAAAATCCGGAACACGATTGAGATTCACATTTCTTTTCTGCGGACGCGAAGGGGCGAAGGAAGAGGGTTGTTTCAGAAGAGCACCTGTTGTTTTCACCATACATCTAACCCCCCCACTCCCCCTCTCTCTCTCTCTCTCTCTCTCTCTCTCTCTCTCTCTCTCTCTCTCTCTCTCTCTCTCTCTCTCTCCTTTTTAATCTTCCCTTCTCCGTTACTTATATCTCCATCCACTATCCGGCCTCCCTTTTTTTACGTCTCCCTCTTTTTATATCGCTCCCTTCCCCTCACTCGTCCCTCTTTCGCCTCTCTCTGTCGTCTCGTCTCCCTCTCTCTGTCGTCTCGTCTCCCTCTCTCTGTCGTCTCGTCTCCCTCTCTCTGTCGTCTCGTCTCCCTCTCTCTGTCGTCTCGTCTCTCCTCTCTCTGTCGTCTCGTCTCTCCTCTCTCTGTCGTCTCGTCTCTCCTCTCTCTGTCGTCTCGTCTCTCCTCTCTCTGTCGTCTCGTCTCTCCTCTCTCTGTCGTCTCGTCTCTCCTCTCTCTCTGTCGTCTCGTCTCTCCTCTCTCTCTGTCGTCTCGTCTCTCCTCTCTCTCTGTCGTCTCGTCTCTCCTCTCTCTCTGTCGTCTCGTCTCTCCTCTCTCTCTGTCGTCTCGTCTCTCCTCTCTCTCTGTCGTCTCGTCTCTCCTCTCTCTCTGTCGTCTCGTCTCTCCTCTCTCTCTGTCGTCTCGTCTCTCCTCTCTCTCTGTCGTCTCGTCTCTCCTCTCTCTCTGTCGTCTCGTCTCTCCTCTCTCTCTCTGTCGTCTCGTCTCTCCTCTCTCTCTCTCTGTCGTCTCGTCTCTCCTCTCTCTCTCTCTGTCGTCTCGTCTCTCCTCTCTCTCTCTCTGTCGTCTCGTCTCTCCTCTCTCTCTCTCTGTCGTCTCGTCTCTCCTCTCTCTCTCTCTGTCGTCTCGTCTCTCCTCTCTCTCTCTCTGTCGTCTCGTCTCTCCTCTCTCTCTCTCTGTCGTCTCGTCTCTCCTCTCTCTCTCTCTGTCGTCTCGTCTCTCCTCTCTCTCTCTCTGTCGTCTCGTCTCTCCTCTCTCTCTCTCTGTCGTCTCGTCTCTCCTCTCTCTCTCTCTGTCGTCTCGTCTCTCCTCTCTCTCTCTGTCGTCTCGTCTCTCCTCTCTCTCTCTGTCGTCTCGTCTCTCCTCTCTCTCTCTCTCTCTGTCGTCTCGTCTCTCCTCTCTCTCTCTCTCTCTGTCGTCTCGTCTCTCCTCTCTCTCTCTCTGTCGTCTCGTCTCTCCTCTCTCTCTCTCTGTCGTCTCGTCTCTCCTCTCTCTCTCTCTGTCGTCTCGTCTCTCCTCTCTCTCTCTCTCTCTGTCGTCTCGTCTCTCCTCTCTCTCTCTCTCTCTGTCGTCTCGTCTCTCCTCTCTCTCTCTCTCTCTCTGTCGTCTCGTCTCTCCTCTCTCTCTCTCTGTCGTCTCGTCTCTCCTCTCTCTCTCTCTGTCGTCTCGTCTCTCCTCTCTCTCTCTCTCTGTCGTCTCGTCTCTCCTCTCTCTCTCTGTCGTCTCGTCTCTCCTCTCTCTCTCTGTCGTCTCGTCTCTCCTCTCTCTCTCTCTGTCGTCTCGTCTCTCCTCTCTCTCTCTCTGTCGTCTCGTCTCTCCTCTCTCTCTCTCTCTGTCGTCTCGTCTCTCCTCTCTCTCTCTCTCTGTCGTCTCGTCTCTCCTCTCTCTCTCTCTCTGTCGTCTCGTCTCTCCTCTCTCTCTCTCTGTCGTCTCGTCTCTCCCTCTCTGTCGTCTCGTCTCTCCTCTCTCTCTCTCTGTCGTCTCGTCTCTCCTCTCTCTCTCTGTCGTCTCGTCTCTCCTCTCTCTCTC
This sequence comes from Euprymna scolopes, assembly GCF_053919585.1. Classification (NCBI taxonomy): domain Eukaryota; kingdom Metazoa; phylum Mollusca; class Cephalopoda; order Sepiida; family Sepiolidae; genus Euprymna; species Euprymna scolopes. The sequence goes on along the minus strand of NC_136484.1, from coordinate 186,238,027 downwards.
TCTGTTGTCTCGTCTCTCCTCTCTCTCTCTCTCTGTCGTCTCGTCTCTCCTCTCTCTGTCTTTCACACACGCTCGCTCTCTCTCTCTCTGTCTTTCACACACGCTCGCTCTCTCTCTCTGTCTTTCACACACGCTCGCTCTCTCTCTCTGTCTTTCACACACGCTCGCTCTCTCTCTCTGTCTTTCACACACGCTCGCTCTCTCTCTCTGTCTTTCACACACGCTCGCTCTCTCTCTCTGTCTTTCACACACGCTCGCTCTCTCTCTCTGTCTTTCACACACGCTCGCTCTCTCTCTCTCTCTGTCTTTCACACACGCTCGCTCTCTCTCTCTCTGTCTTTCACACACGCTCGCTCTCTCTCTCTCTCTCTGTCTTTCACACACGCTCGCTCTCTCTCTCTCTCTGTCTTTCACACACGCTCGCTCTCTCTCTCTGTCTTTCACACACGCTCGCTCTCTCTCTCTGTCTTTCACACACGCTCGCTCTCTCTCTCTGTCTTTCACACACGCTCGCTCTCTCTCTCTGTCTTTCACACACGCTCGCTCTCTCTCTCTGTCTTTCACACACGCTCGCTCTCTCTCTCTGTCTTTCACACACGCTCGCTCTCTCTCTCTGTCTTTCACACACGCTCTCACACACTCTCTGTCTTTCACACACGCTCTCACACACTCTCTGTCTTTCACACACGCTCTCACACACTCTCTGTCTTTCACACACGCTCTCACACACTCTCTGTCTTTCACACACGCTCTCACACACTCTCTGTCTTTCACACACGCTCTCACACACTCTCTGTCTTTCACACACGCTCTCACACACTCTCTGTCTTTCACACACGCTCTCACACACTCTCTGTCTTTCACACACGCTCTCACACACTCTCTGTCTTTCACACACGCTCTCACACACTCTCTGTCTTTCACACACGCTCTCACACACTCTCTGTCTTTCACACACGCTCTCACACACTCTCTGTCTTTCACACACGCTCTCACACACTCTCTGTCTTTCACACACGCTCTCACACACTCTCTGTCTTTCACACACGCTCTCACACACTCTCTGTCTTTCACACACGCTCTCACACACTCTCTGTCTTTCACACACGCTCTCACACACTCTCTGTCTTTCACACACGCTCTCACACACTCTCTGTCTTTCACACACGCTCTCACACACTCTCTGTCTTTCACACACGCTCTCACACACTCTCTGTCTTTCACACACGCTCTCACACACTCTCTGTCTTTCACACACGCTCTCACACACTCTTTGTCTTTCACACACGCTCTCACACACTCTCTGTCTTTCACACACGCTCTCACACACTCTCTGTCTTTCACACACGCTCTCACACACTCTCTGTCTTTCACACACGCTCTCACACACTCTCTGTCTTTCACACACGCTCTCACACACTCTCTCTCTCTCTCTCTCTCTCTCTTTCGCTCACAGTCTCACACTCTCTCTCTTTCTCGCGCACACATCTCTTTTTCTCTCGCTCCTTTTCTCACGCTCTCTCTCTCTCTCTCTCTCTCTCGCGACATATTTTTTCTCATACTATAGCTCTTTGTCTTTCTCGAAATCTTTCTTTCTCATACTCTCTCTCTCTCAGCACTTTTTCTCTTTTTTTCTCTTTTTCACAAGCTCTCTCACACGCACTACTCCATCTATCTATATCTTTTATTTCTTCAAATAATCATTATCACATAGAATTAATTGTCTTGAAAGTAAAGTCCCATGACGTATTCTTCCGGACACTTGCATTTGTCTTTCAGCGTTTTAAGATTTTTTTTTTAAATAAAAACTAAAATAACCCAAAAATATTTCTTGTGTTCATGTCGATTCGCAGTCGATAATGAATATGAAAAACTAAAGTTAAAACATTAAAGATGACTCCATTTTCTTTACAGCGAATATTAAAGGAAGCAGTTTGAATTTTGCTTCTATTTTTCGTTTTTTAAAATTCAAAACCTCGTTAAGTCTGTTTATCTGATTGGAAGTTGAAAGATAAGTACGTGACAGGTGCAAACACCTGTTCAATTATCAAAGATTCGATCCGTTTGCAAGAAATAATGATGTTCTCTAAATAAACGCAACCGTCTCATAAATGGGTGATGAAAATAATGAAAAGACGCAACTCTTTTTAATGCAATCTTCATCTCAGTTCAATGTTAGTAGGTATAACGCTTGACTCCGACTTTTAGAATTCCAAAAATGACGGCTACGACTCCTTTTTTAAAGTCTTTTCATATTCAAAATGTATGATTCGTTGGATATTAAAAAATCCTACTCCGATTCTGACTCCGACTCCTAGCATCTTTACAAAACCTCCGCAATTATATTTGCCAGTCTACTCTATCCTATTGTTTAATCAATAGCTACATGGAAGACACAATCACGTCGACACCCCGGTTCTCGACAGATCACCGAAGTTAAGCAACGATAAACCTAGCCAGTACCAACTGTGTGACTGTTTTGGAAGGTTAGGCGCTGTATGTACCGCGCCGAGTCGTAGAAATGTCCAGGTTGGTATCTGGGAACGATGCACCCCACTCGTGGGGGCAGACGCATCCCAGAATCGTAACGGAAAGTAACGCGAATTACCGTCCTTAACTTTTCGAGATTACCATGGCTCTCCAATTTGAAAAGCCTTGGTTGCCGACGCTATTAAAAAAAAAAAAGATTGAAAAAAAAAAACAGCAGGGCCACTGTGTATGCAGATGAAGGATAAATGAATGTATACGTTTTCCAAGTTTATTAGCGAAAACGATGCAGTATTCCGGTCAGAATTCACACCTCAACATAATTGATGTTGGCTTAATTGCGTTTATCTGTCGGACTCTGACACCAACTGTCCTGCTGAGTTGGGCTGAATTATTGTTGTGATCGATCCTAAGAAGTTCACTCTCCCAGGCTTTTCTTTCTATTTAAGAAGAGGTCGTTTTCTCGCTAATCGCTACAGACTCCCTTACCGAGAAATGCTGACGGGGTTGTTCAGGCACTTTTGTTAGACCAGATTGAACTAATCCTGGTGCGTTGGTCTATTTATCAACATCTTTTGGTCGTGTGATACATCTTCCTCTTCTGAAAGTTAGTGCGATATTTTCAGAGAATATCCATGTTTTTTTTTTTTATACAGAATGGCGACACTAAGACATGTTCCGTAATGTCACGTTTCTTCTGTATCATTTTCAACATTATTCTTTCGCTGATTAAGTTTTTTTTTGTTTTTTATCGTCTCTCTTCACGTTTCACAAACGTCATGTGAACTCCCTCCCAAAACACACATTGTATTTCTGTTTGTTTCTTTCTTATGTGACTGCCCCCCTCTTCCTCATTCCCCTCCAAAATGTCTCTTTCTCTATTATTCTCCCCCTCCCCGGCGAATAACGCATCAGAACTTTAAAAACCAATCATTTCACTTTGTGTTTACATTACGTTTTATTATCCAATCTACAACAGAAAAACATTCGTTTGAACATTTTTACAGTATAGACCGAGCTAAACGATTCCAGATGTAATGATAGTCATTGTAGTTGATGGATGTTGGTGCCATTATTATTAACCGAAGAATCTGTAGATTTTTGTTTAACTTTGACTTTCCAAAGATCTGCACACACGCAAGTACCATGAACTCGCCAAATCATAGAACATTTAAAAGGCACAATTTGATCATTTTAAGCACTTAATTCAAACCAATATATGAAGTGTATTTTTTTCCTGAAATATTATGCCATGTCGGCCGTAGATATAGTTATATCAGAGAAATTAAAATTTTAAATTAAAAAGAAAAATTATGAGAAATCGTAAAATACTTTCATATTAATCGTATTTTGCTTCTCTTTCTCACTCCTCCTCCCTTTTTCTCTCCCACTTCCCCGTTTCTTATCTCTATTCCTTTTCTCTCCCTCTCCTTTTTCCTTCTCTCCCTCCCTCTCCTTTTTCCTTCTCTCCCTACCTCTCCTTTTTCCTTCTCTCCCTACCTCTCCTTTTTCTTTCTCTTCCTCCCTCTCCTTTTTCTTTCTCTTCCTCCCTCTCCTTTTTCTTTCTCTCCCTCCCTCTCCTTTTTCTTTCTCTCCCTCCCTCTCCTTTTTCCTTCTCTCCCTCCCTCTCCTTTTTTTCCTTCTCTTCCTCCCTCTCCTTTTTTTCCTTCTCTCCCTCCCTCTCCTTTTTTTCCTTCTCTCCCTCCCTCTCCTTTTTTTCCTTCTCTCCCTCCCTCTCCTTTTTTTCCTTCTCTCCCTCCCTCTCCTTTTTTTCCTTCTCTCCCTCCCTCTCCTTTTTTTCCTTCTCTCCCTCCCTCTCCTTTTTTTCCTTCTCTCCCTCCCTCTCCTTTTTTTCCTTCTCTCCCTCCCTCTCCTTTTTTTCCTTCTCTCCCTCCCTCTCCTTTTTTTCCTTCTCTCCCTCCCTCTCCTTTTTTTCCTTCTCTCCCTCCCTCTCCTTTTTTTCCTTCTCTCCCTCCCTCTCCTTTTTTTCCTTCTCTCCCTCCCTCTCCTTTTTTTCCTTCTCTCCCTCCCTCTCCTTTTTTTCCTTCTCTCCCTCCCTCTCCTTTTTTTCCTTCTCTCCCTCCCTCTCCTTTTTTTCCTTCTCTCCCTCCCTCTCCTTTTTTTCCTTCTCTCCCTCCCTCTCCTTTTTTTCCTTCTCTCCCTCCCTCTCCTTTTTTTCCTTCTCTCCCTCCCTCTCCTTTTTTTCCTTCTCTCCCTCCCTCTCCTTTTTTTCCTTCTCTCCCTCCCTCTCCTTTTTTTCCTTCTCTCCCTCCCTCTCCTTTTTTTCCTTCTCTCCCTCCCTCTCCTTTTTTTCCTTCTCTCCCTCCCTCTCCTTTTTTTCCTTCTCTCCCTCCCTCTCCTTTTTTTCCTTCTCTCCCTCCCTAACCTTTTTTTCCTCCCCTCCCCTCTCTCCTTTTTTCCTCCCCTCTCTCCTTTTTTCCCCACCTCCCTCTCTCCTTTTTTCCCCACCTCCCTCTCTCCTTTTATCCCCACCTCCCTCTCTCCTTTTATCCCCACCTCCCTCTCTCCTTTTATCCCTCCCCCTCACCTCTCTCCTTTTATCCCTCCCCCTCACCTCTCTCCTTTTATCCCTCCCCCTCACCTCTCTCCTTTTATCCCTCCCCCTCACCTCTCTCCTTTTATCCCTCCCCCTCACCTCTCTCCTTTTATCCCTCCCCCTCACCTCTCTCCTTTTATCCCTCCCCCTCACCTCTCTCCTTTTATCCCTTCCCCTCACCTCTCTCCTTTTATCCCTCCCCCTCACCTCTCTCCTTTTATCCCTCCCCCTCACCTCTCTCCTTTTATCCCTCCCCCTCACCTCTCTCCTTTTATCCCTCCCCCTCACCTCTCTCCTTTTTCCCTCCCCCTCACCTCTCTCCTTTTTCCCTCCCCCTCACCTCTCTCTCTTTTTCCCTCCCCCTCACCTCTCTCTCTTTTTCCCTCCCCCTCACCTCTCTCTCTTTTTCCCTCCCCCTCACCTCTCTCTCTTTTTCCCTCCCCCTCACCTCTCTCTCTTTTTCCCTCCCCCTCACCTCTTTTTTTCCTACCCTCCCGTCTCTCTTATATATATTCATTGTTACAAAACTTCGTGTTATGTGTTCACGGACAAAAAAAAATGTTTGAAGTGTCATGCAGTGTTTGTTTTTGTATTTCAGTTCTAAGTAAAAATTACTTTTCTTTTTTTTTCATCACTTGTTTTTAAAAATGTCTTCAGGATATTTATGAGGCACACAAAATGTTTTTTTCTAGTTTTCTTTTTATCAATGTTCTGTTGTTCCTCACAAGATAAATGTAATAAAAAGCCAAGAATGTTTGACTCTTTCTGTTTTGTTTCACATTTTCAATAATTGTTTCTTCATATCTTGCACATTTTTCGCAATATTTTCTAGTGCAAAATCGCGTTCATTGTTATACATACAACGCGAATTGCCTAAAAAATTTCGCTTTTGAAATCAATGTTTGGTTACGTGCTTCATTTAATGCAGAAAATTTCTAACATTCTATGAGAGTGGTCGTTAACCTTTTGCGCGAGTGTGTGCGTGTTTTACTCCAAACTAATTCATTAAATGCCTTTCTTTCTTTCCAGGTCAGTTCGTGTTTGGCGTTAGTGCTATTGATTTGGACATCGGTCCCAATGGTAAACTAATCTATTCATTGTCCGGTCCAGACAAAGGCAAATTCTTAATCAATTCCTCCACGGGTGTTGTTAAGGCCAATCAGAACCTTTACAGATCGACTGGTAACAAATTCACAGTTTACGTCACTGCATCCGATCAGGTAAGTCACAGTTTATTCTCTTCAGCCTTTCAATCGTCTTGGTGAGAGAAAGACAGTATCATAAAGTGCACTGATGTAAAATATTTGTTGATGACGTGTTAAAATAATGCAAAAAAAAATATTGGTAATGAATGATAATCCAAAGAGTACAAAGAATTTTTCAAGCGAAATATTTATTTAGCGTGTAAAAAAGAATTAGATACGTTCATTTTGGCTGGTGTCGTATAAGAAATAATTCAATAGATATGCTTATTTCGGCTGGCGCTGTGTAAGAAAAACTTGAATAGATATGTTCATTTCGGTTGGTGCCGTGTGAATGGGATAGGCATGAAGATACATGTATATATTAACGTGCTTGTTTTGCAGTGAGCTAGTGTATATACACTCGCGTATGCGAGAGTTTGATTAGCAGTATGTATGCGCTGATGCCGTGTCTAACTATTCGTGAAATTCTTTGTGTGTACTGCTTGCGGAAGGCCCTTTAATCTCAAAAGAGCTAGCCTGGATTGTGACACATGCGCGGTTGTTATCTCTAAAAGGACAAGAAAAAGAGAGGAAGAACAATGCTGAAAGTTGGCAGTGAATAGCTCCTGTGCTGTGAACGGATAAAAGAAACTGCTGCTTTAAGCTTTTGTATAATTTGTGTGATACGTAAAAATAACATTTGTTGCCATCGCTAGTCCCAACAATCTCTTATGGACTGTTCTAAATGCGTTTCGTTTGTTTCAGAAAAAAACAGGCATGACACTGATGGTAACAGAAGAAATGTGTACAAAAAATCTGTTTTGATTCAATACGTGTTGAACAAGGGAGATAAATCAGTCCAATTTTTATTGTCCCAAAAATAAGCATTTTTTTTTTTTACATTATATGCACGCACAAAAATGGTGTAATTTACATGGACAAAGGTCTCTAAGAAATCTACTGCGCTTGTAAGAATAATCATCGTATTATAACTATCTTCTCCAGATTTTCAGTACTCTATACTTTTGTCCGCATGTATTGCGAAACACTTTGCGTTCTCACAACAACCGTTTTAGTGGCAATAAGGGTCTCGAATGTTTCAATACTTGTCACACATTTTCAGTGGAGGTCTGGTATCTGCTCTTCCTGTTTGGTTTTTCCATCTTCTTTGACCTTTCACAACCATTTAGGGAGGTACCGGCTGAAGTTGGTGTCACAATGTGACTGCGTTTGTTGTGGGAATATATCAGTTTATCGAATTTGTAGCAATTATTTTTTTTGACATCCCTGTTTGGAAGACAAGATACTTGATGCAGTCCTGGAGACATCATTGTGGTACGGTTTGAAAGGATAACTACTCTTGTCAGCTTTGAACCGATCACTCTAGTCTGCCCTGTACCATCTTAGGAGTATATGGTGGCAGACCGCAAAATCAATGATTTCAGCCTCAGAACCAACATCATCATTAGCATTATGATTGAATATATAGATGATGCAAATCGTCATCGTCAGAATCTTTGAACAATCTTCAGGAATGTGACAAGGAAATTTGTTAAGCATTAAATCCGAAGAAAGATTGGATCTATCAAAATGACAACCTGCTGAAATCTTCGGGAATGCTGAAAAAAAAGTGGATATTATGTAGAATTGATGCCACTCAAATTCTAATGGAAATTTCCAGACATGTAAGATAGAAACGCTATAAAACACATTGTCATAGATTCCTGGAAGTAATCTAAGAAAGCTGACGGAAATCACTCGTCACGGCAGGTGAGAAGGCATTAATGATAATTCTTTTAGCTTGTCATAAACGGACTTTTATCAAATTTTCTTTTGTCTTTGTTTTTTTTTTTCCTTCTTGTGTAGAAAAAATGATTTCGAGGATGATTTCATTCCGTTCGACCGCACCCACCCTCCTAGTAGCGTGCAAATTGAAGCGAGGAAGGAAGAAAACGATGGAGCATACAGATTGTCGGAAAGACAGCATCGATTCCTAATCAGACTATATTCCTTTCTCATGATATTTCTCAGTACTAGAACTTATACTTGAGTCTTAAGTATCATACAGTCAAGGAGTTGACAGCGGGCATTATCGGATCTCTATATGTTTCTCCCTTTTTGTATCTGCTGTTGGACGTTCAAGCATAGGCGCGTGCGGAGAGTGTCACCTGTTATTCTGTTTCCATCTCCTAGATGTTGCATTAAGTTCCGGGTCTAGTCTACCCTACTATTCTAGCATAGTTAGCTCACTTTGTTGGACGAATGAGCTGGTTACATTTTTTTAGTGACTGTGGTGAGTTCCAATCTTCTCTTTGTCGTTGTCTTAACAGATTTCATTAGTAATTAAAAAAAACTCGACAAATGTATTTGGATTTTAAATATCTTTTGGAGGGTATTATATTTCTTCATGACATATGCACAAAAAACAACCATGCCTTTTGTTTTGAAGCAGCATTCAAACTCTTTCTCTCTGTATATTTCTCTATCTATCTCTACCTGTCTCTCTATCTCTCTCTCTTTCTCTCTCTCTCTCTCTCTCTCTCTCTATATATATATATATATATATATATATATATATATATATATATATATATATATATATATATAATAAAGGGTGACCCCCCCAAAAAAAACAAGAGCTAAATGGAAGCGATCTAGAACATATTCTGTAGAACGGCGAAAAAACAGGCCAAAGACCATAGTGTTTGATGTAATGTTTTGAATATAATAAACTAGTCATGACCAAAGTTTCATTTCATTCGGACAAAACACTAAGAAACGGGGCCTGATTAGAATTAGGACCCGTTTTTTGGGGGTGGGGTCACCCTGTGTGTGTGTGTGTACACACATATATATATATATATATATATATATATATATATATATATATATATATATATTAAAATAGATAAAATCCGACGATATGAAATTTAAAATGGGGGCGGTCAGACCTAGTCTCGACGTTTCGCCCGTATTATGCAGACTTTCTTAAGAGGAGTGGTCAATGCCCATCATTTACCATCCCTCTTGAGAAAGCCTGCATAAGACGGGCGAAACGTCGAGACTCTAGGTTTTTTTGCCTCCATTTTAAATTATATATATACACACACACACACATACATAGGGCCTAATCGCGTTGACACATCTGTTCTCGTCAGCTTCACTGAAGTTAAGCAACATTGAGTCTGGTTAGTACCAGATGGGTGACCATTTAGGAATTCTAGCCGCTGTATGTGCTCTCCGCTTTTCTCGGCATTTGTTTCCAGTCGTCTTGTACATACACTTCAGTTGCCACTGGTATTTAACAATGTCGACTCGGGAGAGGTGTGGTTGGAGATTATGCACCTCCTGCCACAAACATTTCACGTGTAGGCACCCCTACGTAGGTATCTATATTCTGTCAAAGATTGAAGGAGCCTCTATATATATATATTAATTATATTATATTTCTTTTTCTCACTTTCTCTTTCTATCAGTCTTTGTCTCTCTCTCTCTCAATGTCTCTCTACTTGTATATTTGAAAAAGGGAGATCTCTCACGCCTATTCGCCAGCTTTCAACCTCTCTGATGCCACTGTTGAGACACGTTGCCTTAATAGTTTTCTAATTGAAAAGTTCCACTCTACCTAATTCTAATCTTGCATGAAAATCTGCCATACTAACTATATCTTTAGAAACACAAAGCTAAACATTATTACTTGATGAAAACGGATTCATACCTTTTCCTTAACTAGTTTGGTAGAGAGAAAAGAAAATTGTGACATAGCTAATTATAGAATCGCATCCCATTAACCGGGCACAATCAAGTCGTCTTGCTTCTCAATATGTTTGTTTCGAATCTGGTTAACAGTTTATTATAATTTCAACTTTCATACGGACCGCTCTACCACCACCACCACCCCAGGCTTCATGGCACTGGAGCAAAATTACCGAAATGTTGTCTCAGCTGAGAGAAGCAATCTCAAAGAAGTGGACAAAGCTTTTCCTGGTTTCTGTCTCCGCTTGGTTTGAGATGATTACAGTCGAAAGATTTCTTGGCATTTGACAATGAAGACTAAAAATCTGTTGGCAATATTCTGCCACTCCAAAGACTTCCAGGAATGGAGTACATTGACATGACAGGAACCTTTCATCTAAACATTTTCGTTTTCTTCTAGCTTTGCTTCTAAAATCAATCTCAAATCCCCCCCCCTTCACTTTCTTTTCAATTTGAAAGTATGGTTTCAGCATGAAAACACGGGCGTTGTTTCGAACTCATGCCAACTCGTCACTTAGAACTTTCAGTGAAGTTCGCAGACAGGGGATAAGCCAAGTTGTTGAAGAAGTATCGCCAGCAATAATTAGTTAGCTTGAGAGAAATGAGTTTTTAAATATTTTCTGGTTAATTTACATCCACATGAATAACTTATTAACATATACAATCATAGTGGCCGCATAAAGTGACTGGATCGTTCGCGTATGAATCGACACTACGGACTGTAAGGTACTTGTGTTATCATATTCATTAATTTAAAGTAAACGATTCGATGCGGAGATATGATGTCGAAATATAAGCAGATTTAAAAGCAAGATAAGAGTGTTACAAAATTGAAATAAACTTGTTTTTTTATTTTTGTAAGTTACTTACAATACCACACGATGTTGAAGTCTGTATAAAATATTTCGGAAGAAGACCTCCTTTTCAGATGACTGAAAGTGGATTCTCAACGTAAAAACGCGCAAAAGATTGTTGATATAGATGCATTAGGGAATAAATTTTGAATTTGATATTCTTAGACTTAAATTGTGTTATTTAATTTTTTCTGGTTGGTTGTTATTATGTTTTAATAGCATTAAGTTAATATATTATCAATTTACAAGATAAGATTTTAATGCCGAGGTTGCATCGGATAGAAGTATCTTGAAATCAATATGAGAGGGATACAAGATTGAAATTAGTTTTTTGAGTTTTTTTCTTTTTCTTTAATTATATTTGATTTTTTTTGTTACAAATCTTATCTTCAATCTTATTCGATGTTGGAGTTCACACACACACACACACATACATACATACATACATATATATATATATATATATATATATATATATGAGAGAGAGAAGTAGGTGTGTGTATGCGTGAATATATTAAAAAAGACGGAGTAAAAAAAAAAATAGTTTTGTGAATATATATACACAGATGGCCAAAAGAAAGTCTGCACTTGTAATTTTTTCAAAAACTAAATTTAAGCTAAATTTAATGTAACTGTTTAAACAACCTATACCTCATTTGATTGGCTTTTTATTCTTCTATAATTTTACCTGTTCATATTTGATTTTTCATTGAAATATTCTAGTGTTCACGTCAATTTAAAAAATAATTTCAAATGTAGGAGGCAAAAGTCTGCAGCAACAAATTCGCTTAAACCCAGCTTAAATTATTGCCCCCGAATCAGTTTAAAATATTCAACAGGCAACAAACCATCTCTAATCGTAATTGTTGTTGTTCCAGGTTATACAACGTAACATTTAGTCCATATGTCACGACTTTCTCTTAGTGATCGTCAGAGGCTCATTAATCTCCACCGTTCTGATTTATTCAATCGAGAAATCGGCCGCAGATTGAAATGTGATGAGAAAATGATACGAAAGACTGTGCAAAAGCACCAAAACACTGGAAGTGTTCAGGATACCCTTAAATCTAGTCGTTCTAGAGTTACTTCTTACAGAGAAGACAATGCTATCAAGAGTCGCACCCTCAGAAACGGATTTGAAACGGCTCCCCAAATCCAACAACAGTGTAATCTTGTTAAAGAGTGATCTCTTTCTACAGTTAAGAACAGATTGAAGCAATTTAATTTGCTAGGCTGTGTTGCAGCCAATTATTTTTGTAAAGAACAGAAAGCGCCGTCTGAATTTCATGCAATGAAGATCATGGCTCTTCATATTAATCGAAAGTGATTTTTAGCGATAAAAGCACCTTTGTCGGTGCAGACGACTGCCACGGGACAGAGTATACAGTAAACCGTAGATTTTTTCACCAGTTTCCTTCTAGCTACATGTCTTAACGAAAACTGGCCCGCTCCATGTTGTTTAACTTTGCTGATCTGGTGAGAACCGATGTGCCAGTGTGGTTATGCCGTATATATATATATATATATATATATATACCACATTAGGTGTAAGGCAATAAAGTTCTCATAGAATGATTATAAAATTTTTTACTTGCAACATACAAGTGTTTCAGCCTACCAGCAATATTTTGTAATGGTCAAAATGTATTAAGCATTAGATTTCTTGATCTGGCTATCCTCAGTCTCACTAAAAAAGAAAATAGCTGTTCAGATAAGAAAAAAACCATGTTACATTCACCATTTTATATTGTTTCACTATACTAGCTATCTTATATTGCTGCAAACTCTTATGTATAAGAAACAAAAGTTTAAAAACTAAAAGAGGAGCTTTACTAAAGATTGCATGTCCTTATGAATTGTCATTAAAATTTTCACTTTGCATTCATCTAGTAATTCTTCTCTCTCCGCACGTTTCATACTATGATGATGCATTGAATAAATAATAATATGATGATGCATTGAATAAATAATAATACGTATGTACTTTGTCTTCTTTCAGAATCAAAACCCTTTCTCGAGCCGGGTACCCGTGACCGTAAACATGGTACAAAAAGACACCAACAACATTCCTGTCTTCCAACCTTTAACGGAGTTTGTTTTGAACGAAAATTCTAAAATCAATATGACTGTCACAACCGTAGTGGCTCATTCTCCGCAGGGGTCCACAGTTCGGTATAATATCGCTGGTGGAAATGTGAATGACGCTTTCCGCATTGATCACTATCGAGGGATTGTCTCCATTGCCAATCCATTAGACTTTGAGGATACACAAGACTACGCCCTTTGGATCGAGGCTACGGACACGAGCAGCGATCCACTCTCCGCCTACAAGAAGCTCAACATAATCATTGTGGATGTCAACGACAACGCTCCGCATTTTGAGCAGATTTTCTACAATACATCCATCTACGAAACGAACGTCATGGGTACAAGTGTGACTCATGTCTTGGCCAAAGATGATGATTCTGGCAACAACGGCAAAATCAGATACCGCATCACCAATGGCAACACAAAAGATGCCTTCGAAATCGATCGGAAGGGTTTGATAACCACCAAGAACAAAATTGACCGAGAGGAAATTGATTATTACCATCTGATTGTTGAAGCCGTCGATCAGGTAAGACTATTATTTCATTACAATCTTGTGTTATTAGTATTAATGAATAATGGTACATATCTACACTTGAATGACAGCACATATCTACACTTGAATGACAGCACATATCTACACTTGAATGACAGCGCATATCTACACTTGAATGACAGCGCATATCTACACTTGAATGACAGCGCATATCTACACTTGAATGACAGCGCATATCTACACTTGAATGACAGCGCATATCTACACTTGAATGACAGCGCATATCTACACTTGAATGACAGCGCATATCTACACTTGAATGACAGCGCATATCTACACTTGAATGACAGCGCATATCTACACTTGAATGACAGCGCATATCTACACTTGAATGACAGCGCATATCTACACTTGAATGACAGCGCATATCTACACTTGAATGACAGCGCATATCTACACTTGAATGACAGCGCATATCTACACTTGAATGACAGCGCATATCTACACTTGAATGACAGCGCATATCTACACGCGTATGATAGCACACATCTTCACGCGTATGACAGCACATATCTGTACACACGCGGATAATGGCATACAATGTAACATTCCTGTGCCTGTTTTACAAGTTGGATGCACTCACTAAAAGTTAACGTTTACAAGAGAAACATGATATAACCCTGTTACGAACCGTGTTGTCAAGAATATATATTTCAAAGTTCATAACAATCCTTTCATTAATTTAGGAGATTATCTTGTACAGATATGTAGAGTTCGAATGCTTACAAGACCCTGTCCTTGAGTGTCTTTTTCTCTATACAACGGTTTGTCAGGATAATCTGATATGGAGATTCTTTACCCTTCAAGTACACTCGAACCAAATATTCCAAATAACATGAGAATGGCTTACACACTGACAATGTAATATATCTATAAAAGTGAGAATGTGTGCATGTGTGAGGACACTTCTCAACTATACGAATTTTTGATTTACAAACTTGAAAGTTGATATATAGAATATTCAGAAAAGTGGAAATTTTTTTAATCGATTTTCATTCGGAAAAAGGAATGCTTAGGCGTCATAATTGAACAATTGGTATGCGGAGGTGATCAAATTTTTGTCTGTATGTCAACTGTTTCACGAATGTGCATGCGTGGTTGTGAAACATGTTAACTTAAAGTTGATTTGAAAACGCATTTTAAAGATCATGTCAAGTTTGGCCTAATGGTTATCGTACTTGCCTCATTGTCTTTAGGTTTTGGTTTCGATCTCAGTATTTTTTCTACTTACCAGAAGTGAACTGTTTAGAAAAAACAATATTCACATGCACATAAAAATGTAAAACTAATGTTATATTTATTGCTTACTAGCAGGGTGACTCCACGTTGCCCGGATTGAATGATGATCAACAACTGTTTCACACTCCCCTATTTTTATTGCCATCGAAGTCGGTGAACCTACTGTTGATTTTATAAAATTATTTTTATATATAATGACTTGCAATTATGTTTAAAATGCAAATGTCAAGTATCATGCTTCAACTGTGCTCAAAATATTACTGCTGGTACGGTAATAATCGCTTGAATTCAAGTTTAAAATGAAAAAGTCAAGAATCATTGTGAAATTGTGCTTTAAACAGAAACATTAATTACGAATGTGCCTCTGTTATATCAAAAAAACATACTGTTGATTTTATATGCTGAGCCTTTCGGCTTGTGTGGTATTAAAATTTATAGAATGTGATGTTAAGCTGTGTACGATGTAAACTTTGGTCAATATCGCCTGTTTTTTTTTTTATTATTTCAATTATCGATACTTATCTAAAACATTTCGACATAAAACATACCTTAGAACACTGCCAGGCACATAAAGTGTCTTTGCGTGAAATTTCATAAAAATCGACCCAGCCGCTTTTTAGTCCATAGGGAACGAATTCACAGATACATAGCTATACAAAGTTCCATTTACATAATAGTAGAGTAGACAGATACCCGTCATGAAACGGGTATTCTACTACTGTAATATAAAATGGATGCTATTTTTATGAATCTATTTTCTGTATTCTGCGATTATTTCATAGTGATATCGCAAGAACCGAGTTGTAATTCCCAGAAATTCAGAAGAGATGCCTATTTTTGATAATAAATCAACAATAATTCGTTTATATCCACTAGTGAGGATTGAACTCAGTTTCTTGATTTTTTATTTTTTTATTTTTTAGAGAAAATGAAATTAAAACCGATTAGCGTTCAGTTCTTTATTCTGTCAAGGATAAAATAATACTCTTTAATATCATGACATCTAAAGAAAAATGCTAATTGAATTAGATTAAATTTAATATTTAACAACCAGATTTAGCGTGCAAGGAAATTGTTGGTTGTCAGGGGAGTTAACTCATTCACACTGAATGAATTAACTTCTCTCGTGATGGAGGATTGATATATAACAGAAATTAACTTGAAGAGATTCTTTTTTTTTTAATTAAAGTTGATCATCCTCAAAGAATTCATTCAGATTAGGATTTTCTTTGTGAAAATTAGATCGACGGCAGCAAATATTGGAAAAACGAGAGAATAAATAAAATTTCAGACAAAAGCAGCAGATAGACATAATCATGCCCTGATTTTCTTGATTACTTCAAGGGAAAATTAAAATTAAAGACTCGATTTTTTTTTTTTTTGGAGAAACCCAACTCCCCAAAAAGGAACATTCTGGGTTGCTACAAAAATAAATATTATTATAGTCTAGAAAGTTTTATCCAAAGATCCAGAAGGTAAAGCCTGGGAAAGGGATTTAGCTAGAGCTACACATGAGCACACATCAGACCGGCAGAGAACAAGGCCATGCTATCTACAGTGTGATTTTCGTATGAAGTAGTCACAATATGCCATTGTTCATTTGTTTTTAACTACTATAATGGTATAGCCACTATCTATAAAATATACATTTAAATAATTCAACTGGACATTTTTGATAGAGAAAAATCGATGTCAAGAAAAATTCAAGCGATTCTACAACAAATAAATCACGGCATCCACGATGGAATCGAAAGATGAATTGTGTGTTTCCCTTGCCAACGGCTATTTATTGTTTTAATCTTCTAAGAAGAAAATAAAATGATACGCTGGGCAATTATTTCTGAATCTGTAATTTTCAAATCATTATGATTTCACTGATATGATTCGTATTATTTGGTTTCTTCAAACTACTGTTTTCGACTAGATGCACTAAAGGAATGCTGATGGAAACTATCATGAAAAGGCAAATGACTTTCTTGGGACATATTTACCGTCAAAGATGCATAGATCATCTGGTATTGACTGGTAGAATGCCAGGATCGAAAAAGCAAGGTCGATCAAGACGCTCTTTGATGGACAACTTGATCGATTGGACGGCATTATTGTCAAAAGTTTAGCTGTTTCGAACTATGGATAGCCACCCGCATTGGAGAGGCATAATCACTAACGCTGTTAAACAACAGGGCCGCTAATGATTATGACTGATCTCATCTTGAGTGTTCACAACGTTTTAGCCGATGTAACCTCCGACTTTTATCAGATGCATTTTCTCAAACTCGGGAATCTTTCTGTTAAACTCCTGAATCTGTACAGAATTTCGAATGGAACCCTTTACTACTTACGAGGGGAAGTAGAATGTTCTTGTTCTATCAGCCATGATTGAATAGATGTTCTAAGTAATTCACAATTGTATTTTGAGTGTATTGACTACACTGAGATTTGAACCTTCAACGTCTTGAAGAGTATCATTTACGACTGAATTTTACCATGCACCTTATCCAAATAATACGAATTATTAATCATTTCAAAAAATTCAGAAACATATTTAATTGTTTTGTTTTTTATCTTTTTGTTTTTCAATTTAGGGAGGCTCAAATCAACAGACTGGTACAACTACAGTTGACATCCATATTCTGGATGTCGACGACAATGCGCCACGCTTCACGCGCTTGTTTACTGCTAGCATTCCAGAAAATGCCGAAGTCGGGTCGTTTGTTCTTCAACTTTCCACAAAAGACCCAGATATTGGAAAAAATGCAGCTGTCACTTATGAACTCTTAAAGAACCCTTCCAATAAATTTGCTCTGGATCCAACCAGCGGAAACATCACGGTTAACGAACCACTCGATCTCGAGACCCAACAATACTACCGATTGCCAGTCGCAGCTAAAGCTAGCTCGTATAATACACGGACAGATGTGACAATTGAAGTAACCGATGTCAACGACAATGCACCCGTATTCTCTCTGCCGGCATTCCTATTTGAGGTCTCTGAATTGCAGGTACCTCCTGTTAAAGTTGGTACGATTATGGCCTCCGACAATGATAAGACGTCTCCCAGCAACCAACTGTACTACTCGCTGAAGATGCCTTCGAAACTGTTCAACATCACAGACAAGACAGGCATCATCTATGCTATTCAGCAGCTCCACTATGACAATAGCAGCCTGTACAACCATCATGAGCTGGTCGTACAGGCTGTGGATTTGGGGGTGCCATCTCGTTCCTCTGAGGTTTTGGTTACTATCCAAGTTATAGATGCAAATGATAATCCCCCTCGCTTTGAAAAGAGATTCTATTTCTCAGCGGTGCCTTACAATGTTACGATTGGAGATAAAATACTTCAAGTGGTTGCAAGGTAAGTTTTTTTTTGTTTTTTTAATAAAAACCCCATCTCTGTTCATACTCACTAATTCTATATGATTATAACAGCGTCTACCTTTACTCCCTTCCCCTATTGTTTTCTTGATATCAAATGCATATCTCCATATATGGACGTACGTATTGAACACATACTCTATAATCTCCCTTGGTAAACCCCTTAACCACTTCACATTTACTCCTGATCTAAAATGGAACACATGCATCAAATCTGTTGCCAGGGACGCTAGGAAAATGGTGGAATGCTTCTACCGCTCCAGAGGATATCTCACTATTGATGCAATTCTCTATCTGTATAAAGCCAAGTACGTCCAAAGATGGAGTACTGCTGCCACATCTGGGCAGGAGCTGCTAAAAACAGCCTATCCTGCCTTGACAGAGTACAAAATAGACTTCGTGGTTTAGTGGGGGATGCCCTTTTCTCTTCCCTGCAACCTCTCTCCCACAGGAGAGACGTTGCGAGCCTGTCTTTGTTTTATCGTTATTTCCATGGCAGGTGCTCGTCTGAGCTCCAATCTCTCGTCCCCTCTCGCCAATCTTTCACGAGAAACACCCGTTTGGCTGAAACTACTGTCAATAATTTTCCCCACTCTTTATCTGTGCCTAAATCCAAACGTAGCTTCCATTAGCAGAGCTTCTTTCTTAGAACTGCACGCCAGTGGAATTCTCTGCCCCTTGCCTGTTTCCCAACTGACTACAACTTGTACGTCTTCAAGTCCAACATAAACAAACTCCTGACAAACCCCCCTTAAGTAGGACACTCTATCAAAACCCCTAATACTAATGATTACTACAATACTATCTCATTGATTACTGTACACGCAATAACCCTTATCCCTGAATGGCCTTCGGGCCTTGATAAGTGGTGACCCCCATGTAAAAAAAAAACAAAAAAAAACATACTAATATCTACTATGATATCCGCAATTTTCATACTATATCTCATTAATTACTGTACTTCCCCTATCTACCTTCCCCAACAATTTCAAGGTATTACACTCTTTCTCTCGCACCAAATTATTCGCTCCTAATGTATTTATCACTAGACGTCACATCTCTAATATGTTATCTAGCACCTTCTCTCCTCTTCTGATGAGAAGCATTAGGCTTTGAAATGACGGTATAAAGAGCATACTGTAATCCCCCCTATTGAATCAACGATTAAATTTATATGCAGTAGTATATATTTTTATATTCTCGATCTTTTATTCTGTATCATTTTATATTATATTTAAAAATAAATATTTTAATAAGATATTTAAATATTAAATAAAAATAATAAAATACGCTCCATCAAAAAAGACGAAAATAAAAGGGAGGTAAGTTCTTCGCCGCTTAGAAAAGCGAAAATTAAAAATAAGCAACTATTAAAAAAATGTGCTTATATATCCGTAAAAAATAACAGATCTTATATAATCGTTTCGTGAAACACGTTGTGAGTAATACTATGTGCTAATTGTGAAAGATTTTTTTAGGAAGTGTTCACTGATTTTTGGAACTGTAGATACGGGAGGAAAAAAATCAAGATTACTTTATGTAGATGAGTCTTATATTTAATATATTCCCTATTCGCCTCTTTCAATCACCTTTTATGTAATTCTCTCTTCACTGTCAACTGTTACTTCATGTTCAGTAGTGATCCGACAAATGGAAAGACGCATATACACATATCTAGTAATTAGGCTTAGTGCATTGGTTGAGACAAATGCAGAAAAGTACACAGAAAATATCTTCGTTTTCTATATATAGATTAGCAAGGGACGCCCGAACTGGCCCAGTTGTAAAAGACACTTAAATATATTTAAATCATACAGATTTCGTACTTTTGTATTACAGAGAAAATTCTGTTTTGAATATATATATATATATATATATATTACTGATTTCAAATTTTTTTTTTTTTATATAAAAAATTCTTTTGGTGCCATTCAGCTAGAATCGAAACTAAAACATTTAGCGCTATAGCCGCATTCATATACGGCATAATCACGTTGACACACCGGTTCCCGTCAGATCACCGAAGTTAAGCAACGTTGAGCCTGGTCATTACTAAAATGGGTGACCAATTTGGGAAGTCCAGATGCTGTATGTAAGAGGACGTTGACACCTCCCTGCAAAAAGTTGCAAAAACCTAATTTCATCTCCTCTAACGGGGATATACATGCGACTGGGGACTTTCACACTCCCATGAAACTTCCTCCTTCGGAGGAAGCCGGTTAAACTGCTCACACAAAAAATCGCCGCATTCCCTACCGTTTGAGCTATCGATAGATAAGAAAGATGTAAAATTAAACCTCTTCAAGCAAAAAAAGAAAACTCTAAAATTATTCCTTTTCAAGCAAAAGGAATGTGTCAGTAAGTTGAGATGAACACTTTGCATTTTAACTTGGCGACATATTTCTGTTCGCTTTATTCATCCATTCAAACAGATTTTACACGCTATAAATCATCTTTGGTGTATAATTATTTCCTCTTAATTTCAGTCTTATGTGATCAGTTGTTTAAGAGCTTATATGCTAAATATTTTCACACATATATACATACATCTGTTTTATTTATATAGATAGTTTACAATAGAAAACTACTCGGTTCGACCTGAATGGATATTCTGCTGAATTAATCGAGTAAAATGCTGGAAGAAACGAACCTAAAGCACAAATCATTTCAAAGTTGTTGATAAAAATCAAATAGAAGCAAAGAAATCGTATTATTTCAACATAACTTAATTTATGATGTTAGCTTAAAACGTAAAGAAATGTTGATTATTTTTCCATGCCTCAAGCGACGTGTAATCATTTCATGAAGTGATGAAACCATTGGTTGATTTAAGAGTTTCAGCTTCTCCTTCTTTCAGTCGAAAGTTTTCTCATAACTCAATGAGCATTTTGTGTGTTAATTATGAGAGAAACGAATTTTCATTAGAATTCAATAATACTTTATTATTGCTTCGATGCGAAAATCATTTCAAATATTCTGTTCAATTCTCTTTGTACAATTTAATAACAGTTTTTAAATACAATTTTAGAAAAACAAATCCGTACAAAGTCTAACTTTTCCAGAGCAGTAAACAGTTGGTAAGACAATAGGAATCGCCTGCATTTTCTGATGAGATTAAAGCAAAGAACTTTCAGATTTTCAAAAATATTAGATTGCTGTATATTAAGATGGTAGTCCTAGTCGCAAGAAAAATGGTGGAAAAGATTGGATTTTTTTATTAGATATAATTTATCTGAGTCTAAGATAGCAGAATCTCATTATCAGGAAAAGAATTAATCCAAGAATTTTCTTTGCAATTCCTGGTTAAATCTATTAGCTATGTTTAAAGTTCTACTTGAAATTCTGTTGAAAATCAGAATTTTTGGATACGAAATAGGAGACATTGTTTTACGAATGTGAATATAACTTTTTTTTAACAATCCGATTTTAATTGTTACCATGCACACAAGTTATTTTCTCCAGATTTCCGTTGATTTGTATTATTTTTAAGTGTTCTAGATGGCATAGCATGGCTACTAAACGTCGCATTTGAAAATTTCAATATTTCCGATTTGTATTAAATTTGATCCGGAGTCATTAGGCACTAATAAAACAAGATTCCCTGGTTTCGAATTCCTTAAGAAGTTTAAGGTTTTAGCTTAAATCTTAGAAATTTGATAGAATCGAAATCACGTGATTTTGATCTAAACTGGATAAGGAATTCTCAATTAAGACTCAGTACCATATACATCTTCATAATGGCAAACAAACGTAGTACAAAATTGTAAAGGTGTGAAAATTTTCTTTTATTAATCTGTTGCTTCACAAAAGAAAAAAATTATCACATGCGGCAAAAATTTCGCACATAAACCCAGACACGATCCTAAACAAGTCCATCAGTTCAAACCCAAACACCTCCATCGATTCAACACGACTCTATCCGAACACTTCTGACGATTCGACGTGACACGATCCCGAACACCTCCGACGATTCGACGCGACACGATCCCGAACACCTCCGACGATTCGACGCGACACGATCCCGAACACCTCCGACGATTCGACGCGACACGATCCCGAACACCTCCGACGATTCGACGCGACACGATCCCGAACACCTCCGACGATTCGACGCGACACGATCCTGAACACCTCCGACGATTCGACGCGACTCGATCCCGAACACCTCCGACGATTCGACGCGACACGATCCCGAACACCTCCGACGATTCGACGCGACACGATCCCGAACACCTCCGACGATTCGACGCGACACGATCCCGAACACCTCCGACGATTCGACGCGACACGATCCCGAACACCTCCGACGATTCGACGCGACACGATCCCGAACACCTCCGACGATTCGACGCGACACGATCCCGAACACCTCCGACGATTCGGCGCGACACGATCCCGAACACCTCCGACGATTCGGCGCGACACGATCCCGAACACCTCCGACGATTCGACGCGACACGATCCCGAACACCTCCGACGATTCGACGCGACACGATCCCGAACACCTCCGACGATTCGACGCGACACGTTACCAAAGTAAAATTCGGCAGTTACTAAATGACTCTGGTTCTGGTTTTTTTAGCCCTTGGACGAACTGATTTTCACCATAGGTACGCCCGATAAAGCTATTGACATACAATTCTTGAGCGCGTCCACACATACTCATCACATATATAATTGGGTGTTTTTGATGGAAAACATAGTTTTATGAGTTTATGAAAAGGATTGAACAATCATATTATCCTACTCCTACTTATTTTCTCTCTTTAGCATGCACTTCTTTCTCTGCGTAGTTACTCAGCATCGAACATTGCCACCAATCAGCCATCTATAATCTCCCAACTTTTGGCTAATCAGTAGCACCTTAACTCTATCCTCCTTTTTACCTGCCCCATCTGTCCTTTCTGTGAACACTATATCTAACTTTGTCTATATCTAGTTGATCTGTTGAATATTTTTTTTTTACAAAGTTTCATAAATGAAACGAAATATCGAACTCGAATCAGCATGAACTGTATTAACACTTTTGTTGAAAAGTTATTTTATAGTAATAAAAAAATAAACGATTACACTCCTTTTTAGCCTTATGCCAAACTAAGTAAGGAATTATAAAAAGAAAACTCATTAATTTCGTTTTAAAATTATCTGCTGAATAATTGACATATTTCTAAAAAAAAAAAAAAAAAAAAAAAAAAAATGGAAGAGGAGAAATACATTTTTGAAAACAAATCTTCTGGGTGTCAAAAATGTCTGTAATGTGATTACTTTCACGAGCAGCTTTTTCATTCGTTCATTCCACGAGGTAGCAACCAATCAACGAAGAAGAGAGCAACATCTAAATGTCGTCCGCTTTGCTAAGATGCGAAATAGCGCCATAAATTCCCGCACATAAAACTAATCAAATGATAAAGATCTTTTTTTTTCCGTTTTTCTCCCTGCAAATTGCAAATTAAATCAAATGTTTAAGCATTTTTTGTTTTTGATTTCTTTTCTTTTTTTTTTTTTTTGTTATTTATTTCGCTTTTGCTGTCCTTATGTTCCTCATTATAAATTCAAACTGAAATATATCATTTCAGATTTTATTCAGTTTTTTTTCTCATAATTTTCCTTTTTTTTTAATTTTTTAAACATTTTTCAAGTAAAAATGAAATTAATTTATTTAAATTGTTTCCCTTTCAGAGATGAAAAGGATTATGGTATGAATGCCAGAGTGGAATACGTTGTTGTCGCGGGAAATGGAACCAACTATTTCCATATTAATAAAGCTAATGGTAAGCATATATATAAAGTAAATGAGAAAAATACAATTTCACTAATATATATATTAAGCTTAAAAAGTATTAATACGACATTAAAAAGTTACTCCTAAGAACTGTTCTGTAATGTGTCAACATATAAAATTATATCAGAATAAAAAAGCAGTTGGTCTAAGGTGAATGACGAAACTGACTTTTAGTGCGATAATGGGATTATTATGAATATATACAAACATGAGGAATAAAGGTGTGTGTATGTGTATATATATTTCTAGGAGAAGCAAATCTCTGATTTAAAAAACCATCGAGCGGGAGACCAGTACCCATATTAAGCTGGTCTGCAGTTTAACTTGTTGCTGGCTATCTTGCTCTTGCTTGTTGCTGGATCTCAACATTTTGAACCGAGAGATAAACTTAGCTGTCGTACAAAGCTAAGACTCTGTAACATCTTTGTCTATTAAAATGGTCTCGTGGCGATGGAAGTCATTTTGGGGCTCATGGACTTTAAGTGCCTGAGAGAGTGGCACTCGTCTGACAAGACGTTACAATCATCATATATAAGCCGAATTACCGGTGGAAATTTCCCAATTTCTGAAGCAGATATAGCTATATAACAGTGAAAAGTAAGAAAACGTAAATTAAATTGTAAAATAGAAAATATTTATCATCAATTGTTTACCATGTAGCTGTTTAAGACAGCTGTTTACTTCGTGGCTTTCCAGTGGAAAATATCACTTCCCCAATAACAAAATGTAAACGCAATCAAGTTTGTATTGTACCAATATATAAATTAAAAAAATATAAAATGTATGTATAACAAATAAATAATACTAATTATAAGTATAAAATACTCTTAAGAACTGTTGTGTGATATGTTAGTTAACATTATTATACAGGAGTAAAAACGCAAAAGAAAAATAGCTTAAGTATCTTCAGTACCAGCTCTCTCTCTCACACACACACACACACACACATAC
This sequence comes from Euprymna scolopes, assembly GCF_053919585.1. Classification (NCBI taxonomy): domain Eukaryota; kingdom Metazoa; phylum Mollusca; class Cephalopoda; order Sepiida; family Sepiolidae; genus Euprymna; species Euprymna scolopes. The sequence continues at coordinate 186,213,195 of NC_136484.1, read as the reverse complement.
ACACATATATATATAGAAAGAGAGAGAGATATGTACCAACTTATACGTGTGTGTGTGTGTGTGTGTGTGTGTGGAGTGTGGTTTTAGATTAAAGTGACTTTTAAAATATCTTGTCTTCTTGCAGGTACGATTCATGTGACCAACAGCCTGAGCCAAAGTATGGACAAAGAATTTGAGTTGAAGGTCCAAGCTATCGACAAGGGACAACCACCCCAATCTTCGGATGTTGCAACCGTACATCTCAAGATAACCGACATCAACAGATATGCACCCGGGTTCCGTCGAATTGTTTTCGACAAAGAAATTTCGGAAGGTCTTCCAGTGGGAAGCATATTTGATACTGTCCAGGCGGAAGACCATGATTACGGTCCGAATAGCGAAATCAGCTACTACATTACCGGGGGTGATCCGGACCACTTATTTGCCATACATGAACGGCATGGAAACCTTTCGGTAAACAAACCCCTGGACTATGAAAAGACCAAAACACACCGGATTAACATCACTGCCAGGGATCATGGACTTTTTTATAAGGAAACCTCAGTTATATTTACCATCATTGTAACTGATATCAATGACAATCCACCGGTTTTTGAAAAGGATGAGTTTGATGTCAACATACCTGAGAATTCTCCAATTGGCACGTCGATTTTTAAATTAAATGCGACAGATGCTGATTCCGGGAGCTACGGTTATATCGAATATCGAATTGTGGGTGATGTTCTCGCGAAAACAAAGTTTCTTTTGGACAGTCGGACCCTAACTATAAATACCAGTTCCCGACTAGACTTTGAACTCAAGCAGACTTACAGCTTACATCTCTTAGCCAAAAATCCTGGCTCTTATTTGCAAAACACTGCCGTGGTTAATGTCCACCTAACCAGTGTCAATGAGTTCTACCCAGTGTTTTTGAAGAACGAATATAATTTCAGTATCAGCGAATCGGTGAAGAAGGGTACCACTGTAGGTTCAGTACTTGCCACCGATCTTGATTCTGGAGTAGACGGTGTTGTTTATTATTTCCTGATGGGTTCCAGCAACTTGCGCGGCTTCAAGATAAACGCCCTGACTGGAGCAATTACAGTCTCCGGTCGGCCAGACTATGAGTTACATCCTCGGCTCACTTTGGATGTCATGGCTAAAAACTGGGGCAGTGTGAAGGGCGGTGATACTGACCAGTGTCGTGTTCACATCACAGTGACCGATGCCAATGACCCACCCGTGTTCACTAAGACGGTCTATAATGAGTCTGTCTCTGAGGGTGTGTCTACTGGTACACCAGTCATCCAAATAGCCGCCCATGACAATGATCTACGGCGCAAGGATCACCAATTCACCTACACCATCCTGGCTGGAAATATTGGAAATGCATTCCAGGTGGACAGTGTCTCCGGACAACTCTACACTCGTTCAAAACTGGACCGAGAAACCGTGGCGATATACAATCTTACTGTTGGTGCTGCAGATAAAGGCACACCACCGCAGACTGGTAAGTCAATCTATCTTTCATAATCTAATAGTTTTAAGTAAAAAAAAAACAAAAAATACGCAATTTCAATTGAATTGAATTTTTCTTTTACACTCCTAAACCTACACGAAATCCTGGACATTTGAACTTTTGATTTCATGTTTCTCAATTTCTTAGACTACCATTCTCACCTACAGTATTATTCTCATAACGTTTCGGCCAAAATGTAACTTCCGGTCTTCTTTAGGTGTATCTTGTTAAACTCCAGAATGCAATGTATTTTGAACGGAACCTTTTATTTAATCCACGGGGATAGCATGCTCTCATTCCATCAGCCATGGCCGGGTGGAAGTTCTAAGTAATTCACAATTGTATTTTTATTATCGCCTGTACTAAGGTTTGAACCTACAACCTCCAGAAAAATATAACTTACAACCGCATTTTATCAAGTACTTTATTGCAGACAATTCTAACATAAATTTTGGGAGCCTTAAACCTACTTTGGTCTTTTGATGAGCAATCTTACTATTATCACTATACATCATTATTTATTACAGATTTTATGTGCGTATTTTCAGATGTGATTTTACCTATTATTTATAGTTAATGGTTCCTATATCGTATTAAATTTTATACTAGATTTGCTTCAAACTACAATTGAACCATGATGCTTGACTTTTAAATTTGAAACTTTAATTGAAGCCATTATATAAAATAATTTCTCTACAGTGCAATGTAGACTACAATGTATTGTGGATTCAGTCACCGGAAAGACCTGTGAAGTTTCTACCTGGTACACCACAGTTAGTCCCTAACTAGAGCAGTCAATCAATCGAAATTATATTTTAAAAAAATAGGCAATTTCACCGATTTCGATGAACATAAAAAATATGGTGTGGAACATGCATTGATCCTCATTCAATCCCGGGCAATATCGGGTTTCCCTGCTAGTAGTTTATATAGAAGTTAGATCGAAATGTACAACACCTATGAACTGAAAATCTCATCTTTCATTCAGCAATGTATGGTGTGTAAGATTGGCCTAGTGGATGCCATAGCTGACTATGGCATTTTCTATGCAGAATTAAAATCCTTGAAATAGAAAAACTCAAACAGAAACCGCCGTCACGGGCGGCTAATCAATGCATAATTTTATATTCTAAATATAAAATACTTTGTTCTTATTAACGTAATTGAGCATTTTATTTCTAGATACATCTTATAAAGCTGAACGATTAATTGGATTTGGACTATGTTTTCTTTTCTCGTATTTGGATTCTTTAAACTACTGTTTTCTTCTTGAGTGTTATTTTCACAACGCTTCGATCGATGTAGCCTCCGACCTTCTTCAGATGTATATTGTCAAACTCGGGAATCTTTCAGTCGAATTTGGGAATTTTCCTGTCAAACTCAAGTCTTCATGGAATTTCGAATGGAACCCTGTTATTTAATCCACAGCGGTAGCATGCTGTCATTTTGTCAGCCATGACTGAGTAGAAATCATTTTATTTCAAATGTTGTTCGAGGATTGAAAATTCAACCTCCAGAAAAACGGAACTTACAACTTAATTTTACCAAGTACCTTATCGACTTTGAATACGAATAATCAATCCTCATCGTAAAAATTCAGAAACCTGTAATATTATTTTGATATTATTTCCAAAATATTTTGTTTTCGCTTTGTTAATTTCCATAAATTTATATTTCCAGGTATGGCTACAGTCCGACTTTACATCAGCGATGTAAATGATTGTGCACCTGCTTTCACGAGCAAACCATTGGTAGCCTACGTCACGGAGAATCTGTCACCTGGTTTCAACGTTATCTCACTCAGCGAATACACGATAGATTGTGATCTGCCCCCAAATCGAGGTCCTTATAGTTTTCATCCAACTCCTGGACCTTTCAGCAATTACGTTCAAATCGATACAAATGGATTAGTCACCACCAAGGTCTTGTTGGACAGGGAAGAAATTGCCAAATTTCCTGTTGTCGTCACCGTCATGGATAATGGTGTACCAGCCATGACCTCGAGTTTAACCTTTAGCATCATAGTGCGAGACATTAACGACATGCCTTCGAAACCTCGGACCGTGACGATCTTTCTTTATCTATTTCAAGGGAAGGTTCCTAGTGAGTACATTGCAAACGTCCAACCCTTGGATGAAGATGCTTCAGGCGATTACTCCTGCAAGATTTTACAGAGCTCTGCTGAGGATAACGTTTTCTCTATTCCACATACGTGCCATTTACAGATCCTAAGCTTCCCGAATTCTGATTTACAGCAACTTCTTATTAGCGGCCAGGATGGTATCCACAATGCTGTCACCTACAACACAACTGTCCATGTTTCCAGCCTTACAAATGAAACTTTGGAAAATTCTGTTACTATAAAGCTGTATGACATGGAGGAAAATAATTTTGTTCGCACCAAATATGAGAAATTTATAAACCATCTGGAAACGGAATCCGATTTTATGTGGAAGGTCAACATATTTGGTTTGAAACAAGTTCAAGGAAATTTATTGGTGTTTTTGATGGCGCTAGATCAAAACAATGAAATCGTTCCAAAAGAAATTCTTCTCCAAAAATTACAGAACCTCAAAGTCAGCCTTCAAAGCATCTTGTCGGTGAATAATTTAGTTTTGGATTTTTCTTCTTGTATTTTAAATCCGTGCCAGAACGGTGGAACCTGTACCAGTCAGTTGACTATAAATGGCAAGTGGCAAATCGTTGACACAGACTATGTGATTGTGAGCAGTCCGAACATTACTGACTATATTTGCAAGTGTGCCGTTGGCTACGGGGGCACCAACTGTGACATACAAGAGACGCGCTGTGGGGAGGTCTACTGTCATAACGGCGGCACCTGCACTGCCAAACACAATGGAGATTCCTTCTGCATGTGCCTCGATGGGTGGACCGGTCCGAGTTGTACCGATGACATCAACGAATGTGACAGGCACCCATGCCAGCAAGGTACATGTCACAATGTACCTGGATCGTTCACCTGCACATGCAAGAAGGGATTTTCTGGACGTTACTGTGAGACGGGAGTTGACCATTGCAAACTTAATTCCTGTAAAGGTGGAAGCACCTGTGTTAACGATTTGGATGGATTTACCTGCCAATGTCCATATGACAAATGGGGCAAGTTCTGTTCTAAGATCACATATAGCTTTGAAGAGTTGTCTTTCCTTGAATTTCCAACTATCGCTGAGAACGTTAACAACATCACCGTCTACGTTGCCACGAAGATGGCTAATGCACTGTTGCTTTATAATCCTGCCCAACCAGCAATCGGGCGGCCGATGGAAAATTTTGTGGCTCTTGAAATAGTTGAAGGGATGGTCCATTTCTCGATTTTGACGCAAAGAACACCGATTCTACAACTCCACGTACCCTACAAAGTGAACGATGGTTCTTGGTATAAAGTACAGGTACTACGTATCCACCGAGTAAGTATTATTGCTTCATTAGCTTGTGGAAATTCCATGGTGATTTCTATAGCAGTCTGTATAACTTATTATTAATAATATTCATTTTGAAATGTCTGTCAGGGCTAATACTATCAAGAAAAATGGGTCTTTATCTTTATAAAAATAATTGTAATAATCAGTCAAATATTTAAATAAAACGGATATATTCTGTTTTTTTTTATTCATTTAAAATTCTTGCAATTTAATTCCTTTTGAAACAAATGTCTTATAAAAAATAATTAACAATTTTTTGAATCAATAAAATGAATGTCACTTTAAAAATGTATTTACGAGATATAATTTGATTTTCAAACAATTCATTATAAAATGGGCATTGTTTGAATTTTTCACATTTGACATAAAATATTTTATTTTCTTTAGTTCTCACATTCCATGAACGATGTTTTAGACAAAGGGGTAAGAATTGTTTTCTGGATCGGAATCCATGTATCAAACATTTATCATTGACTAGTTTTTAATCTTGAATTATTTCATTAATCCTTACATCAGGTGGCTTCATGCTTTGTCTCGTGTGATTTCTATAAAAAATTAGTCTAATAGAAAATATAAAAGCCTGTAAATCCTAGGTGTTATTATAATTTTTCATGTTTCGTTTTTTCATCCTTTATCAAAATATGTATTCTTGAAAAAATTTAATATGTGACAAAAATGAATGGTTATTTCTTTATTTTAACGTACAAGTTACGTAAGATATGAAATCGTCTGGTCGAATGACTAAGAGAACTTTTACTTTTTCAGAAAAAAAGGTTGATCAGATTGTGTTCGATTAACGGAGTTAGAAAATATATTTATTTAATAAGATATTTGTGAATTCATACCAGTGGTTTCATTTTTAACATTTTTTATTGATGTTGCACCATCTTTTGCCTTCGAAGTGAACATTTTCTTTGGGGAAGTGGAGGCGATATTATAAACATTCACTTATTAATCACAGCAAGTCTACAATTACTCGCTGTGATTATTATTATAAAAATAAATAAACGTGCATATATATATATATATATAATCCAATTATGTGTGTGTGTGTTCTGTCTTATACGCATGCTCAATTGTATACTTACATATACACATGCATTCACATGCTTGTACATGCATATACACAAACACATGGTCATATATACAGCAATTAAGGGAACAACGAGGATACTAAAAAGAGCTCTCGGTTGGTTTCAATAAAAAGCAGGGAAATGTTGGCAGCTGGTTTGTCTGCCCCATACCCAGCGTTACAATCTTTAAAGGAAAAAATTAAAAAAAAAAAAGGGGGGGGTCACGGGAAATGGATGTTTTTAGAACGTTCCTTACTCTCTTTGAGTAAGGGATAGGGAGTGAGGAAGGTAGTCTTTAAACCTGTTTTGTTTTCCTTAAAAACATCCGTTTCTCGTGACTCACCGTGTGTGTGTGTGTGTGTGTGTGTGTGTGTGTGTGTGTGTGTGTGTGTGTGTGTATACACGCGCATGCACATGTACACACGCTTACACACATTCTTGCACATGCACATATACACTCAGTTCCAAGAATTCATAATCAGCAATGATTAGGAATACAATCATTTCTAAGATGATTATGAAATTATAAAAAATATTTTTTTTAATTTATACTTATTAATTACAATGTGTTAGGTTATTTAAAAAAATATCATAAAAAGAAATCAAGCAGAAAAACATCACCCTTTGCATATTTTTTACCAGTATGTATGCATGTGTATATCAAAATATATCAATATATATATATAGAGAGAGAGATGTGTGTGTATGTTAAATTATTACAGGTAAGAAAAAAAGACGTGTACATGAATTGATAATACTTCTACCAATAGTTATGACAACAGTAATAATAAAATAATGAGAAAAATAAAATACATTAGAGCTTAAACTAATATATATATATATATATGTGTGTGTGTGTGTAATTAGTTTAATTTAATTCATTAGATTGTCATGTTGTTTTTCTTTATTCTTTTTTGAAGGAAGTGCGTATTTCTGTTAACAAATGCTATCCCAGTGGAGACTGCAGCACTTGTATAGACAACAATAAAACCTGTTCCAGCGAGGGGCAATTACAATACGAGTAAGTACGGTCAATGCTTCAAAAATTCAATTTCAAAATATTCCTGCAATGATGACCAAAGTAGAAGAACTTATGTAGAACTAACTTTTTTGTGGCCTAAACTTATGGATATTATGTAGTGTTTAGAACTTATGGATATTATGTAGTGTTTAGAAATTATGGATGTTATGTAGTGTTTAGAGCTGATAATGTATAATCATGATCATAGATGACGTTAAGTTAAAAACTTGAAAGATACTTACATTCATCAACCCTTATCCTCAAATGGCCTTTGAGCCTTGATAAGTGGTGACTCACAAGCAAAAATAAAAAAAAGTTTGAAAGTGAATGTTACCAAGATCAAAGTGATGATCAGTGTTTTGGAAAAATTCCCAAAACGATCACAGTTTTCAAATTGTGGAAAGGGAGTCGGGTATTATTCAAATTTTTGTGGCACTTGTAAACATTGGGTGCATACGAAATGCAGTGAAATGTTTGGTCGGTTGAAAAAGGAAAAGCAATTTGTATGTAAGAAGTGGAAGACGATGGAGATGGATGAGAACTCGGACCTGGAGAAAATATATCTGGATGATGAAGCTATTGAGGTTATCGAGAAATCCTGTTACATTGGTAATAGAATTGGAACACGGGGTGGAGCAGGTGCACTTGTGTCTGTAAGAATTAGGAGTGTCGACCAAGGGAAGAGTCTATCGGGCATACCTATGCAGAGTTGTGTTATTGAAGTGAAACCGATCCAGTTAGGATTGAGGACATGCGTTGCAAGAAGACAAATGAGAATAATACAATGAATGACTAATGTGAGTCTTAAAGACAGAATATTAAAGTTGGATGGTATAAAGAGATGTCTGCAGAAGAGTAAACTTCGATGGTATAGCAATGGAAAAATAGCTGAAATTTCTTAAGTTATTTTATGTAGAGCAGTTGAGGTAGTAGGTTCAGTTCACAGGGGAAGGCCTAGGAAAAAATGGAAGAAGTGATAAAATAGACTTGAAAGAAAGCGGGATGAATAAAAAAAAAATGGCGAAAGATAGATTTGTTTGGAAGTCACTTTCTGAAATTTTAATGAAAGCATATATCGTTGAAAAACTCAAGTTCAAAACAAAAAAATTTTGAACATTACATTTTATATTTTTCTAACGGTTTAATTTTAAGAATTCAAATTTAATTAAATTTAATTAAAAAATTCTTGGTTTATTTTTATTTTTCTTTATTTCTAATGGGGTTTACAGTGGTCATTTGTATTATCGGATTAGGGATACAAGGGAGGTTAATTTATGTTGAAAATATTGTATGTCTTAGTTTTGAATGATTCAAATTTAATTAAATTTGATAAAGTAAGAGAATTTTATTTTGATTTCTTTATTTTTGAAGGAGTTTACGCCTTTACGGTGGTCATTTGTACCTCGGTGGAATTCCCAACATTGAGGTCATTCAAGCGAATCAAGTTCGATCTCATGACTTCATCGGCTGCATGCGGAGTTTCATAGTGAATGGAGTGGATATGATTCGACTTCAGCCATTGGCTTCACGCACAGTCAGTCAAAAATGTGTCCGTAAAAATGACAAAGGTCCGTGTAGCAGCAACCCATGCCAGAATGGTGGCACATGTCAAGATAAATGGAGCACTTTCCACTGCATCTGTCCAGATAATTTTATGGGAGTCCAATGTGAAAAAAGTAAGTGATTAGTCTTTTATGTTCGGTTTAACGTGTGTTTTATAACTTTATTTAATATAAATATATATATATATCATTTAGTTCATCATTTAATAATCCACTGGAAATGACTTATATACCATACATTACGACCATGTAATCCCTACAGCCACCTACCTTGAAAATGCTGCTGTGAAACCTGACATAGTTATATGGAATAAGTCAGAGAGAGTTGAAACCTTGATTGAAGTGAGTGTTCCTAATGATGGCGGTCTGAACAGAGCTGAAAGAGAGAAACAGACCAAATACCAAGGTCTCATATATGATATGAAAAGAAACTGGAATCTAAAGGGGATATCAATCATACCAGTTATCATAGGTGCCACAGGACTTATGAAGAAGAACCTGAAGTCCTACCTAACTAATATTCCTGGTGAACCAAGTGCAAAAGAGATTCAGACAATTGCACTTAAGGGAACAGCAAGGATACTAAAAAGAGCTCTCGGTTGGTTTCAATAAAAAAGCGGGGCAATGTTGGCAGCTGGTTTGGCTGCCCCATACCCAGCATTACAATCTTCAAAGGAAGAAAAATTATAATTTACATCATTTAATATAAGCTTTATTTAATATAAATATACATATAATATATATTTTATACCAAGATGTTTTATAACGTTATGTTCGGTTTAACGTGTGTTTTATATGCATGGCCAATACCAGGTTGTGATCATTTAGGAATGCTATGTGGTGTGTGTACTATGCTGATACACAAGAATTTCCAGGTTTGTATCTGGGAACACGTAAAAAAACACGGAGATGTACCGTTAGCCTTTGTTAAGACAAGCATCTAGGAGAAGGAATACTCTCATGTAAAATCCGTCTACTGTCTGCTCTGTCTTGTGGCAGTCATTGCACTGACTAAGGTTAGCAATCAAAAAGTGAGGCAGGTTCTACACAAAAGTCTTCACCATTATAAACATATAATCTGTGTGGATTTCCGAACAACTTAGATGTTGTGGCGGGCATCATACATCAAAATCGGCTGAAGTATCCACCATATATATAGTCATCCACATACGGTACTGTTTTGCTGTATCACAGCTCATCACTGTGGTTAGACTAGCAACTATCTCAAACCTGGATTGAAACTCGACCGCCTAGGTGACAGTCAGCACTTCTTACCATTCTTCTATTTGGCTGCTGCTAAGAAGGTTATGCGAAATTACAATGTTTAAACATTGTCCAAACGTCTAAGCTCTATTTGTTAACGTAAAAAGCATTGCTTTTTATGCTAGCGGCAGTTCATTTTTCTCCCTAATATGCTCTTTTATAGTTACTTATATATATATATATATATATATATATATATATATAAGAAAATTCGATGAAAGTAAATATTAAATAAATTGCAATATTTATTAATCTATCAAACATTCAAACAAGCTATTATAACAAAGAAAATTGATTATTAGTTTTATTTAAAAAGGTTTATATATATATATATATATATATATATATATATATATATATATACACAGTGATGATCATATTTATTGGCACGGTAAAATAAAAGTTAAATTTTGTCTAATAAATTCTAAAAAAGGGATTAAATTAAAGAAAATAAGAAAGTATATTATGTATTTTTAACTGGCCTTTCCGATGCAGCAATCGGAGTTTAGAAAAAATAAATAACAAAGGAACAACAAACATAATTGCAAAAAACCCTTGTTCAAAATTATTGGCACGATTTATTTAATAATCAATTGTATAGCCTTTGGCCTTGATTACCTTCCTCAGTCGCTTTTCATAGTTTACAATCAAGTTGTTGTACTCTTCAGTAGTAATTTTAGCCCACTCTTCCTGACAATAATCCTCCAATTGAATAAGATTCTTAGGCTTCCTTTGCATTACCCTCAATTTTAATGTTCTCCATAAATTTTCAATTGGATTAAGGTCTGGGCTTTGTGATGGCCACTCCAAAACATTAATATGATTGTCCTCAAGCCATTTCTTAGTCAGTTTAGCCGAATGCTTTGGGTCATTATCTTGCATGAACCACCAACGACGACCAAGTGAGAGCTCTTTAGCAGAGTCTTTCAGGTTTTCATCCAATATTTTAACATAATCTTCCTTTTTCATGCTACCTGTGACCTTAACAAGTCGCCCTGGTCCAGAGGCAGCAAAGGATCCCCAAAACATCAAACTGCCTCCACCGTGCTTCACTGTGGGTATGGTGTTCTTAGGCAGGAAAGCTTCGCCAGATTTTCTGTAAATATAAGACACTTTATTATGGCCAAATAACTCTGTTTTCGTTTCGTCAGTCCATAGAACACGTTTCCAGAATTCAACATCTTTATCAATAGGACGTTTTGCAAAGGCTAGCCTTGCTTTCAGGTGCATAGGCTTCAATAAGGGAGTCTTTCTCGGACGACATGCTTTTAAACCAGCTCTCTTCAAAACTCTACCAACTGTATGTCGAGATACATTCACTCCAGAGGTGCTCTGTTCATCAACAATCTCCCCAACAGAGATCCTTGGGTTTTGTTTTACTTGTCGAACAATTTTCCGTTCATCTCTTGGGGAAAGAATCCTTTTTCTCCCTCTACCCTCTAAACTCATAACGTGGCCTTGCGATTTGAACTTGTTTATTATGGCTCTAACAGTGGATTTGGGAAGGTTTAGCTTCTTTGAAATCTTATCATAGCCCTCCCCATTGGTATGGCATGCTACAACAAGCTTCCTGACGTCTTCGCTGTGTTCCTTAGTTTTAACCATGGCGATTGAAAATTATAATTTAGTCACTTATAATAGTTTAAATAAATCGCTATCTAAAAATTATCTGAAAACAATTATTCACTGAATTAGCGTTAAACAAGCATAATATGGCTATAAAAAAGTTCAGAAAGCACGTAAACCGGAAATTGATTGATATTATACTGATACTAAAAGAAAAACAAAGCCGTGCCAATAATTTTGAACAAGGGTTTTTTGCAATTATGTTTGTTGTTCCTTTGTTATTTATTTTTTCTAAAATCCGATTGCTGCATCGGAAAGGCCAGTTAAAAATACATAATATACTTTGTTATTTTCTTTAATTTAATCCCTTTTTTAGAATTTATTAGACAAAATTTAACTTTTATTTTACCGTGCCAATAAATATGATCATCACTGTATATATATATATATATATATATATATATATATATATATATAGTTTCAAATTCATGCTAATCAATGATATCTTTCTTTTTTTTTTACGAATGTTAATCCTTTGATGAAAATCTATGAATTAAGGATTTCCCTTGTTTGAATTTTTCATAATTAAATATTGCGATTTATTCAATTCATATTTTCATAAGCGTCTTATCCATTACAGCACAGTTACAGTGAGTGAAATCTAAATGCTTATAGAAAACATTTCCAGTAGCCGCGGATGCTCTATTCTTTAATGGAGAGCTAGGCATATTCATATGTATCAAATTAATTGGCCGACATAAGAGCGATAACCATTTTATCTAAACAAGTAGGTTACCTCCCTTAAAATAAATTATCTCCCCTGAAAATCTTTTGTATTTAAAGAAAATGTTTTATTATATCGTAATAAACATGTTTACTTTTTAGATTTTGATTTGCTTTTAGTAATTACTAGCAGGCTGCACGGCATTGCCTGGTCGTAAAATACGCTTAAATATGATACTTTGATTAATGCAGAGTTCTTATTTATTATTATATTATATTGGACCCAATATATAGTGATGATTTAAAAAGTAAAAAAAAAAAATATGATCCGTCCGTGCGCGTGCGCCGCGCCAGTGCCACCACAGAGAATCGAAACCAAAACGTTTAGCTTAAAATTTAGTTTTTCCTTTGACATTAATGCCTGAGCTATGAAGACGTGTTTGCTGCAAGGTTAAAAATTATAACATGAACCAATAGCTATTACGTTGCGCATGCATATTTGTAACGCCGTCGTTCGATCTTCATTCGGCAAATTCCATTTTTTTAAATTTTCAAACTTTTGCACTAATTTTCCCCGGCTAAAACCCAATTATTAAGTTGCACATGGGTTCAAATACCCTATATATTTAGTTTCATGTCTGTAGACAAAAAAACTGATAGGAGTTTAGTAGGCAATTAAAAAATATATATATAGAGAGAGAGAGAGAGAGAGAGGTTTGTGTTTACTATAACATTTTATGCAAGTATAAATCATGTAGAATATCTGCCTGAATACAATTACACGTAATAGTTAACTAAAGATGATCATCCCATGAGAAAACCGAAAAAAAACTAATAGGTAATTAAAATGAATAATTAAATCTTTTGTAGATGAACGCAATTCCATATATATAATGAAGTTGTATTTTTTTTTTTTTTTTTTTTTTTTTTTAATATGAATATCAACACACACACACACACACGCACGCACAAATTATAGGAGTATAGATTTTTCGTATTTTTTATATTTTTCTTTTCGTTCTTTGTTCACAATTTTATATTTCTTTTCGTGATTATCGCTTTTTTCTTCTTTTCCCCTATCTCCCTCTCCTTCGTTTCACAATCTCTATCCCTCTTTCTTCATTTCTCTTTTTTTTTCTTTCTCTCTCCATCTTTCTTTTTTTTTTCTTTATACCCCCCCTCTCTTCTCTCTTTCATATTTCTCACCTTTTTCTTTTCTTTTTCTCTGTGATTTCGTTTTTCCGGTCTTTATCTTTTTCGTTTTACTCTTGTTCAATGAGTTTTTTAATTTTTTTTTTTTTTTTTTTTTTTTTTAGAATGGAAACCGTTCTCCTTTGTTGGGGGAGCTCGTTTAGAATTTACCAGACGTGAAACTTATCATCGGAATAATGTCCTCGGAGAAAAGTCTGGAAGTCGTCAGAAGAGAAGTTTTCAAAATAGTCAAAATTCTGTAAGCATCCGATTCCGAACCCAAAAAGATTCTGGTCTTTTGTGGTATGCATCCAGCGAAAATAAATTCAGTATGCTAGTGGTAAGTTTTTAATTCGTAAAAAAAACAACAAAAAAAAAACAGGGATTTCTTATTCTTCACTTTTTTTCTTTTTTCTTTTTTTCATTTCGTCTCCTTCATTATGCTTCATTTCTTTTTTTCGTTCTTTCTTTCGTTCGTTCTCCTTTTTTTCTTTCATTCTTGTTTATTGTTTCGTTCTTTCTTCCTCTTTCATTTTGTTTGTCTTCGTTTTTCCTTTCTCTTCCTTCATTCTTCATCTCCTTTCTTTCTCCTTCCTTGCTTCTTTCCCGATTTTTTATCCTCCTTCCATCTCTTTCATTCTAATTCTCTTTGCTTCTCCCTTTCTTTCTTTTTCCTTGCTATTTTTCCTTTTCTCTTTTTCTTTTTACTCTCTTTCTTTGTCTTCTCTTGTCTCCTTATTTTCATTCTGCTCTTTTATTCTTCATCTGCTTTTTTTTCTTTTTTTTTCGCTAATTTTCTCTTCCTTCTCCGTTTTTCCTTTCCTTTCCTTTTTCCCTTAATCTTTTTCTTCTCCTTTTTGATGTTGTAATGCAAACGTTTTTGGTGTTTTGTTTCTTTTATTGGCTGCTAGCAGATGAAGGGCCGCTGATTCTTCTGATCTAACGGAAGCCACAATTATGATTGACAGTAAAAACGGAAGTGGAATGCGATTTATTTAGGCCAACTCCGCCAAGAGGGTGGAGGGTGCCATGCCTTCCCACGTTTAAGCTTACATGTTTTGCTTAAAAAAAATAACAGATTATACCTTGTCAACTAAAAGGAATAAAAAATATATTTCTGTTTTCAAAATAATAAACTCTGACTGGAGTTGATGTTTTCTGACAGGGCTTTTGTAACATTTTTGCTAACAGCCTGAAGGAGTCTATAAATATGTCTCTATCCTACCAGCTATGAATTAAATATTAGAGTAGACTGGACTATGAAACGTTGCTAAGGTGTAGAATGAAAAGTGGTATCAGTTTAATATAGTGCATATGAGCACGTGGGAAAATAGCAGCAGCAGCGAAGGATGGCTGGCTTGCGAAGAGATTAGCAGCAGCAGTAGCCGAAAAAAAGTGCATATGCAACTTAGGAGGTGTGCGCGAGAAGATAAAGGAAAAAAGAAAACAAATGCACCATGTGGTCAGAGAAGCAAAAGGCACGTCAAAGAAAATGGACGTGTAAAGTCAAAACGAGAAATGGCTGCCTACGGCCCGCATGTGGTCAGAGAAAAAAAGTCTAACCCGGGGGAGATCGACACTGGTGAGAAGCTTTTAAGTGGTGTCGAGACGGGAGAGCAACGGTATTTTAACTTTTGTTAAAAAAGAAAAATACTGACCCGGATTTTTATTTCTTTCTTTCTTTCTTTCCTTTGCTTTTTTTTTTTTGTAACTGTAATGTTAATGAAAGAATGAAAAAGTTGATCCATACAAAAATCATTTAAATTTTATTAACCATACAACGGATTTAGAGAAATTAAATCAATGGTAAGGGACAGTTTCATGTAAAGTCTCTGAAAAGAAATAGAATGCCTTAATATTTACTTGCCTCCCCATGAGGGAAGAGTTAGACACAAGGTCGGTTTATAATGTGGGGAAAACCGTCTCCCCAGAAAATAGCACTTTGGACTGAAAAAAAAATTGCCTTAGTCAAGAAGGATTTCTCTTTTAGTGCAGAAGACAAAAAAGATCAAATGCAGAATCATGTCGGGTATTAATGAATGTATTTTTTATGTTTTGTATAAATTAAACCAAATCCTTGTCTCTGAATATTCCTATATTTTCTGTATGACAGTTGGTCATCTTTTTTATTTTTCCCCCTTTTTATTCAGATTAAAGGACAACAACCAGTATTTGTCGCAGGGAAGAAATCAGATCGGCAAGAAACTACTATAACGTTGCCGCTCAATGTCTCTAATGGATTTTGGTACACATTGGAAGTCTTATTTGAAGGTAATACAATTTCTATAGATTAATAATAATAGTAATTAATAAATATCCATCAGAATAATAGTAATTAATAATAAATACCTATCATAATAATGGTAAATAACTATTCTTTAATTAACCATATTAAAATAATCCATGAGTAAAACTTTTGTTTGCCAGAAAATACTTTCTTCAACCTGTCATTAAATAAATTGAACTGCAATCTTTCTTCAACCTGTCATTAAATAAATTGAACTGCAATCTTTCTTCAACCTGTCATTAAATAAATTGAACTGCAATCTTTCTTCAACCTGTCATTAAATAAATTGAACTGCAATCTTTCTTCAACCTGTCATTAAATAAATTGAACTGCAATCTTTCTTCAACCTGTCATTAAATAAATTGAACTGCAATCTTTCTTCAACCTGTCATTAAATAAATTGAACTGCAATCTTTCTTCAACCTGTCATTAAATAAATTGAACTGCAATCTTTCTTCAACCTGTCATTAAATAAATTGAACTGCAATCTTTCTTCAACCTGTCATTAAATAAATTGAACTGCAATCTTTCTTCAACCTGTCATTAAATAAATTGAACTGCAATCTTTCTTCAACCTGTCATTAAATAAATTGAACTGCAATCTTTCTTCAACCTGTCATTAAATAAATTGAACTGCAATCTTTCTTCAACCTGTCATTAAATAAATTGAACTGCAATCTTTCTTCAACCTGTCATTAAATAAATTGAACTGCAATCTTTCTTCAACCTGTCATTAAATAAATTGAACTGCAATCTTTCTTCAACCTGTCATTAAATAAATTGAACTGCAATCTTTCTCATTGTTCTCTATTATCTAAATAGAGATTTTGTTCATGTCAGTCACATTTTTTTTAAACGTTGCCGTGAGATTTTTTTTACATGGAATTGCCAAGGCTGCTGTGAAGACGGCCAGCTCTCTCTACTTGGGCTGCTACAAGTTTCTCATTCCTAGACAAGGTTCAAAAGAGTCACTAACGTAACAGGTCTACACGAGCAGCCAAGCTTTAACCTCTGTCTCATCAACGAAATATTGCATCCCTGTGTTTATTTTACAAATATTTTAATGGAAGATGCTCCAACGAACTCTAAGCCCTTGTACTCTCTTTACATAAATACTCCCGACTAACATTTAACTCTTATTTGCTCTTTACATAAATACTCCCGACTAACATTTAACTCTTATTTGCTCTTTACATAAATACTCCCGACTAACATTTAACTCTTATTTGCTCTTTACATAAATACTCCCGACTAACATTTAACTCTTATTTGCTCTTTACATAAATACTCTCGACTAACCCGACAAACAGCAAAATCCCTCCCTACACTATAGAAATCCCTAGATCCAGACAACTTCTACTTTGATATTTTTTTTTCTCAAACTGCTAGACTTTGGGAATTCCCTCCAGAGTCCTTGCTTCTCTGACTGTACTTACATGCAAAAATTCAAGTATAATGTAAACACGCATCTTGTTGCTCAACTCCCCATATATCCCTACAAATTATGTTTCAAATAGTATCCTCTTACATCCAAGTGGCGCTTTGCCTTGTTAGAGTGAAAAGGCATTTTTTTTTTTAATTTGTCTTATTTCAAAATATTAGAGATTGTAACTACTTTTAGTAATGTAAACAGATACCTTGCTGCTCAACTCCCTACAATCTCCTGCTTGACATGATCTTAAATAGTATTCCCTTACGTCTAAGTGTCAACATGCTTTGTTTGGGGTGAAAAAGGCTAGGAGTTATAATAAATAGATGTGTAGTCTATCTGTTAGTCACATTTTTTTAACATAATAAATACAATATAGAATTTGTCTCATTTCGAAATATTAAATATCTTTTCTATGTATCAAGTAATCGAACATCTCAGCAAAAATAATCTTCTTAGTTACACACAATATGGTTTCCGTTTTGCTAGATCTACAGCAGATGTGCTTACAGTTATATCTCATAGGATTAGCGAATCTCTCAACGGACGCAACCTTTCTAGGGCAATTGCTTTTGACATATAAAAGGCCTTTGATAGAGTATGGCATAAAGGTTTACTTCACAAGATCTCTAGCTATGGTATAGCTGGAAATGTCTTAATTATTAAATCATTTCTTTCTGATAGGTTCATAAGAGTAGTAGTTGATGGGCAAAAATCAGAAGCTCACAGTATTAATGCTGGAGTCCCTCAAGGGTTCATCCTGGGCCCAACTCTTTTCCTGATCTACATTAATGATCTTCCAAATCACATCCTTACATCATCTGTAGGCATTTATGCTGATGATACTACTATCTATGGCAGCACATATAAGACTGTAAACGACCAAGTTCTCTCCGATTCTCTCTCCTCTGATCTTGAGCATGTGGTAGAATGGAGAAAGGAGTGGCTGGTTATTTTTAATGCGTCTAAAACCAAGGTTCTATCTTTACATCATCAACGTTCTGATCCCCATATGGCATCAATTAAATAAATAGCTCTCCTCTTGGAGAGGCGTCATGTTTTGACCAGCTTCTGGGCTTGACCTTTACTCCTAATCTTAAATGGAACATGTATATCAAGGGCGCTGAAAAAATGGTGGGATCCTTCTAGCGATTCAGTAGATATCTTACTGCTGATACAATTCTCTATCTATATAAGAGCCAGGTACGTCCAAGGATGGAGTACTGTTGCCACATCTGGGCAGGAGCTGCTAGAAAGGACTTGTCCTGCCTTGATAGAGTTCAAAATAGACTTCGTAGCCTCGTAGATGTCGTTTTCTTTTCCCTGCAACCTCTATCTCACAGAAGAGATGTTGCGAGTTTGTCTCTGCTTTATCGTTATTTTCATGGCAAGTGCTCGACTGAGCTTCAATCTATGGTCCCCCCTCGCCAAACTTTCACAAGAAACACTTGTCTAGCTGAAAACACTATCAATAATTCCCCTCACTCTTTATCTGTGCCTAAACCTAAACGTAGATTCCATGAACAAAGCTTCTTTCTTAGAACTGCACGCCTGTGGAACTCTCTTCCGTTTTCCTGCTTTCCAGCTGACTACAATATGGTTGTCTTCAAGTCCAACGTAAACAAGTTCTTGATGAGCTGTTCCACTTAACAAATTTACCGAATTTCCATTACTAACGATTACTATATTGTCCAATTGATTACTGTACACTCTTAACCCTTATCCTCGAGTGGTCTCTGGGTCTTGATAAGTGGTTATGCCTATATAAAAAAATGTCTTAAACTTAATTTTCTTTCTCTCTTTAGGTGACAGTGTTACAATTGAAGGAAACAATGCCAAAAGACAAGAGTCCATTACAGATCCTTTATTTTTATCAGATCCAAATGTTGAAATTTTATTCTTGGCCAATACAAAATTCTCTCTGTCTATAGATGGAGAAAACATTCCAGGTGAGTTTTCTTTTCAACCATTCGGGAAGTCTATTAAAAAAAAAAAAAAAAAAAAAAAAAAAGTATGGCATTAAAGTTGATGCTGTTCAATAAACTGCTTTCTTGACAAATGTTGGTATATTAAGAAAAATATTAATGTCGAAATAAATTTGAAAATCGCGAGTATCCAAAATGAAAAAAGTTTTGAAATCAATTAGGGTTTTAGGAACCTTCACATATGGGTACAACAAAAGGATAAGCTTTCGGTCGACGCCAGTTGACCTTAACCTTCGCACACTCTAGTGGCATCTGTAAAAAACAAACAGTTGTTTTGATGATTTTTTGCTAGCAAGATTTATATTTTAATTAAAGGTGCAGTATTTTTTTTTTTTTTTTATAAAGTTTTAATAAAACTAGTCAAACAAAACTTTGTAATAAACAAACGAGGGATAATTATTTTACATTTTAATATTTATATTTTTTGGTAGGCATTTTCATTCTTAAATAAAAAAAAAATTACGATTTTTGGTTTGGTGACGTACAAGATGTATAATATAAGAAAGTTTATTTTAAGAAAACGTGATACGGGGAATAACTTTTTTTTTTATAATTATTGTAGAGTGAAAACATTTGGGGAACAATATTTTCTATACATTAAAAAACAACGTTAGCACTGAGAATTTAAGATGCTGATTTTTTTGTCTTTCTAGACCGAGGCAATTTTTATTTTTAAACAAAACTTTCTTCAATTTATGCGTTTTTCATCAACATTTTTTTGCTTAATTTAATTACAAAATATTTTACGAACTTGAATAAAAATCAGTTATCGTTTGCTTTTTTAACTCCTAAAAAATAATTAAAAATAGTTACTTCTACTCATGTTTAGTTTGTATGAATCGCACAACTTTTATGTATTGCATGATTATTGTTAACTAATTAAGAGAGGGCCAAGCTAAATTAATATTATTTATTATTTTACCTTTTTATAACAATAACGGCGCTACCAGGTATTGCCTGCTGTAAAAGTGTAGCATAACTTTGATTCCTCTCTTTCCCACCTCCTCATTCCCCTTCTTTCTTTGTAGCTCATCCCATTCCCCCCCTCTCTCTCTCTCTCAGGACATACACGCACAACTTTAGTTAGCATAAGGGAAATAACACTATGGAAAAATATCAGTTACTTCTATTAAGTTAGTGGCTGAAAAACAGACTATATGATAACAATAAAAATATGTGTACATTTTGATAACATTAAATGATATAAATGGCTATTTGACCTCCAAATAATAGTTTTATTTCATTTTAGATATTATGCATCTGGTACTATACCAATTTAAAAAAAAAAAAAACTTTGTTGATGTTTGTTGCATATTTGTCAAGTTTTATCTGGATATACAGGCACATTTGCCATTTATACACCAGATTTACTCCAACAATTGTAGGTTTTAAGATTCTTAATGACTGTAGATGGCTTGATAGCAAAACCAATCATCACTATTTGTTTCACGCAATAACATTTTTTTTTTTCTTTCAGGGTTTGATGGTTGCCTGGAAAACTTTAAACTTGATGGCAATAAATTACCGTTTGGTGGTTTTACTGAGCGATTCGATGTGAAGGTCGTTGGAAACGCCAGTTCTTCATGTCCCAGCGTCTGTGCAACCAACCCTTGTTCAGGTGATATGATTTGTGAAGAGCTGACTAATGGTTACCGCTGCGTGCCAAGCAGCGCCCTAACATCGAGCTCCAAACTCATCATCATGATTGTCGTCCCTTTGCTTATCATCCTCATTGTTGTGCTGGTCATCGTCTGGATCCTCATCTGGAGGCATCGGAAAAACAAATGGGGAAAGAAGAAAAGTGTGCTGGGATCCCTCTGCAAACAGACTCGGAATAATGGTACGATGAAAAATGGAAGCCATGGAGTAGTCGGACCCAACTATAGTGAGGCTGAATATGAGGACTGCCATGCCCTCCCTGATGAGATAATAATTCGGAACCACATTTTAGGCGAACTTGCTCAAAAAGCACATGAAAACAGTTGTATGCCTAAACCTGATATTATCGAATCTGAGAGTCACCCTGTCATACCTTTGGAGATGGAAGATGGTACTGTGATCATTGAAAATGGAGACCACTCTCAAGGTAACCATATGAATGAAAACGTACCAGAACACTACGATCTGGAGAATGCAAGCAGTATAGCACCTTCAGACATTGACATTGTAACCCACTACAAGGGCTTCAGGGATGGAAAAGTTAATAAATACAAACCTGGATCTAATATTCCACCCCACCGCCAGCGAAACAGTCCATACATGATGAACCAGGATCATTGTTCTTCTCCGTGGTCATCAAACAGCCCTGCATCCAACATGCTGAATTATAATGGGCCATTATCGGTGCCTGCACGTAGCAGTCCGATGCATCTAAGTAACTTGGCTCGCAACAGTCCAGCTCCCCCAGGCGCACCACCTGCACCAATGACTCTCGCAACACGACAGAGTCCCGGCCTCATGGTACAAAACTCAAACACTCACTGGGGTCAGCACTCTGCATCAGCCGAGAACTGCACGGGCAAGCCAGGCAAGTCTAAAACAAAGGCTCCTAAGCCACAGCCGGCACCAAGAGGAAGTGCTGCAGCCAATCTCAAAGGGCTGACAGTCGATGAAGTAAACCGATTGAATGCGCGTCCTGTCTCCACAAATCCGGAGAGCATGTTGGATGTTGTGACGTCCAGTGAAGATAACCCGCATTTGCGGGGTCGACTCAACAAGCCGAATACATGCAGCATTCTCGATGCTCAAGACACAAGCTCAAACGAAAGCGCCAACGACTCGTTCACGTGCTCTGAATATGAGTATGACAACGAGCGAGCACGTAGTGATTTTGAGCCAGGAGCCATGATCTATTCAAAGTTAACAGAAGTAGAAAATGAAAATGATGACGAGGAAAGCCCTGTTGATAACCGAACATTTGAGTATGATGGGTTGGACTCTGCAGGTGAGTCCTACAGCACACTAGTGTCCTCCGATGAGGATAAGTCGAAGAACCGCGGCACAGTCGGCTCGTTCGACCTGGACTATTTGCTTACTTGGGGGCCAAATTTTGAAAAACTAGTCGGTGTATTTAAAGACATTGCTTTATTGCCAGACAGTGAATATAGTCCAAAGACGCAAGAGGAGGTCGTAACAAATGTTACGGCAAAGTCTGATGAAGAGTATGTATGAAGTCGAAACAGCATGTAGAATTTATTAATTGTATAAAAGAAAAGACAATTTGTTTTCTTTGACAAACCTCATCCCACAAAACTTAAGCTTAATTGTCTTCAATGGACAAAGAAAAGTGGAGGGATCTTTTTCTTTTTTTTTCCTAAAGAGGCGTGCAATGTGTCGGTTTAATGACGTGATAAAATTCTTCCGTTTATTTAAGAAAAAACAAAAAAACTGAACCAACACGACTTTACCTTTTTTTTTTACAAACAATGGTTAACCTAAATATAAATGTTTGTTTCTTCCATTTTTTTAAATCATAAAAAAAGATCGTCAACAAAAACAAAAATGTTCATTCTGGCGTAGACTCGAGTCGGTTATTTTATTTATTTTCATGGCATAAGTTGTTACAATTTTTTTTTTTTTTTTTTTTCAAAACATTGATTTCTCTTGCCTCAGCAGTATTGAAAAAACTAGTATTAATCACCGTTAGATCACATGACATTTAATTTTATTTTTAAAACATAAATAATTCATTTTAATTCTTAGTAAATTCGAAAATTATTTCATTAAAAAAATCATTTTTACATTTTACACATTTTAAAAAAATACAAAGAAATATTTTAAATTAGTAAAATTTTAAAAATATGCGTTGAAAAGTTAGTTTGATAAAGTCCAAGGGAAATAATCCAATTTAGATATTTCTAAAGTGGGATTATCTCCCTTAGATATTTAAAAAAAATTTCGTTTACAACGTTCAATTGAATAAATTTTCTTCATGAAATTGCATCAAACATTAATTGTAATTCAACATTGAAGAATCTTAGTTTTATATTTTCGGACTATTAATTATTTTTATTCTTTGATACAACAAGGGCGCGTTCAAAAATGTTTTTCCTTCAGTTTAGGGAGTACAAATGAAACATTTTACTTTTTTTATTTGGGAATCACCACTTATCAAGGCCCGAAGCTCACTCGAGGATAAAGGTTAATGAATTTTGATTGTAAAGTTTGATTCCAGCTTAAATTACTTAAATCGACGGTTTAAACATTTTTTAAATATAGAAATTATGAATTGTTTCATGTGTGATCCTAAAATTAAAGAAAATTTAGTTTCTCAGCGTTCTTCTTGTATCAAAGAATTCCTCCTATATTTTTCAGACTAATTTTCATTAATATTTTTATTTTATTTTTTTAAACATTTTAACACCAATTCCTCCCTTTTCATAAATTTAAAAAAACAAAGCCGAGGAAGTTTATTAGCTAAGAAAATTGATTTTAAAAAAATTGCAGTCCGAAAAATCCATGACTATTATATTTTTATTTTTACTGACAATCTTTTTTACCACTTTTATTTTTTATCATTGATTTTAACGTTTTAAAGAACTAATTTTTGCCAATCTATTTTATGTTAAATTTAAGAATTAAAGTTTGAAAATGTTTTTCTTTGTTGGAAAAAATATTGAAGTAAAATTGGTTTAAAATTTACCCCCAAAATAATTTTTTCAAATATAAAATAAAGAAATAATTTCTCATCTGCTGAATTTCTTTACGATTATACGACGAGGGGAAGGGGGGGGTATAAACAGTGATTCGACCAACCCACCTCATGAAAATAAAATGTTGGAAATATGTGTTCATAAATTCCAAAATTAAAAAAGAAAAATAACCCAAAATATATCTTCCATAAATTATGTAAACCATCCCTTTTTACTATTACACTCTCTTGCCATTTGTTTGGTAAGAGAAAGGAATGTACCCCACCTCCATATATACATACGAGTTCTTTTGTTTTGCCAGCCTTACAACTTCAAATTGAATTGACCACTGTATTAGATTTAAAAAAAACAATAAAGAGGTTATGAAAAGAATTCTTTTTACAAGGATTCGTGTTAGTAGACTCTTCATTGCTAACATGAAGTATAAAATTGACGAACCGAATTCAAATCCAGTCAAATCTATTATGTTCTTTATTGTACATAAAATGACGTTAGGTAAAATAAAACTCCCTCCCCCTAACAGTGGATAAAATAACTTTAATAAATCATTAACCATATCTATACATTGCTATGCCATACAATGGGTTAACAATGTTATTATCCCATAAAACGAGCCAAAATGTATGGCTATCACATAAAACGGGCCAACAATACTATAAAATAGACAAACAAAAATGTTGCTATGTTATAAAACGAGCAGAAGAAAAATGTTATCCCATAAGACGGGCCAACAATGCTATAAAACAGACCAACAATGTTGCTATCCCATAAAACAGTCCAACAAATGTTGCTATGTCAGAAAACAGGCTAACAAAAGCCAATGACTCCAGTTCTTATTTATTCCAAGGTTCTTATTTAATGTGATATGAATAGCAACGCTTCAGAAATACGCAAAATTCAGTTTGTGTCTTGTTAACCTTAAGACAGTCAGCTTTATTGCTGTTGCTTTGTTTTTAACACTAAATGCAGAAAGTATGAGAAAATGTATCAAATAACTGAAACCTTATTCAATGACTATGGCAATTTCAAGCAATTTTCGGCCACTCATGTTTTATATTTTTAATCAAATTATAGTTATATATTTTTAAAATCAAATAACACGACGCCCAGAAAGGTATGTCTTAATATCCCAGCTCTTGTACATTTTGTAACAATACAATATATGCCTAACTAGCTTCACTATTTCCATCTTGGATAATGGGTTAAGAGAACCAAGATTCAAGTACAGTCTCGTAATTTGACTTCAAAAACTAAATCTAACACACGAATAGATTTTGAATATAAAAATTTCTGAATCATGTTTAAAATTGCACTAATGTAGATAATGTTAAAAAACTAAATAAATTGAATTATGAGGATATTTTTGGGATCTATCCGATGAAATATTCAAGTGAATTTCCTTATAAATATAAAATTTACGTTCCCTTAAAACAAAACTACGTTTATAACGTATAGATTCAATAGAGCTATCTTAAAATTGCAAAGGTTTATTAAGCTCAATGTAAATGGATTTACACTTTCAGAGCATATCTAACTTTATTAAACATTTAAAAATCACAAGATTATACATTTAATTAACATTCATATTGTTTAAATTACTGTGTCTTGCACGTGTTTCACTGAATTGCATAACCAAACAAATCATCAGAGACTTTACATTTAAAATGTACAGTTAAAAAAAACGTGTAAGATGCAGTAATATAAACACTGGAAATGTGAATTAAGAGTATATCCCAGTGATTTTAAAATGTTTAATAAAGTGATAATTTTCTCTGCTTTGGCAGATCGAACACCGTCTGATATTTACTTTAATCGTAAAAAAAAAAAAAATTGGGTTTATTTCTCTCGCATTTAAATATGACTGTCACAGTGGTTGAATTGTTAATTATATTGGACTGGAGTTACTTGAGGCCAGGGTTTATTTTGTTCAAACGGCAGTATAGTTATATAAGCCACACTAATGATTGTAAGCGAACCTGAAAAATGTCTATGAATAAAATTATTTATAAAAATAATATATACATTTAAAACGTGTTCACTGTAAAGTTTGAATAACATTGATCTAAAATAATAAACCTGAAATAAGGTAACAAGACACTAAAGAAGGTCACACTTGTTATCGTGCAGTTGTAATATTTATTCTCCTCCCTCCCAGAATTACAAAAACCTTTTTCTTAAACTGTTTTTATTCCATTAGAAAAGCACTTGATATTGTCAAATAGTTTAAAAACAATTTTTAAAATGGACTAAAATATTGAAACACATGCTCTGATATTCCTACACAAGAAAATAAATAAAATAATTACGACGAATCTGAAAAAACAATTTTTTCTTTAACAAAAAAAAAAAAAAAAAAAAAAAAAAAAAAAGCAAAATTAGGAAGTTTTGTGTGGATGAAGCCAGTAAGCCTTTTCCTCCATGACACTTATCAATGTTATTTTTGATTATAGATAAAAACAAAATCAGTTGAGGGGATGGAATATGTTTTGGATTAATCTTGCCCCACCCTATCTCCTTCGGCTGTGTTTTAACCAAAGAAATATTAAATTTAGTTTGATAGTTTGTGCTTAAATCACTTTTTCTAGAGACAGTGGTTTAAAACTGCTTTTACCAGGAAAATTTTTGAAAGTGTCTTCGATTTGGCATGACTTTGAGAATTGGGAAACATTTTTTTTTTTTTTTCTTAAAAAAAAAAAAACATCAAATCAAAATTACACAAAAAATATTAAGGGAGAAACAGTTTGAAAGTTACCATTTTAGTAGATGAGACGATTTACAAAAGCAACCACCAACTTTTCTCTTGTACAGCTGTTTTGTCCAAAAGATCACCTGAACCAGCCACCAAATTGCTTTCTCGTGTTGAACATGAGATGACAATAATTTCTTTTAAGACTCTCACAGCCTTTTCTTCAAGTAGGAAGAAAAAGCTGTTTGTATTTTTGTAATGCTATAAAAAAGAAAAACTAAAAAAAAAAGCAAAAAAGATAATAAAAAATGAAAGAGATAAAAGGGAAGGGAGGGGGGAAAGCGAAAACTGAAAAAAATTGAAAAAAAAAAAAGGATAAATGTAATAAATAAAACTGTTAAAACTCAAACAACAAAAAAAAAATGTTTAAAAAATGGAACTAACCGACAAAGTTGGTTAGACTTTTGTAAAAGCTGCCTTGAAAAAATATATATATACATAAAACAAATTGAAAAATGCTTCATCGTTTATTTTGTTTATATTTGCAATTTTATTATTTTATTCTTGTTTTGAGAATTCAAAAAATATTTTAGACTTTTTGATGAATTGATTGATTTCAGTCACATCCAACTAGGCACTTCTGGGCATGATTAGAGCTAATCGACGCCATCACATTTGATCAGATGTGATTCAGATTCCGAATCACATTGTTTCATTTAAACACCTACACTAGTGAGCATAGCTTCTCAATCCTAACCTTACTTTAAACAACATATCAAGAAAAAACTGCCTCTCTCTGTCTATATCAGTTCATACAGTTGTCTATCAGGTTGACAAGAAAGTTCTTGTGGTTTTTAAGTTTTACATTCAAATGAACATATCTCGGCTCCAATAAAAATGTATTAACCGAAATAAGCACCATCAAAATGAACACACTTTTGCCAATGCAAAGCAAGTGTATTTATGCCAGTAACATAAAAATCTTGCAACTGGGGGCAATGAAGTTGTGTAAAGCGTTTTTGATATCGCTTAGGTTTTTGAAGCCTTTCTCACACAGGAAGGTGTCGAGAGGCTTGAAAAAGTGGTATAGATTTGGAGAGTATGGTGGATGAAGCAGACTTTCGTAGTCAAATTTTTTCAACTTCTGCAGGGTCGATTTAGCAACGTGCGGTCAGGCATTGTCGTGGAGGAGATTTTAGCCTTTTCTGCTGAGTGATGTTGTCAGAGTTTTTGATGCATTTCATCCATTAGTTGACAGTACTTGTCCGCCGTAATGGTTTCGTCTGCATTCAAAAAACTAACGGATGAGACCGATCGCAGACCACCAAATAGTCAGTATGACCACTTTTGGTGCAACTCTGGCTTTAGAAAGTGTTGTGGCGCTTCATTGGGATCTAACCACTGAGCTGAGTGTTGGCAGTTGTCGTAAAGAAACCACTCTTCATTGCAAGTCACAACCCAGTCGAGAAATGGGTCATTCTTGTTGCATAAAAGAAAAGATGACACTTGATAATGGCGTTTCTTAAACCACCATTGTGCTGTGCATTCAGTAATGGTTCCTTGGCCAAAAGCTTCATTGATATTGTGAGCTGTTTCAGCAGCTTTTCAGTCTAGCTTGAATTAAAATAAGAAAATTGTGTAAATTTCCTTTTTTCCCATCAACGTTCTGAAAAGACAAAATTGTTTTAAAACAATCGTAATTTAAACGATTGGAGCGGAAAACGCTCTCTAAATGATATATAAAGTAAAGGTATTATAACAAATATTTATTTGAAATCAAAATTAAAGATTCTGCAAGAACTTTTTTCTCAACCTAATAGAATCAAAATATCGGAATTTAATTGAATTATTTTGAAAAAAAAAATACGTCATCTTGTTAGAAATAAGTATATTTTTTTATATAATATTGCACAGTAAAATAAAATCAAATATTAAAAAGAAAAGAAAAAAGCTGTCTTTGTGCATGTCTAATTTTTTATGAATAATTAGCAGACGTTTATTTTTAGTCAGAAAAATACTTTCAAATATCAAACATAGTGCTTCAGTGAGGTTTCTACATATTACCAACGTGTCGAAAAAGAAGAAAATAAATTTGAGGACAATTATTCTTCGAAAGAATAAAACACTAAGTGTAATTTTATTGTGCTTTTCTTCAGATATACATATATGATTACTAGGATTAATGTACAATATTTTGCTTTGTTTTGTTCTTTTTCTTAAGAATGTTGTTTTAAAAGTAAGTGCTACGGTAATTTTTATTTGAAAATTTTAGTTTGAATTAATTTCTAACAATGCCAAACTTATCATATGAAGTGTTGTTAATTGCTACTAATGTTCACACATTATTTTAACACTCTATGCAAAGATGCAGTACAGTTCCCTCATCCAGAACGGTGTCACTCAGAGCACCGCTCCTGCCTTGACAAAGTGCAAATTCGACTTAAGGATTAAACTGAGAATATTATCTTCCCTCCAACTTTTTTCTCACAGAAGAGACGTTGCTCGTCTTTCTTTACTCTATTACTATTTTCATGGTAAGTGCTCGGCTGAGTTCTAATCTCTAACCCCCCCCCAAAAAAAAATATCTAGTTACATCCACTGAAAATGATTTTTTTCTATTCTTTCTGTATACCTAAAACTAAAGGGAATTTTCTTGAGCAGAGTTTCTTTCCCAAAACTGTCCGTCTGTGAAAAAATGCTTCCAAGTTGACTACAGCAGAATTGTCAACTCAACAAGAATTTTAATAAATTCTTGTTGAGTTAACCCATTTAATAATCAATTTCACCATATCTCCAACCATGGTCAGCAATCATAACGGTGTTTGTCTCAGTCAATCTAACCTTCAGGAATCTGTATAGAATTCTAAATACAATCCTTCATCTAATCCATATATATAGCATGCTCAGTGGATCAAACACTTGATGAAACTCAGTTGTAAAAGTTAAATTCTTGGAGATTGACGGTTCAATCCTCAGTGCAGGAGACCCAAAATAATTGACGGTTCAATCCTCAGTGCAGGAGACCCAAAATAATTGACGGTTCAATCCTCAGTGCAGGAGACCCAAAATAATTGACGGTTTCATCCTCAGTGCAGGAGACCCAAAATAATTGTGAATTACTTAGGATTACTATGCAGTTATGGATGACAAAAACAGGTTAAACAAGATATATCTAAATAAGGTTAGATATTACATAAACGATGAGAACGGTAGTCCGAGACGTTGTACAAATGACTGTCACGATGAGAACGGTAGTCCGAGACGTTATACAAATGACTGTCACGATGAGAACGCTAGTCCGAGACGTTGTACAAATGACTGTCACGATGAGAACGGTAGTCCGAGATGTTGTACAAATGACTGTCATGATGAGAACGGTAGTCCAAGACGTTGTACAAATGACTGTCACGATGAGAACGGTAGTCCGAGACGTTGTACAAATGACTGTCACGATGAGAACGGTTGTCCGAGACGTTGTACAAATGACTATTTGTCTCATCTCGGATGTTATTCTCGGAACCTCTGAGAACAATAGTTTGAATAATCTAAATACTATAAACCTGTTCCTCGGGTGGCCTTCCGGCCTTGATAACTGGTGACTCCCAAGTAAAAAAATAACTTCATGAATGTTTTGCTTTTAATTGATGGATGGCATAACAACCTTTATCGTCTTCCGCGTTTAACCTTTATAAATGCGGAGTCATTGATAAAAAATTGAACATCCCAGCCAAATTTTGTGCTTTCAAATACGCTTTTCACATCTTGTGATTGAAATGCCTCATTGCTTTTAGATCAATTTTTTGATCAATTTAATGAACATCGATTATATGGATGAACAAGGATGTGTATATTCCGAAAAACTCTTTGAATCATTTGAGTTTTTGTGTGTTTCATATAATTGGCTACTTGTCACCAATGCAAAGAACTTTGCTTTTTTTCTTCTGTGTATCTAAAATCAAATAGCACTTCCACGCACAGTTTATTATTTTTATGGAAATTGCTCCAAACAAGACATGAAACCACTTGATGTAAGGAGCTAAAAATGTTACAAACTAACCACTAAATTCTAGACGGATGGATTCCAACTAAAACCCAGCAATTCTGAATTCTTTGTCTGAAACCTTGCTCAAGGGATATGATGACTAAAGAACAAAGGTAAGTTAGCATTACTAGGTTGCCGAAATTAAAACCAGCATTAACCTTTTTTTCTAAGAACACAATATGAGATAATGCTTTCCTGCTGACATGGTCGCCTTCAGTCGAATATCAAAATAATATTTGTCGATCTTTTCTCTTAATAAAATTCTGCTCACTCAACTTGTCATTTCCAATACTCTAATAGCATTGTACATAAAATCATTATTCCAGTAACCTCTATCCTTAAGAGGATTTTGGTCTCGATAATTGTTGACTCACAAAAGAAAAGCTTGTGAAACAACACAATTTTAGACAATATCTACTTCATGATTACATACTATATCATAATTAAATTTTTTTTTCTTTTGACTCATTCACCTCAAAAAAGCATTTTACCACTTGAATGTAAGAAGCTATCACGTGACACCATGCATACAGAGGAACTATGTAAGGAGTTGAGCAATAAGATGTTTGTTCACATTACACTTAAATTTCTGCATGTCAGAACAGTAAGAAGCAGGAAACAGAGGGGGAATTCAAAAGTCTAGCTGTTCAAGGAAAGAAATTCTTAGAATAGAAAACCTTCCGGCATCTATAGTGAAGGAGTGAAATTTTGCTGCTTGCCTGGTTAGTCAGAAGTATTGACATCAAAGGGGTACAAGTGTTCCCGGTTTGTCAGTGCACTTTGATAGAAAATGTTCTGTAAAAAAAAAAAAGGGATGTGACAGAGGTTGGAGCTTGGTTGTTAGTATGGCACCTATTAAATTGGAGACTTTTTTTTTTTTTTTTTTTTTTTTTGACACAGTCTAAGAGGGATGGATTAGTGGTAGATGCACTAGTCCAAGCATGGCAACAATACCTTATGCAAATAGTGGCTTTGTAGAGATACAGGATACTCTCTGGTGTGAGTAGCAGCATGGGAGAGGGATCTCACCTTTGTAGCAACCTTGGCAATATTTCCAATGTATTTGCTTCAATTCATGTTGTCTGTTAATGTTAGGTCGAGGAGTTTGAAGAATGAGCTCTCCAGTAAGGTGTTCTTATTCATAGCAATCGATCATTGAGAAGGTTTCTTGTAATTGTCAAAGAAAAGAAGCTTAGTCTTAGTAGCATTAAATGTTACAGTCAAACCATGGTCCCACATGCAGTGTTATCATGTAGACTTAGACCTCGTTGAAAGACTCCATTGACTCTGCAATGCATACAAATCACTATCATTTATCAAGCTTAGATCTGATGACCTCAGGGGGAAATAAAATTTGAACAGGATAGGGAGATGTGTGCAGAACAGGAAACTTCGATAGTATGGTCACATTGAAAGAATGGATGAGAGTTCTTGGATTAGTAAATGTAAAACAATTGAAGTAGCAGGTTCAACTGGCAGGGAAGGTAAAGGAAAATATGAGAGTAATAAGGATGGGCGTGAAAGGGATATAAATAAAGACCTGGTCAGAGATAGTTTAGTTTGAAAATCAATTTCTAAAAGCTGTCCAACACATGCCAGTATGATTAACTGAATATGAACATTAAACAGTTGCAAACATATCTATGCAAACTCTAAAATGTAATGTTGGTCCTCAAATGTTTAAGAGGGCTTATTTCACAAACAGCATTAGAGTCCTTTCTTTTTCTTTTTTTTTTACTAGGGGGTCGCTGCTTATAAATGTTTGGAAACCACTTGAGGATAAGAGTTAGTGAACAGTAATTGTGGAAATTAGGTAGGATTTGATTATTTAAGAGGACGGCTTAACCAGAACGTGTTTACATTAGACTTGGAGACAACTAACTTGAAGTCAGCTGGGAAGCAGCCTTGCAGTATTGTATTCCACAGATGGACAGTTCTAGAAAAGAAACTTTGCTCATGGAATTTTCGTTAGAGTGAGAAAAAATATTTGATAAATGCTGCTATTCTTTTTGTTTTTTGTCTTTCAACAAAGGAGGAATTGGACCTAGTAATTCACTCCTGTTCGTTCACACTTTTCTCAGTAACTACGCCTTGAATTTTTAAAAATATTTTGCACAAATATTAGTCATGGTGAACATAAATTTTTGCCATTGCTCCGCCCAGAGGTCATTATAAAGGTGAAATTGCCCACAAATCGTTTGTCTGTTTATTTGTCCACACTTTTCTCAATGACTACTCCTTGAATATATTTTAAATTTTGTACAAACATTAGTTATGGGTGAAAGTAAATTTTTCCCTCTTGGAAGGGATCCCACATGCTCAGCTTTTTTTTTTTTGTTGTTGTTGTTAAAGATTTTCTGAAGAGGTATGCGTACAATTTTTTTTTACATAAATTTTAGCAGTCCATCTCAACTTTTGATAAAATTGAATTAGCTGAGATACAATCTGTCTAGAAAGTAACGAGATTGGATGAGTTGTATAATTTTTTTAAAATTTAATGTTCTGAGATATGCTTTCTCAATAACTACGCCTTGGAAATTTTTAAAATTTTGTACAAACATTAAACATGATATGAGTAAAAAATGTAACAGAACGGATTTTCCGGGAAAACTCTTGTTGTCCCCTAGGGGTGTCCTTTGAGTTAAAATGGCTAAAATTGACACTTGTGCTTATTTAAAAAAATTGATGCCTTGGATCTTTAGAAAGCTTTCAGAAAAGTTGTAACTAACTGATTTTTATATAATTTTGTTTGTCTATACTTCACGATAACTTTTGGGTATACCCCAGGGGCTCTTTTAGGGCTAATAAAAACACTTCATTTTGGGGACTATTTTACTATATTTGTCCAAAATTTTCTGTGTATGTCTATTTAGCAGTTTTGCATGGTGCTGAACTCAAATTTAAATATGTTACAGTCTTGGGGACTTTTGGGGCTAAATGGGAGGGGACAAATGATGTACTTAGTTATTTCTTTTTTGTATGATGCAGAACTCAAATTGACATATGTTAAGGCCTAAAACTGCGCCATTTGTTCAATTTCACCAGGATTTTACATTTCCTGGGGACTTTTGGGGCTAAATGGGGGAGGAGGGGTCAAATGCTGAACTTAGTCATTTTTTATGCCTTGTTCATTGTGCACTCACGGGGGACCATGCATGCTTCACTTGTTTTTATTTTTTTAATGGATGATTTCAATTTGTTTGGTGTTGAAATGAATACTGGATGAAAGTTTTCACAGGCTTAGAACGTGGCACCTGGCAGTGTCAAATGAATATGAAATAATCTTAGAAAGAATTGTTTTATTTGTAGTTTGAATAATAAGCTGTTAAAATGCCATACAATGCAATTATGTTTTATTCATATTTTATCGAATTGAATTTTAGTTTCATGTTTTTGTTTCCACCTCCGCTTTTCCACCATCACAATGGATCTAGTAGACTTGTGCATCCAAATGTTTCTGGCTGAGACAAATATCACTATACTGTAGCAACCTTCATATTCACCTGATTTTGTTCCGTGTGACAGTTTTTTTTTTGTTTGTTTTGTTTTTTTTAAAGTATGATCAGGCATGATCACTTTGTATGATCAGGCATGAGCACTTTGTGTCTTTTTCTTAATTTTGATTTTCTTGTTCATCAAGGTTGATATTTCACTAATTAAACATTCCAAAAAACATTTTAAATCTTTTACCTTTTTATTAGTAAGTGCAAGTCATTTTTAGTTGCTGTTTTTATGCTATCTCTTTTTTTTCTTTTTTTTTTTTATTGCTATTTCCCCTAAACAAGGCACAATGCCTCGTTGATGTAGGGGGCTACTATTTGTGATATAATTTGTAGGGGTACTATGTAGAAAGTTGAGCAGCAAGATGTCTGTTTGCATTATATTTGAACTTCTGCATGTCAGTACAGTCGTGGAAGTAGAAATCCGAGAGGGAATTCCAAAGTCTATCAGTTCAAGGAAAGAAACTATTAGAGTAGCAAACTTTCCAGTATCTTGGGATCTCTACTGTGTAGGTGTGGGATTTTGCTTTTTGGGGAGGATATTTATGCGAAGAGGGTACAAGGGATTGGAGCTTGTCAATTCACCTTCAATTAAAATGCTTGTAAAATAAGCACAGGGATACATTTCGTTGATGAAACAGGAGTTGGAGTCTGGTCGACAGCGCAGGACCTACTAAGTTGGCCACTTTTTTTTTGAACCCTGTTTAGGAGAGAAAAACTAGTAGCAGATGCATCAGCATAAATGTGGCAACAATACTCCATACATGAGCAGATGGTGGCCTTGTAGAGGATACTCTTAGGCCTATGTAATCCTCTAAGCATGATAGAGAGAGCCCATCTTCTTTGCAGCAGCCTTAGCAATGCCCTCAATGTGTCTGTTCCAATTAATGTTCCCTGTGAACGTTAAGCCAATGAGTTTGAACAAAGTACTTTCAGATAATGTATCATTAGCCATGGCTATCAGTGGTTGAGAAGACTTCTTGTAATTATTAAAGGAAACAAGCTTAGTCTTGTCAGCATTGAATGTTACCATCCATTTATGCTCCATTCCACAAGAGATTGAAGGTCTTCCTCTTGGGTTTCAGCCATTTCAAACGTGCAGAAAGGACCATGAATTCTCAGGATGGGTTCATAAAATTTTAACTGGTTTGTGTCATAAACTTCTCAGATCTTTTTAATGACATGAACAGTTAGGGAAAATTATAATCATGATATAGCAGACTCATATTGAAACACTGAAACTCATTTGATTACTGAAGTTAAAATGATCCTGAGTGGAAATTTTGTTTAATTGATATTTGGTTTAATTAATTTACTTTAATACTAAACAATAATAATACCTTAATTACGTTTTTTAAAGTCAATAATATATGCCGGTGGATGCCATGACCAGGAATCGAAACCAAAACCTTCAAGTCTTCAGTCTTTCATTCTAGCAAACTAAGCTAAATCGCAAATATGAAAAACGTTGGAAATTATTAACTTAAAATTTATTTTGCTTGTTGTCATTAAATCAAAGAAAAGAAGCACCCTAATTAAACTATGTATTGGTTTTAATATACATACTAAAATTTTTTTCTGTTTCATACCAAAATCAAACATAACATTTTGTGAGTAAAATGTAACGAGGTCTTTGATGATAGTATTTCATATTTTTGTTTTGGCTCGTGATGCTGCACTTCTACTCCAAGTACAAACTATCCCTATCTCTATTTACATAAAGTCATGTATGTACATATGTTTATATATCTCTATGTAAATGATGAACTCCTCAACCAATTAATCCACCGTTAAGGAATGTAATGTGGGCTATATTTAGTTTTGGGAAAAGCTTTTTGGGAAAATTTGGATACCTCTGATTTTTTTTTTTTTTTTTCAAAATTTTAACTATACGTATCAGACATCAATTAATAAATATAAGGTGGTGTGGTCCCTGGTTTTGGTAGAAGCCATCTTTGGGGCGTCTTTGTGTATAGCCAAGAATCACACTGAAATTTAGTATGAATTTGGGTGTAAATCTCATTGTTTTTGAAAAGTATATAAAGAGGCATGCATAATGAAACCTTGAAATAAAAGGATGACCAAATATGTCACCTGAAACAAAGTTTGCTGAAAGAGAAATTGGAAGAAATGCATAATTTTATAATAAAACGTTTTATACAAAAAAAAAAAATATATAAAACTTAAATTTTAGTAATGAAAAGGTAAAGAAGCTGAAAGAATATTTACAAATTAAATTATTCATTGAATTCGTCAAGATAAATCTGAAGAAGGTCGGAGGCTACATCGACAAAAATATTGTGAAAATGACACTCAAGATGAGAACAATAGTCTGAATAAATCAAATAATATGAATAACACAGTCAACATTTATTGGAGAGTCTTGTTATTTTACTGAAGTTTAAGATGTTGCTAAGGTTAGTGTTTTATTTTATTTCAATTTTTTTTCTTATCAGTTCATTTACAGCGACTTAATGTCGAATTCAGTTAACTTTTTTAATATTAAATTAGTATAAATTAATATAGTACAACTTTGTTGATCGGCTTGATTTTGCTGTTGGCTTTTTACATCAGGGACCATGTGAAGGTTGCCAACATCCTTAAGTGAAAGTGGTACTATGGAATCAACTTGATTTGCACTTGGCCTACCAGGTTATCAGTTAAGGTCGTTATCCGCAAAACTATCATCACCTCCTTCATTCAAAGTTTGCTTTTAGTAGGAGGAGATGGGGATTAACAATGTTCACTGATAACCAAGACATATCAAGTTCGAATCCAGTTCGTTTCACAGAAACAATTTCATTTTGGATGTTTGCAAGCTTCATGTGGTCCTTCCTGTAAATGCCCGATGGCTTTCTAGAAAGAATTCTAACCAGAAAGATATTGGGACTGCCAATCACAACACAATCATACGATATAAATAATTGAATGAATTCCCCTTGAATGGAAGTCATGCTGCTCACCAAAGTTTTGTTAGTCTTGGGGACGATTTTATTTAATTCATAGAATGGACTCTAAGAGGTATTACCACTCCGGACCATTATATATATATATATATATATATATAACTATTTAAAAATATTTTATCTTCCTTTCTCTCCCTTTGTACCAAAAACCAAGCGAAATTTCCATTAACAAAGTTTCTACCCTATAGAGTTCCATCTGCGGAACAAAATACCATGAGGCTATATCCCAACTGACTTCAAAGTGATCGTGTTCAAGTCTAATGTAAACAAATACTTGTAGTGTCTTCTTGGATAATAAATTTCTTAAAGAATGGTTTGTAAATTTCACTTATTCTTTTCAACCCTCACGTTCAACTGACAATATCTGTAATCCCTATCCTCTGGTAGCTCCTGGGCCTTGATAAACGGTGCTCCATTGATTTCAAAATGTATATTTTTACTTTATGAAATAATAATGCAGTTCATACTACTGAAATATCACATTAGTTTTTACAATAATAGGCAAGCTCATTAAAAACTTTTCCTTACACAAAACAATGCGTACTTAAGACAGGTGAATAGAAATAGTTGTAATATTGGGACAATTAATTGGAAAAAAAAAATTAGAATTTTGGAGGATATTGGAATTGAAAAAAACATGGTGCCTATATTTTCTGATGCCAAAAGTGATTCGTTTGATTTTCTTTGAAACTTTTCAACAATAAAATGAATATTTATTGATTTTAAATTATCTGTAAACCTAAAATCTATAGATTGCCCTCCTACGAGTATTGTTTTCGTTTGCAAAAACTGTATACACATATTACCTGGGTTTTTTGCAGGTAATCCAAAAAAAAATTTTTTAAATACAGAAAAACTCTATAGCTAAATATTTAGAGATTTTATAAGAATCGCTATTTGTATCAAAATCTGGAATTTAGAGCAGTCATAATTGTTCCAGAACCGGGAAAAATATTGGAATCGTCCCATCAGTAATACAGTGCTTCAAATAAAGCATTGTTAGGAGATGGTGAGACAAAACCGTGATGATCAGTGATGGTGGAATTTGAGTATGGTTTAATTACATAAAAAATCGGTTCAACAAGAACTTATTTACATTAAACTGGAAAACGACCATGTTATAGTCAGCTGAGAAGCAGCCCCACGGTATTGTTCCAAAGACGGGCAGTTCTCGGAAAGAAACTCTGCTTATTCAATTTTTGTTTAGTCCTAGACACAGAGTGAGGGGAAATTGTTGATGATCTTGAAGTGGGTATAGTTTAGAGCAGCACAATATCAAGAAGTTGTTTGTATATTACATGAGTAGTTAACATTACTTGAACCACACAATTTACTTTTAGAACAATTAGTTTTAAAATTAGATAAGTCAGAGCTGTTACTTTAGCGACATCAGATTTTAATCAAAATTCATTTTTTTTATTTTTTATTTTTTTTAAGTGTGATGATAGGTATGACGGGACGATTCCAATATTTTTCCCAGTTCTGATACAATAACCGATTTCAATTTTTTATAAATCTCTAAATATAACTATAAAATGGGTATTTTGTCCCGATTACCATAGAAACAGGTCTTAAATATGCATATATTTTTTTCAAACATAAAAACACATCTTAAATGTGCATATATTTTTTTAAACATAAAAACATCTTAAATATGCATATATTTTTTTAAACATAAAAACATCTTAAATGTGTATATATTTTTTTAAAAATTAAAGCACTTGTTAGTGAGAGGTGTATAGATTTTAGGTTTACTGGAAGTTTAAATCAATAAATATTGATTATTTTATTATTTGCAGATAAAAAAGATAATTAAAAGAATCGTTTTGGCATCGGAAAATGTGCACAATTTTTTCCGATTCCGATACCCCAGAAAGTTCAAATTTTTCCGATTCCGATTAATCGTTCCAACGCTAGTGATAAGTGATAACGAATTTACAAACATGAAGTGTCTTAGGGTATCTCTGCTTATATATAACAGCCACTTTTTGTATATGTAATTTTGTTCCCGATGGAATTCGAAACGGTTGGGCCGATTTTTGAAAAATTGTACAAAAATTAGCATTTTTATCGAAATCGGGAATTTAGAGCAGAGTCGGTAATTGTTTCAGAACCGGTAAAAATATTAAAATCGTCATATTAGCAAGGCATAGATAAACCCAGCAGTACTTCAAATAAAGCATTGTTTTTATGCTGCTTCTCATGATGATCCTGGAACAGGTATAATTTGGCGACGCACAATATCAGAAAATTGTTGTTTGTATATACTAGCTAATATTACCTGCAACTATCAACATATTTTTTTCATAAAATTTAGAAAAAAAAAAAATGAATGAAAAAAATATAAACAAATGACCATCTGTTCACTATTTACAAACAAAAACAAAAATTTCCCCACCGAACCGATTTCAATAGAAAACAAAGGGTTATTGATTCTGTATATTCCTAATTTTATACTGTGTATGTGAGCAGAAAATACCCATGTAAACAAGCGATGTTGAAAGAAACCGACACTTGATCACGATTGGATTTTTCATAAACTTTTCCAGAATGTAACAAACACAAAGGATAAAAGGTAATACCTATTTTTTTATTTATTTATTTTTTTATTTATTTATTTATTTTTGTGGAAATCAATAGGAAATTGACATCAACAGGTAATATAATTTACATACAGTTCATAGTAATTTTCACTTTGAAATCAAAAAGCTCTGTCACGGTCAATACTATTAAGGAAAAAGAAAACGTTCTTTTTTGTTCCAAAAATGGTCATTATCAGTTAAATATTCTTTAAATACTAGAAAACGAATGTATTTCTTATTTGTTTAAAAATTGTGACAATTCAATTCTTTTTTAAAACAATAAATATTTCATCTTCTTACCGTAAAAATTTTTAAGCTAAATATTCTCAAATTGATAAAACAAATATGACTTTTTTTTAAGTATTAAATATCTTATTTAATTGAACGGACGACGCAATTTGATTTTAGAACAATTCATTTAAAAATGAGATAAGTCAGAACTGTTACCTTAGCGACATCAGCTATCTCTACTTTGTATTGAGAGAAAGAGAGAAATAGCGTTCCCTATAGACCCCGAAACAGCTAGGCCAGTTAAAAACAAAATTCACACGAATGTACGTTGTATTTGGAAGTGTTTTAGATAGGTTTTGTATCAGAATGTCTACAATAAGTATCAAAAATCGATTATAGAAAAAATCCGATTAAAGAAAGAACAGTCTGATTTTGACCAACGTTAACACCTTTGTAAAGCCTAACATCATGCATGCATTTTAGAAGTTATTACCGCACAAGCAGAAGGGCCCGGCGTATAAATCAACAGCAGATTCTTTGATAAGACAGGAGCGTATTCGAAATGAATGTTTCTGTTTAGAGCACAATTGAACCATGATACTTGACTTTTGCATTTGAAACTTTAATTCACGGCATTATAGAAAAATTTGATAAAATCAGCAGTAGGTTCTCTACAGTGCAATGTATTGTGGATTAAATCACGGGGGTGGGGCATGTGAAGCTTTCTCCTGATGCAAAGTAATGCGCACCCTGACTAGAACAGGCAATCAATCGATTTGATTGAAAAATGGACAATTTCACCAATTTTGATGGCAATAAAAGTATTGGAAGTGTGGAACATTCATTCAATCCTGGGCAATGTCCTTATTAGGACTATGACAACAGAATATTCTTTCCATTGTTTTGACTCTCGAATGTGTATCCGTTGATATCTTATATGCTTTTATATAGAGTGATGTGGTTCTCAGTTGATTATCTGTATCTAACTGTATCAGATATCTATCTATAAAAGTGAACGTGTCTGTGTGTGTGTATGTACATTTCCCTACGCACTAACTCTGTCAATTTTCAGTCTACAGACTCAAAATTTGATATACAGGGTACTGAGATTTGGAAAAATCTTTGTGATCGGTTTTCGGCCATAAATTTGGCTGTTAAGGGGTAAAAGTTCAACGATTTGACCTTAGAGAATTCTACCAAACTCCTCCGAAAATTTTGTGTCTAAACACTTGAAATTTTAGATCCATGTCCAAGGAACCTATATCTAAGTTAATAACTTGATTTGAGCCCAAAACAATAAATGTTAAGGGGTTATAATAGGGGACAGAGTTAAAAAAAAAAAAAATGAACCTCTGTAGTATCTACCAAATTACTCAGA
The DNA here is from genome assembly GCF_053919585.1 of Euprymna scolopes. Lineage (NCBI taxonomy): Eukaryota > Metazoa > Mollusca > Cephalopoda > Sepiida > Sepiolidae > Euprymna > Euprymna scolopes. The sequence goes on along the minus strand of NC_136484.1, from coordinate 186,172,117 downwards.
CAATTTCTGGTCTAAACATTTGAAATTTTACATAAAGGGTATTCAGAGATAGGGCAAGCTTTTTAATCGGTTTGAGTCGAAAATTTTTAGTTATCAATATATAAATGTATGTATGTTTGCATGTCTGCCTTAAACTTTCGACAGAGGCGACGGATTTTACTAAGATCAGTATCGTTTTAAAGTCCGACCTTTCAGATGACAAATATCGAAAAATTAGCTAAACACATTAATATCTTCACCTTCAACTGGGAACTTTTCTATTGGGGTGGGGGTTGCTTTTTTCGCCGATATTTTTTAAAGTCGTCCTCTCATTTCGATTGTCTAGCCTTAATTTTAAAAAATGTCATTTCCGGTTTGGCGGTAGTCGTAACAGCATAGACGTCAGGTTTTTTTCCCCCGTTCTTTTCCTCCTTCGTGGTATGGGCTCGAGCCTGCCTTCCTACTACCACTTTTTTTGCTCAACATACACATCCAAACACCCGGGCAACGCCGGGATTAAATGCTAGTAGATCTATAAAAGTGAACGTGTCTGTGTGTGTACATTTCCCTACGCAATAACTCTGTCAATTTTTAGTCCACAGACTCGAAATTTGATATACAGGGTACTGAGATTTGGGAAAATATATGTGATCGGGTTTCCGTCAGAAATTTGGCTGTTAAGAGGTAAAAGGTCAACGATTAGACTTTTGAGAACTCTACCAAACTCCTCCGACAATTTTGTGTCTAAACACTTGAAATTTTAGATATAGGTTCCTTGGACATGGATCTAAGTTAATAACTTGATTTGAGCCCAAAACAATAAATGTTAAGGAGTCAGAATAGGGGCCAAAGTGTAAAAAAATTTTTTTTCTTTTTGCTCAGCATACACCTCCAAACACCCGGGCAACGCCGGGCAATGCCGGGCACCCATGCTAGTATACTAGAGAGTCAAAACAATGATAAGACTATTCTTTTGTCATAGCCCTAATAATTATTATATAGATGCTTTCGATTTGGAGAAGTCATAATAATGGTAGAGGATATACAGGAAGTCTAAAAGAATATTATTTATTTCATTTTGAGGAACACAAGAATAATGGACAATTAGGCATTAACCATTTGTATTAACTTAACCTTTCCAAATATTTCTTAATCTTTAATATAGAAATTATATAAATGAATAAATACAAAGCTTTTCATATATATTAGGTTGACAAGAATGTTCTTGCTGAATTTTTAATTTAAAAATGATGTATTTTCAAATAAGTTTTCATTATAACACCTTTATTTATTCATCATTTTTAAGATTGGTTATCGCTCTGTCTAATCGTTTAAACTTTCAGAACGTTGAATACAAGATGGAAAAAAGCTAGGCCGAAAAGTTGCTGAAACATTCGCAAAATAAACAAAGCGTTTGAAACAGAAACCACTACTGAACAAACAGCACAATGGTGGTTTAAGAAATTTTGTGGCAGAAGATGAGTGTAGTGGTTGGCCATCGGATGTAGACAACGATCAATTAAGAGCTTTAGTTGAGGCTAATCCATGCATGACTGTCCAAGCATTTGCTTCGGAGTTACACATAACGTATACAATGATTTCCAACTACCTGAGAGAGATTGGAAAGACAAAAACAATAAATTGGTACCTCACGAATTGAACGACAACCAAAAGAAACGCCATTATGAAGTGTCATCTTCTCTTCTTTTATGCAACAAGAATGACCCGTTTCTCGACCAGTCTGTCTTGTGATGAAACGTGGGTTCTTTATGACAACCGGCGACGTTCAGCTCAGTGGTTAGATACTGACAAAGCTCCATGACACTTCCCAAAGCCAGAGTTGCACCAAGAGAAGGCCATGCTGGCTGTTTGGTGGTCTGCGACCGGTCTCGTCTATTATAGTTTTTAAATATAGGCGATTATATTACAGCAGACAAGTACTGTCAATGCATCCTGGACAACACCCAGCATTAGCTACCAGAAAAGGCCCAATTCTCTTCCACGATAATGCCCGACCACACGTTGCTAAACCAACCCTGCAGGAGTTGGAGAATTGGCCTAAAAAAACTCTGCCATACTCTCCAGACCTCTCACCTACCGACTACAACTTTTTAAAGCATTTTAACAATTTTCTCTGTGAGAAATGCTTCAAAAACATAAGCGATATTAAAAACGTTTTCAGCGATTTCATCGCCACCAGAATGCAAGATTTTTATGTTACTGGCATAAGTGTTATTCTGATGATGCTTATTTTGATCAATAATTTTTGTTTGAGCTAGGATATGGTCATCATTGAATTTCAAAGTTAAAAACCACAAGAACTTTCTAGTCAACTTGATATTACAATCAAATCACTCTTATTTAAATCAATAAAAGTCCTTTGAAATAGAGAGCAAAGACCAAATCATGACTATTTTTTAACCTGATTTGTATAACAATCTTTTAAATAATAACCTATTTCGCATATATATATATATATATATACTAGCAAAAGTACCCGTCGTTGACTGGGTTCAAAAACAGCTTACAGAAAATGGACTTTGATTTATGAAAGTATGATAGGTTATGAAAAGGAAGGGTTGTAGAGATATAGCTTCGAATTTGGAGGTATCAAAACCAAAGCAAAATATGATGAAAGTAAAAATAAAATAGATAAACCCCATAATTTATTATACCATACCTGTTCACACTGAAACACTTATCACAATATTCTGTGAATCTATATCAAAAAACCTTGTTAAACTTTGTGACATATTTCCATTCTATGGAGGTCAGGCGCGGACGAACACCACCATCATTTTATTATACCATATTTCTTCAAACTGAAACATAATTATCAAAGTATACTTACGCAGATAGATATGAAAAGTCTTTATTAAAGACTGTGCCTATTTCCATTCTATGGAGAATATGCGCGAACATAGACCCCACAATTATATCATCCCTATTTAAGTTAACACATATTTATCAAAGTATTATGTACATCTATATCAAAAACACTTGTAAACGTTTTTTTTTTTTTAATTTTTTATTTCCATACTTTTTATATATATTTATTTTATTTCCACAATTTTAATGAATCATCATTATGCCATATCAAACACGACGAGTACTTTTGCTAGTGTTATATATATATATACATATATATATATATATTTGTTTTGCGATACTTTTTGAATGAATTCAATTATTTATACAAATGTGCATTTTAGTTGATTTCTTTACAGCACATCCTGACGCCCTATATATATATATATATATATATATATATATATATATATATATAATTGGGAAGTTAGAGGAAGAGAAAATCTATTCTTTAAGGGGAGACTTATCGGGATAATACAAAGCTCAACAAAACGTTTTGGAGCTTTTATAGAAGTAAATACAGAGAGAAAATGAATGTATAAAAACTATATAGTAATATATATAAAAATTTATTCATTGTTTTTAAAAGGGTATACACCAATTGCGTGTTGAGTAAGTGGGAACTCGTTATACCATGGTATTTTGAAGTCCAATGCTTCTCATCAGAAGAGTAGAGAAGATGCCTCAATAATTTATTTCGCTCCTAATGTAACAATCGCTAGAAACGAATCCCTATCCCTATCTTAGCTAGCATTTTCTCTACTCTTCTGATGAGAAGCATTAGGCTTCGAAATATCATGGTATAAAGAGTTCGCACTTACCCAGCACTCCTAATTGATGCATACCCTTAATGAATAAATCTATATATTACTATATAGTTTTTATACATTCATTTTCTCTCTGTACTGACTTTGACATGTATTAGATGAGTTTTATTTAATCACTTGTGTTCCTTTGTCGGGCATGTTTCTTGCAATCCAAGATACCAATTCTTTACAATCAGTTTATCTCCACATAAGCTTTTCTGTGTAACCAATCTGTCCTCAGGACAACACCTATGATGGTCCAATCCAACCCAATGTGTTGTTTTGTTTTGTTTTTTTTACATAGGCATCACCACTTATCAAGACCAAGAGGCCACTCAAGGATAAAGGTTGTGTACAGTAGAAATTGGACAATATAGTAATCATTAGTAAATGGAAATTCGGTAAATTTGTTAACAAGTGGAACGGTTAATCAAGAACTTGTTTACGTTAGACTTGAAGACAACCATATTGTAGTCAGCTGGAAAGCAGGAAAACGGAAGACATTTCCACAGGCGTGCAGTTCTAAGAAAAAAGCTTTGTTCATGGAATCTACGCTTAGGTTTAGGCACAGATAAAGAGTGGAGGGAATTATTAATAGTCTAGCAGCTCCTGCCCAGATGTGGCAACAGTACTCCAACCTGGTTCTTATATAGATAGAGAATTGCATCAGCAGTGAGATATCTACTGGATCGATAGAAGGATCCCACCATTTTTCCAGCGGCCTTGGCAACATATTTGATGTACGAGTTCCATTTAAGATTAGGAGTAAAAGTCAAGCCCAGAAGCTTGTCAAAACTTGAGGCCTCCTCAAAACGTGAGCCATTCATTACAATTGATACCAGATGTGGATCAGAACGTTGATGTAAAGATAGAAGCTTGGTTTTAGATGCATTAAAAGTAACCAGCCAGTCCTTTCCTCATTGTACCATGTGCTCAAGATCAGAGGAGAGAAAATCGAAGAGAACTTGGTCGTTTACTGTCTTAGATGTGCTACCATAAATGGTAGTGTCATCAGCATAAATGTCTACAAATGATGTAAGGATGTAATTTGGAAGATCATTAATGTAGATCAGGAAAAGAGTTGGGCCCAAGATGGACCCCTGAGGGACTCCAGCATTAATACTGTGAGCTTCTGATTTTTGCCCATCAGCCACTACTCGTATGAACCTGTCAGAAAGAAATGATTTAATAATTGAGAAGACATTTCCAGCTATACCATAGCTAGAGATCTTGTGAAGTAAACCTTTATGCCATACTCTATCAAAGGCCTTAGATATGTAAAGAGCAATTGCCCTAGAAAGGTTGCCTCTGTCGAGAGATTCGCTAATCCTATGAGATAAGCACATCTGCTCTATATCTAGCAGAATGGAAACCATATTGTGTGTCACTAAGGTTATTTTTGCTGAGATGGTTGATTACTTTTATATTTAACACAGATCCCAGCAACTTACTCATGACGCACAGGAGACTTATTGGCCTGTACTGAGAGGGGGATGAGCGGTCACCTGAATTCTTAAATACAGGGAATACTGATGAGATTATCCAGGGTGATGGGAAGCAATTCTCCTTAAGACAACGTTTAAACAGTTTTGTAAGGATGGGCGCTGGTTAGATTTCGCAGTACAGATCATCTGATCATGAACTTTTAATCATTATATTGCAGATGTAACATTCATTGCCAAACAATATGACGTACAAGACGCAGCTGCTGTAGAACTTGTTACGCCATTTAGGATTCATTCAAATAATTACATGTTTAGACTGTTTCAAGTTTCCTCAAAAATATAACAGAACGAAAATAGAAAACATTATTTACATATTTTTATATCTTTGAATTACAAGCAGAAATTTGTAAATCGAAAAAGTCGTGATTGGAACCAGTCCATTTGAAGTTGAGAATGTTTGGTGGTACAGAATGATGAAACGAACCTGAGGGAAAAAAACAAAAATAACAATTAAATATTGAAGATATTTAAAAATAATTAGCAGAATTTAATATTTATTGGATGAAACTTTTTAACTTATATATATAAGTGAGCCTATATACTCAACGAACTTTGATCCACAGACTTTAAAATTGGTATATAGGATATTCAGACATGTGGAAAACATTTTAATCCATTTTCATCTGAAAAAAAGAGCTGCTAAGGCGCCAAAAGTGAAAAATTGGTACATGAGAGTCATCGGATTTTTATCTATTTGCTAACTGTTTCACAAATGCATATACTTGAGTTAAGAATACGTAGTTTGAAAACACCTTTTAAAGATCGCGTCATACTGGTTTAACTCACTGTTTTGGTTTCGATCTCAGTTCGAGTATGTTTTCTTTTAAATTTTTACTTACAAGAATTGAATGCTTTAAAAAGAAAAACACAATACTCTCGTGCCAAGGCCGCTGGAAAATTTCCCCCACTCTATATCTGTGCCTAAATCAAAACGCGGATTCCATGAACAAAGCATCTTTCTTAGAACTGCACGCCTGTGGAACTCTGTTCCGTCTGCCTGCTTCCCACCGGACTACAACTTGGATGTCTTCAAGTCCAACGTTAACAAATTCCTAATGAACCGCCCCCTTAAGTAAACACTTCATCAAATCTCCACACTAACGTAATCTACTTGCAATAACCCTTATCCCTGAGTGGCTTCCGGGCCTTGATAAGTGGTGATCACTGTGTAAAAGAAAAAAATGCACATGTCTCAGTTTCTGTATGAATTAAAATATAATATTTATGCATATTTTATGATCGCGCAACATTGGGCGGCCTGCTAGTAATCAAGCGTAAAAGCTCTAATCCGTGCGGGTTTGAAAGCATCCTTCTACAGGTGAATAGTAAATTGGGAGAGATCATAGATATACTGTAGATAGATATTATTAAGCCGGTGAATTTTATCCTGTTCTTTTTACCACGCAAGTGAAGTCAGATGAACAAGATAGTTATCTGCAGGG